>NW_006434709.1:947734-960067 GCF_000325575.1 Pteropus alecto
TGGTTCGACAAATCCCTGTGCCCCCCCCTCACCACACCCCTGCCAGTGCCCTCAGAGGGCTTCAAGAGAGGGACAGGATGGTGTGGATCCCCAGCATCCACACACTGGAACTTCTGATAGGACACCCCACCCCTCCCCCCCCAGACAGACATGGCTCTTGGCCCTTCCTGAAGGTCTGTGTGCCCCAAATCTGGATTTCCCTGCAGTCTGGATGAAAGGACGTCCCATGAAGGAGATATTTCCAGATAACTGGCTAAGGACCCCGATGGCCTGGATGAGGGTCTGTCCAGTACCCTCTCACACATAATCCCACCATTCTCCCACCCAGGGCTGACCCTCTTCCTCCCCCGCATCCCTATTCCTCCCACCATCCCTTCCCATCTGCTCCCAATAACTCCAGCTAACTTCTCCCAGCATGCTTTTCACCCCCTGGTCCCTGCGGGAGGGCCGAGGAGGCACGACAGCCCCCATTTTGCTCCCTGACTCAGGGTGTTAACGAGGAACAGGTTTTCACCCCAGCTGTGCACTGGGCCCTGAGACGGGAGTTTCCTCCCTCCTGCCTTCTCCTTTCTTCTTCAAATGGCCCAATTTCCCCCCAACAGATGCTGGGGGCTGAAAGGAGAGAGGCAGGTAGGAAAAGTGAAGGCTCTTTCTGGAGTGGAGGTGACAGGGAGGGGAGAAGGTGGGAGCCTGGTGAGGAGAGAGGAACACTTCCTTGGGAGGTGCAAGGGGAAGCGAATGAGGTGGCTGAGAGGGGCCACAGTCCAGAGGTAAGAAGGGAGGTCAAGCAGAGGTCAGGCCCACAGTCCTTGGGGAATGGTCTTAGGAGAGAGCTGGATGCTGGGGTCTCCCCAAGCCTCTTCAGCCCTCAGTCTTGATTCCTGCTTCACCTCATCCGCCCCATGCCACAGCCCTGGGACAGGAGTCTCTCCCCCAGAAGCCTTCTCAGGGAACCCTCGCCTTCCAATAGGACTGCCCTACCCACCCCCCAACTCACCCCCAGAAGCAGCCCTACAGGGCACAGGGACACTTGCTGGTCCAGATCTGTCCATCTGCTTTCTGAGAGGAGAATCAGTCTCATGTGTCTGCCCTCCTTGCACAAGCTCCTGTGCTCAGCACATAAGGAATAAATTCTTGATTGAATGAATAAATGAAGGCAGTGATGGCACTCATACAAACTGGCTGCCTAGGAGACAGAGCATGGAGCCCTGTGTTCTGCTCTCCCCTACTTGGCTATGCACGTTTAGGCAGTTTTTTTGCTGTCTCTGACCTCAGGGGGTTGGACTAAATGAGCTGAGAGTGAGGGATACTGCTGTTTTCCTGACATGGTAGGATCTGAGGGGCCGTGGACACAAGAAATGCTTTGCAAGGGCAAAGAGAGCAAACACAGTTGTGGGGGCCAAGGAATCTGGAGGGCTTCTGAGAGGTGGGTTGAGCTAAGCTCTGCAGGTGGCAAGCTCTGGGTGGAAGGAAAAGGGGAAGGGCTGCTCCTGCCCCCAAAGAGGCTGGCACTTGATCCACCCAGCTTTAGGCGTGGACTGGGGAGTGAATCCTCAGCTGGATTTTCAGGAAGGAGAAACTCCTCAGGTGTCTGGGTTACTGCTGCAGGATGTAGCAGTGCCTGAGATCATCCAGAAGTTCTCCTTAGTATTTGACCACATTCTTTCCTCTTGCCTGACCTGCCAAGAGTGCAAATTCAAAGGATCAGACGAGGGCAGAGAGTGTGGGAACGCTGCCCTGCTGCTCTTCTCTGTTCTCTCCCTGCCCCAAAACAGCCCCTACCCACATCCCACTACCCATTGTGGGCACATGGGGACTCGTGAGAACTAGGCATCTTGGCACTCACTCCCTGTGAGATAATTGAAAATATGTATTGGTGTCTGCCCCGATTCCTGGCACAGAGTTCCTGAAACTCTTGTAAATTCCTAAGTGATAAGAGCACTAGGAGCATTTTCTGTCCTATTGAGGCAACTCTGTGTGAGTTCCTGGATGACTCCTCGATGGCTGCTGGTCACCAGAAAGACGGAGCCATGATGAGAAGCTTAGAATTTTCAGCCCCACCCCCATACCCCAGGGAAAGGAGAGGGGCTGGAAATGGAGTTAATAATCGATCATATCTATGTGAGAAAACCTCCATAAAATTCTCTAAAGTACAGCATTTGGAGAGCTTTCAGGTTGGGAAACATATCCGTGTACTGAGAGGGTGGCATGCCCCAACTTCACAGGGACAGGAGGTCCTGCATTCAGGACCCTCCTAGATGCTTTCTATGTATCTCTTCATCTGGCTATTTATCTGTATCCTTTATCATATCCTTTAATAAACTAGTATATCTAAGTGTTTCCCTGAGTTCTGTGAGCCATGCTAGCAAATTAGTCAAATCTGACGGGGTGGTGTTGGGAACCTCCGATGTGTAGCCAAAGGAATAAAAACTGTAGGTAACCCAGAGACCTACTACTTGCGATTGGCACCTGTAGTGGGATGGGAGCAGGTTTGTGGGAGCTTTTAACCTGTCGGATCTGATGCTATCCCTAAGTAGATAGTGTCAGAATTGAGTAAAATTGTAGGACACACAGCTGGTGAGTGTCACAGAGAATTGTTTGGTGTGAGGGGGGAAAAAACCCATACATTTGGTGACACACCCAAAATGTCAGAAGAGTCCCATGTGAGCAGTAAAGGAGACAGACGGGGAAAACACACAGTAGGGAAGAACTGGGATCTGATGCTATCCCTAGGTAGATAGTGTCAGAATTGAGTTAAATTGTAGGACACACAGCTGGTGAGTGTCACAGAGAATTGTTTGGTGTGAGGGGGGAAAAAACCCATACATTTGGTGACACACCCAAAATGTCAGAAGAGTCCCATGTGAGCAGTAAAGGAGACAGACGGGGAAAACACACAGTAGGGAAGAACTGGGTTTTTTCCTCCCCAGGAGGTGGACCAAACTGAATTTTTCCAATACACTCTCTAACATTCACTGGGTGTGTGTGTGTAACCCAGCATAGCCAAGTCTTGTGCAGGGCAGGGGCCGTGCCCAGGGTACTTGGTTGAAGGACACTGTCTGCTGAGAAGGCAGGCCTGAGTGGATCCCATGGCTGAAGCACCCCATTCGCCTCACCTGGGTAGACGCAGTCATTTTGCAAAGGTAAAAACATTTGTTCCCAAAGCTACCTGCAAAAGAATGAAACTAGACTGTTGTCTATCACCACACACCAAAATTAACTCAAAATGGATTAAGGACCTAATATAAGAACTGAAACAATAAAACACATAGAAGAAAACAAAGGAACTAAACTCATGGAACTTAAAGAAGATTTTATGAATTTGACCTCAAAGGCAAGGTAAGTAAAAGCAAAAATAAATGAATGGGACTACATCAAACTAAAAAGCTTTGGCACAGCAAAAGAAACTGTCAACAAGGTAAAGAGACAACCATCTGAATGGGAAAATATATTTGCAAGCAACGCCTCCAATAAGGGCTTAATATCCAAAATGTACAAAGAACTCATACAACTCAATAATAAAAAAACAAACGATCCAATCAAAAAATGGGCAGTGGACCTGAACAGACACTTCTCCCAAGAAGACATATAAATGGCTAACACACATATGAAAAGATGCTCAACATCACTAGCTATCACGGAAATGCAAATCAAAACCACGATGAGATACCATCTCACACCTGTTAGAATGGTTATAATCAACAAGACAAGGAATAACAAATGTTGGAGAGGATGTGGAGAAAAAGGAACCCTCATACACTGCTGGTGGGACTGCGAATTGGTATAGCCACTATGGAACACAGTATGGAGTTTCCTCAAAAAACTAAGAATTGATCTACCATATGATCCAGTAATCCCTCTGCTGGGTATTTACCCCAAAGACTTGAAAACTCATATCCAAAAATATATTTGCACACCGATGTTCACAGCAGCATTATTCATGGTGGCCAGGACATGGAAGCAACTGAAGTGTCCTACAATAGATGATTGGATAAAGAAGCTGTGGTACATATATACAATGAAATACTACTCAGCCACAAGAAGAGATGAAATACTGCCATTTGTGATGACATGGATGGACCTTGAGGTAATCATGCTAAGCGAAATAAGCCAGACAGAAAAAGTTGAAAAACACATGATATTACTTATGTGCAGGATACAAACCTAAAAACAACAAGTCAACTGGACAAACAAACAGACTCATGGACACGGACAATAGACTACTGGTTACCAGAGGGTAGGGGGAAGAAGAGAGGTAGGTGGCGTAAAAGGGGTCAAATATGTGGCAACATTAAAGAATTAAAAATAAATAAATTTAAAAAAAAAACAAAACACCTGTTCCCAGCCCTCACCTTGGTCTCCCCACCATCTCTCCAACCTCCCTTCTCTCCTCCTCAACAGTCCTCTCCCTCCTACATTTCTAGAAGAACTCCATTTGTCACTCCACTAGGAGGGTCCTCCAGGAGCCCAGGGCCCCCACTGTGTACTCTGAACAATCCCCAGACCCCCTGTCAAGGAGAAGTTCCCACCCTTCCCCCAGGAATCACTGGGGAAAGACTTTACCAAGGAGAGAGCTAGTGGACTGGTGGCAACCAGCTCAGGGAAGGCAGCTGCCCACAAGCCTGTCTGGAGACAGAGCAGCACTGTGGACATAGCTACCAACCAAGACTGAATTTGCTCAGAGGCCCCACAGAAAGTCCCCGGGATTCTGTGTGGTGAGAACACCACGAGAAGTGTCCCTGAAGCCCGCTTGCCTCTGGCCCAGAGGAAGATGCCTGAGGCTCTTGCTGAGGCGTGGGGTGGTCTCCAGGGCAGAGTGCTCACCTCACACAGAGAGGAAAGATTCCGGGGCTCACCTTCTTTGTCTTTTGTCTCTGCCCAGGAGCACATTAGCTCTTCCGGGAGTGAGGGGAGCTCACCACAGTCTGGAAAGACCTCTCCTCATCTGGGCTATTCCTGAGGGTAGATTTAAACTAGGAGCCTTGAGCAGGCAATGCGTATCCCCAAAGAAGTGATGCTCTCGTGGGTAAGCAGATGCATTCCCAGAGATTCGGTAAGTCCAGCCCTTCAGGTGGGTCACCTCCTCCAGGAAGTCTCCCCTCATGGAGAATTCCCTCCTATATTCTGTGGTCCCTTGGCCTCCAAGGGCAAGGGCAGAGCTACTGTCATCCATTTGCTTTCACCGGGACCAGGGAGGCAGGTAGCTCCTTGCCCAGTCACCAACCAATATTCTTTTATCTACAGTACCCTGGTGACTGTCCCTCACTCCTACCCACCCTCAGGAAATTCCAGGGGTTCAGGCAGGGGTTCTGGCCCTCTGGGGCTTGCCATGCTCCTGGCCTGCACTGCACTCTACTCCGCTCCTGGCACACAGGGCCCTGGGCCACCGGCTGCTCTGCAGGGAGAATACCAGAGTTCATGCCGTTCTGGGTCTGCCACCCTAAGAAACATTCAAACTCTGCCATGCTCCCTGGAGTCCTTGGAAGAGTCCTTCCAAGCCCCCCACAAGCCAACCTGTACCCCTATGGGACCAGCACAACTGCCTTCCTCTCCATTTCCCTGCCTCTCTTGCCAGGCCCAAGCTCTTCCCCATCAGCAGCTCCCATAGGAATCAGTGCCTTCCCAGGGGTCCCATATCCAGACTCCCCCATGCCCACCTAAATGCTCTTGAGTCTCAGCTGGGACCAGCTCTGCTACCCACATGCCTCTCTGATCTTGCCTTCGGTTTTAAGGGTCTCCAAGGGCACAGGCTGTGTCTCCATCATTTGATTGTGGACATATTAAAGGCAGGGGCTCTGCCTCCCCCATCAAAACATGTGTTCGGTAAGGGCAGTGGCTGCGCCTTCTCCATTAATCTTTGAGCTCTCCAAGTTTGGGAGCTGGAAACTGGAGGCTCCCTGAGAGAAAGGACTTTTTCTCTCACATCGGCCTTGGACCATGTCTGCCCTTAGACAGTTGGTGTTCTAGGAGCTGCCATGCCTCTTCCTACTATCTACGGGCTCCCTAAGGGAGAAGATGAGCCTCCCCCATCAGACCTGTGTCTCTGTCATCAGACTAGTGGCTCCTAATGGAGCAGGCCTAACTACGTAATTCCCCGGGCCCAGCACAGGGTCCCTGGATCAAAAATTATTAATAATTTCAAGGCGGTGACAGCAGAACACTGAATCAAGCTCAGGGGCTCTTCTCAGGGTGGGGCGCTGTGCACAGGTCACATGCCCACAGAGCTGGCCCTGTAAGGGAAGGGTCTATGCTTCCTCAACTGACAAGACAGAGGGCAAAGAGCTGAGAGGCCAAATGGGCACAAAGCCTAAGGGAATGGGAAGAGACCTAAAGATGAGCAGGGCCAGCCCCAGGTCTGGAGGAGGGACACGCAGGGTCACCTCCGGGAACAATGGGACGTTCTCGAGCAGCCAGACTCCTCAGCAGGCCCCCAGCATGAGGCTCGGCCCTACGTTTCATGCTCCACTCACTGAACGAGCACTGGCAGGAGCTCAAGTGGGAGAAAGTTGAGGCTGCGGAGGTGGCCGCGGTGGAAACATCTATTTTTACCCTTGCGGGCCGGAGGCAGGTCAGCGGTGGCTTTGAGTGAGTCCCAGAGCAGCCACCACAGGGGCCAGTGAGGTGCTGGGCTAGAACAGCCATGAGGAAGCAGGGAGCAGAGGGGCAGCCCCGGGCACAGAGGGCCACCCAGGCAGCCCCCTGAACAGTACCAGGTCAGGCCCACCTGGGCCAAGAAGCAAGAGAGTCTCCCTGCAAGAGGCCCAGGAGGCTATTGGAGTCTATCCCCAGCCCTGCTCCGCACACTCACTCCGGTCCCCGCTGTGAGCCAAGGTCAGCCTGGAACAGAGCCCAGTCCCCACACCCACAGCCACTCCTAGTTAAGGACCACCCCCAGGTCCCTGAGAATGCTTTGGGCCATCAAAGTTGGGGAGGGCGGAGGAGGCAGAAAGGGTCTTGGCTAACTTACCCAGCTCAGTTACCCTCATGTGGGAGTGGAGGGTGCGTCGGCCTTTAAATAAGGAGCCAGGAGAGGTGGTTGCCGAAGCCACCGACGGGTCAATTTCGGACTCTGCACCAGCCTGGCACACTCCTTGGGTGGCGCCAACCCAGCTCCTGGGTAAGGCTGGCCAGCCCCACCCTTTGCCTCCAGCAGCCAGCATATGAGGCCCCCACCTGTCCTCCCCACAAGGTGGATGCTGTGTGCTGAAGTGTTTACATTACATAAACCCAACCACGCTCGTCAAGACAATTTGTGGCTCCCCCTGAGTAATGAAAACTCAAACGCCTTCTTACACAGGGCCAGGCTGGGCTTCCGGCCACAAACCCTGGATCCACTTTGACTCCTAGATTCCTCTGGGCCCCTGCCAGCATGGGGGTGGAGGAGGGACACCCCCACCCTGCTCTCCTTTGCCGGCCCTGCTGGGCTGTCCCAAGGAGACTGAGCCAGTGGAGGATTCGGGTTCCTTGCCCAGGGATGACCCCGACGGAGCATGGGGATGCCATGTGCAGCCCCCCGGAGCCATGCACGCCCCCTCTGGGCTGGCTCCCTCTTCCTTTAACGAGAGTCCTCAGTCCTCAGGACCTTCAGTGCTGCCACCCAAAGGCCGCTGGCCACCCTTCCGAGTCCATCTCCTCCTTGGCATCACAGTAAACACGTCTACAGAGTTCTAAGCACCTGACATTTATTAACTGGTTTAATCCCAGACCTAATTTCCCCTTCTTCCTCCGTGTCACCCCTTCTAGGTGGGAAGGTTGGGGGCAGAGATCCTTGGGGCAGAAGCTGCCCTAGAGGCTGGAGAGAGCTGAAGAGAATGTTCACATACGGCTGCACCTCTCGTGTCCTACACGGCCCCGGGGAGGAAGTGCCATCTCCATGCACTGCACAACCTGTACAGCCCTTGGAGGTGTGTAGTGCACAACCTATACGACCTTCTCAGGCAGCCTTCCCAGCTCCTGAGGAATGAGGGACAGATCCGGGCGCCCGCAGGGGCATCACCCACACTTCGTCTTCTGAGCAGCCTTGAGGCCGTCTCCTAGCAAGTCTTGCCTGTTCTGTGGAGCCTAATAGATTCGGATTTAGCTCATAAACTAAAGAGGTCTGAGCTGTGGTACTCAGCCGATGAGAGGAAAGAAGGGCCTGGCCCCCGCCTCCAGCTGGGGGAGAAGGGGGGCACGGGGGCTGTAGACAAATGGGTTTTACACTTTGAGTTAATGAGGGTCAGGCAGGGCACCCACTGGCAGGAGGGGATAAATGAGAGGAAGGGGGGGCGGGAGGAGGGGAGAGTGCTCCGAATGAGGGAGGTAAGGGGAACACTTACGCAGTCATAAAAACCTCTTACAGACACACACTCACACAAAGAACAGGTCAGCCCCACACAAGCTTCCTGAACCCCGCTGAGTGCCAGGCCTGAAGCTGGAGGCTGTGGGGCAGCGGTCTTCAAACCCTTAGAGAGTAAACCTCCATCAGTGGAAAGTCTGAGTGTGCTCTCCCAATATACGTCTACTTATCTCTCCATAAATTACATCCATGTACGACTGCTGTGGGTTAATATCTCAAGGCACACTCTATGTTTAGGACAAGGTTCACTGGTGCAGGTAATGGATGTAAGTCCTAATTTCAACTAGCCCTCTCCATATTTCAGTTTGTGTCACTGACTTCTTGTCAGATCTGATTAAATCCTTGTTTTTTTACTTCCTAATGCAACTTGTCAGTTGAGCCCTTGCTGGCGTAGGAGGTGTGCGTGTCAGCTCTGGCAGGTATTTCTCCTTTGCCTTGTCAGCTTCTCTTCAATCTGCTTGTCTTCTGTTTGCATTGTTAGCTTCTCTTCGATCAGAACGTTTCATGGCAGGAATTTTTTTAAGCCACACGTCCATTTTTGTGAGGGGTACTTTAGTTAAATCCAGATAAGGTAATCTATAAACCCTCTCAACCAGACTTACACCAAAAGCTAATACACCAAAAGCTGGTAAACAAGGGTGATGTTACTAATATCTCTTCCCTCGGGACACCTATTTACTTGACATAAACCCGTGTCCATCTGTCACATGGCCTAAGTAGAGTCCAGGGTCAATATTAGGAAAGAGAAAGAGCTTTGATTTTGTAAGTATGTTCTTCCCATACCCAAGTGAAGTGTTGTGACCTCCTG
Organism: Pteropus alecto; assembly: GCF_000325575.1. Taxonomy (NCBI): domain Eukaryota; kingdom Metazoa; phylum Chordata; class Mammalia; order Chiroptera; family Pteropodidae; genus Pteropus; species Pteropus alecto. The sequence goes on from NW_006434709.1 coordinate 956,881, forward strand.
AGGTATCTGGAGAACAGCACTGCGGGATGGGGGAAAGCACAGAGACGGAGAAGACATTTTATGTTCTCTCAAAGACTTAGCCTCAGGTGGGAGAGAAGAAAATTGAAAGAAATATTTTAAAACTTGAGCATCTACCATGTGCCACTTTCTACATTCTTGGCATCTGGACTTCGCAGCAACTCTTTAAAGAAGGTATGATGACTCCACATTTGATGGGGGCACGGAGGGGAAGCAGAGCCACCCAGGCCTCACTGATGGTGGGGTGAGTTCAGGCCGACCCAAATAACTGCTGCGATGGTAAGCAAGGGGTGGTGAGGGCTCCGAGGGAGACAGACACTGTGACGGCGAGGGCTCTGAGTCTGCCCTGGTGAAGAAATTAGAGGGGGCTTCATGAAGGAGGCAAGGGAGCTTTTTCAGAATTGGTGACACGCAGACAGCCTCACTCAACCTCACTGCACCTATGCTCCTCTGGGGGTACTCACCTGATACCTCCCCCACCACCACTACCACCACCCCGCAGCTTTCCTGCAATGTCTTTTGGAAAATCGGCAGCCAGCAGACTTCCAGGACTTTCAACTCAGGGCAAGTGATCCTGAGCTCCCTATCCCCACTCCCTGATCTGTGTATTCAGTTCCCCTACCACCACCACCACCCTACACCCTCCCTATCACAAGCCTGTTGTGGGCAGGCTGGAAGTCCAGGGTTCCCTCCTCCATCTGTTTGTGGAGAGCTATAGGAAAAACACAGTGTTCTCAGTTAAATCCTATCACCTCAGTCTTCCCAGTGAGTCAACCTTTGCCTGGGGGTGGCAGAGAGATCTAAATGGTCTCACACTAGAGAAGGAAGCAGGGACCCACCTGCCCAGTCCAGACCCTTCCTGACCTCTGGCATCCTGAGGTATCTTACCCTGTACCATATGTCAAGGACCGCTTAGACATTTCCAAACAATCTCCCAGAATGGCCAGGGGAAAGCACATGTGGACAAGATGCTAAAAAAAGACAGACAGACAGACAGACAGAAAGACAGAAAAAGAAAGTAGTGGGGGAGAGAGAGAGAAAGAAAAAGAGAGAGAGGAAGGAAGGAAGGAAGGAAGGAAGGAAGGGAGGAAGGAAGGAAGGAAGGAAGGAAGGAAGGAAGAAAGGAAGAATTATACTCTTCTCCATATGTTTGGTATTTTAAAGAAAGAAAGAAAGAAAGAAAGAAAGAAAGAAAGAAAGAAAGAAAGAAAGAAAAAAAGAAAGAGAGAGAGAGAGAGAGAAAGAAAGAAAGAAAGAAAGAAAGAAAGAAAGAAAGAAAGAAAGAAAGAAAGAAAGAAAGAAAGAGAGAGAGAAAGAGAGAAAGAGAGAAAAAAAAGAAAGAAAAGAAATAGAAACTACCTAAAAGTTGATCAGTAGGGGCCTGGCTAAATAAACCATAGCTTATCCAAATGATAGACTATTATGAAGACATAAAAGCCTCATTCGGTGCACATTCAGTGATGTAGATGGATATTCACAGTATAGTGGTTGCAAACCACTATGTATCATGAGATCATATTCTTTAAAAATACTAACGTATATTTCATATTCGCATGGAAAATTCTAGAGATGTCCAAGCGCCAACAGTGGTTCTTTCTGGGTAATGGGATTAGTGGCTCTTTTATGCTCTTCATTTTGTGAGCCATTTTCTCAAATTTCTATAATGAATATGTGTTACTTTTAACATAAGACAAAAGCCAATAAAGCTATTTGAAAAGATAAAATAGTCGCCCTTTCCCACAGGGAAATGGCGTGTTGCCTGAAGCCCCAACCCGGATAGAGTGGGCAGTGAGGACTATGAACACTGGAAGCCTAGAGTGGGTGAAGGCGCCCCCCTCAGTCCTGCAAGAGCAACACAGGGCAACACAGGGAGCCATAGGAGAGAACTGCAGTGACACTTGCTGAGACGTCTTCCCTGCCTAGAAGGAGTTTAAAATGAGCCACATGAGGGATGATGGCCAACACTTAGGCAGTGACCAATGTGACCAGAGCAGCAAGCCAAGCTCATTCCTGCCTCAGGGACTTTGCCCTTGCTACGCCCTTCGCCTGGAACACTCTCCCCCAGGTTTTGCATAGCTCACTTGCTCACATCAGCCAGGTTCACTCCGATGTCATTTCAGAGGGCTTCTCCCCAAACCCTATGGAAAAAAGCGACTCCCCATCCATAACCATTTTATCTTCACCCCCTGATTTATTCTTCCTCCTCAGATTCACTTATTACTACTTGAAATTGTTTATCATCTGGCCCCCGAACTTGGAGCTTTTACAAGGGCAAGAATTCTGTACTCAGAACAGAGCCTGGGTATCAAAGGTGCTCACTAAATATTTGTTGAGTGAATGAACAAATTGAAAACTTCACAGTGCCAATGCTACCTCCACACACAACCATCCCTGTCTCACCTCCTAATTTCCACACCTACCAGGCAAAAGCTCCGGGTCCAGCCTGGAAGTCACCAGTTGCGAGACTGGGGCAAGGAGAGGCGTGGGGCTAGGCCTGCACGGCTGGTTGTGAGGGGCAAAGGTTTGTGGGAAGAGCAAGCACACTGAATCAACGTGGCCGGGTTTACCTTTCATTAATAGCTCTCCCAATAGCCTCCCCGAGTCTCAGTTTTCTCATCTCTAAAATGGGGCTCTGTTAAATCCTACCCCTCACAGCTGAAGATTAAAGGTGACGATGTGCCTGACATGTGGTCGGCACTTGGTAGCCAAGAGCTCCCTCTCTGACCAGCCTGGAGGCAGGACCAGCCTCAAACTTCATCCTCACACCTGAACTGAGCTAACTCTGGAGGTTGGGGAAGGCCGGGGTTCCCCAGGAGCTCACTGTTCCCCCCGCCCTCTCCCAGAGATCCCCTACTTCACTGGGAACAGGAGAGGAGAAACCTAGGTGGGGTTAGGTTTGTCCTGGGTCCCAACCCAAGAACTTGCGCTGGTGGGCCTTGAGTCTCAGACATTTGAGATGGCCTGAATTAATGTGGAGAGGAGTCTCCTCACCCCGAGGCCCTTGGGGAAGACGGGAACTGGGGCTCCTCCAGGGCTGGCACTGGCTGACAGAGACCGACACAGACAGCTCCCGCCCGCTGGGGCTGTCTCTCTCGCTCTGTCTCTCTCTCTATCTCTCTCTCTGTCTCTCTCTCTGTCTCTCTCTCTGTCTCTCTCTCTCTGTCTCTCT
>NW_006434709.1:961849-981936 GCF_000325575.1 Pteropus alecto
ACAGGAAGGCCCAAACCTCCCACAGCTCAGGGTATGACTGGCCACATTCCCCCCAGCAGGCTTCTCCAGGGACATTCTTAACACGGAGGGCTCCCCACTCCAGACACGCTGGCAGGCTAAGACTCCTGGCTGTGTGGATCTGAAGGAGGCGAGTCTAGCTGCAAGGGGCAGACCCTCCTTAGTGGAGGTCAGAGAGCAGCATATCAACCAAAACGCCAGTGTGTGTCCAGGGGAAGCACAGCTTGCGTCAGCCCAACTTACATATGCATTCGCCATAAGCAGACCTGTGCCAGAGCAAAACCACTATCATAGGGTTGCTTGTGAGTGTGAAGGGTAAGGGATAAATTTAATGTTCCATAGCTGCAGGCCCTGAGAGCCATGGGGGATCGAAAGATTTACCAATGGGTCCACTAGCCATGTCTCTCTTCCCTGGGCACACTCAAGATGGGTGTTGGGACCCACGCTTCTCTCCATACTTGGGCAAATACGTGCACCATTAAGGCTTGTCAGTCCCTGGGCCCAGTCACCTCATGGGGAGCCTTTGCCAGCCTGTGCTCTGGTCTACATGTGGTCATTTCTGGGTTCAGCTCTCAGAGGGCAGCTCTATTTCCGCCAGTTCCACATTCTTGGATGGCATTTTGCTGCTGCCCCGAGGTTCAATCAATGGCTGTGGGGAATCCAGGAATGACTGCAACTCTTTCCTGGACCCTGGACAGCACGGAAGGGGAATGAGGGTGTGGATCAAGAAGGGTCCCCTGCCCTGCCCCATTTTCCAGGCTCAGCCACGTACTTACTTGTCCCCTCATTTCAGTAGCTGGCAAAGAGTCATAATTGAATTTGCAGTAGGGCTGAGAATGAAAAAAGAAAACGCTCTACGTGTCTGGGATTAATTTATCCCTGATGACGGCCACATTCACACGCTCTTTTCTGCTTACGTTTCCGGAGCATATTCTGGCCGACGCTGTGAAACACACACACACAGGGAAAGCATGTGTGCCCTGAATGCGCCCTGGGAGTGCATGTTGCGTGTGCTGTGCCAGTGCCGATGCCAGCCCAGCATTTGTGACTGTCTCTGAGAGAGCACGGTGTTTCCCAGGTGGATCTGAGCGTGACGGGATGTGACAAGTCTGCATGAGTGGGCCTTTATGGGGTGTGTGAGGCGGGTAGGCGTCTCTAGTACGGACTTCTGCAGGCGACTCTCACCCAGCCCTCCTGAAGGTGACACGTGGAATAACTGAGATCGCGCTACTTGTTATAACAGGAAAGCCTGGATGTGGTGGCCGAGACAGGGCGGTGTGGCTGGTGGCCCTGCCAGGGTGTCAGGGCGGCCACATGGCTTCTCTCACTCCCTTTTTACACGCAGAGAGCAGCAAGCCCAGTCCTTCCCTGACAGAGAAATGGAGTCACCATCAACCCCGCCCTGGAGGATTCCCCAAGAAAGGCGAGCCGCCTCCCACCTACCCCGTCTTCTTCTTTAACACTCCCTTTTCTCCCAATACCCAGATGAGCACAGAGCTCCTTTTCAAAATAAATTGAGCCCTCACTCTGTGTCAGGCATTGTGCATAATCTCAAGTTGTCCTCACAACATCCTGTGAGGGAAAGACCACCATCATTCCATGTTTCAGACATGAAAATGGAAGCTTAAAGGTAAAGTGACTTGTCCGCAAGGTCACACAAGGTCACACAGCTGAGGGGCAGAGGCAGGGCTTGAGCCGCTGTGTGCCCAATTCGAAAAGCTGTGCTCTAGTAACATCTCTTTGTTGACCAGGAATATGTCAGGCTGGGAACCCTTTTGGAGACTGAAGAAGGCTTTAGGCCCCGAAGGTGTGCCCCTATATTGTGTCTTTCGGGTGGGTTCGGGACTCCACATGGGAGTGCTCGTCAGGCAGGCCTCTCTGCATCTCCACTTCCGGGGGTTTTCTCCTTCCTAATCCTGAGGGGTCTTTTGACGCCCTCCTCCTCTCTGGGTGGCCAGCCTAGACGATAAAAGTGCTCCAGGAAAAGGAGAGGAGAAAACAGATTACAAAGAGGTAAAACACACCAGCAGGTGTTTTAAAACATATTACCCATTGCAAATGTGAGAGATTTCTTTGTGTACTTCACTCTTTTGTTTCACCCTTGGTTCTCAGTCGAATTCCTCTTGAAAAGACCCAGAACATCTCTGATGACACCAGAAGTAAAGAGAAGTTTCTTATATAGGCCTGACCCAGTAGGAAAATCAAGTGAACCCAGAAAGCTGGGGTGGGGTTGGGAGTGCACAGATGGGCCCCTGGAGAGCCCCACAGGGGCTCCCCTGAGCCTGCAAGTAGGAGGTGCAGCCAGACTCTGGCTCCGGGCTGATGGTAGAAACATGGAGAACCAGCCAGGCAGGGGCCAATACTCAGCTCCTCTGCCCAGGAGCTGAACCAAGCACCACCCCACAACTCCACCCCACCCCCAAACGCACGCAAGCCAGCCCTGAGGAGTGACGGAAAATGGAACCAGGGTAACCAATGGAGCTTACAGTAAACTACTAGGTTATGAGGAAAATATGACATGAGACTTCCTGGATTTGGGGGGACACGCACATACAGGGGGGCTGTCTCTGTCTTCCTTTCGTATTCTGTTTCTAACCAAATAAGCCTAGGAGCCGAGGGGGAGGACAGAAGGGAACCAGGTTCTGGTCTCTTGTCTCCGCTACGTGATCTCTCTGTTTGTCTCTCTGTATCTGTCTCATCTGTTGTCTCTTACACACACACACACACACACACACACACACACACACACACACACACCCCGCAAAAAACCAAGACCAAACAAAGGCAGAGAAACAGGGTATGAAAGCCGCAGGGAACAGGAACTGCAGCTACTTGTCACGGAGGAAGGAACAACGGCACATGGAGAGAGGGGAAAGTTCCCACTTGTCATGACAGTATCTGCTGCCACTCAAGGACCAGTGAGTGTGTCAGGCTGAATGCTGGCCCTCACCCTGTTCTCTTCTACAAGCAGGAAAGATTTCCTGGGCTGTCCCCATGTCCCATTCAGGGGATGCCCACTTAGCTCCTCTGGAAATCCCATAATCCTACCTTTATGAAACACATGGAGAGGGGATTGAGACAAGTTTGTTCCCCAGGGGTAGAAGTGATATGGGGAGGGGGATGTTCTTATAGCTCTTTCTGTCTGTCCAACCTCCCTGTCACCCCATCCTGGGCTGTCCACATAGCCTTGGAAAAGGAACAGAAAATGGGGTATATGTAAAAGGCTTATCGAGTTTTATGAACCATTTTTTTAACAGATGAGAGTGATTCTCCATGTTGCAGCAAGAACGGAACTCAAACGTTGAGAACTGACTGAATTTCAGAACATAAAAATCCTATTTGAAATGATTCCAAGGGCCTGGGTACATAAAGAGCACTTGCACTGAAACACTTAGTAAAGTCACTGTAGTGAAGAAAGCAGACATCTAATTAAAGATTGAGATGTGATTCAAGCCCCAGAGGCATAGGCTAAGAGGGACAGTCAAGGCTGCTAGGTTTCAATGGGGGATGGGCACCGGGGCGGGTCAGAGGAAACACACCAGAGAAAGGGGCTAAGCTGAGATCTGAGCGATGGGCAAAGGCCAGGTCAGCAAACGGTTGAGCTCAGCAGAGCAGAGGGAAAGGCAACAGATGAAGCGGGAAAGTCAAGCAAGCAGTGGCCTCTGGAGGGACCATGTGCTAGTATGGTTCGCCTCCCCCTAAGGATGGTGGGGAACCACGATCGGGTCCAGATATGACTGCTCGTGAATAATGCATAGGGGAGAGGAGAACAAGAAGGTCGAAGGAGTGACACTTGGGTTTCGATGATGCCGGCCTGCTGGAGGCCTAATTGTAAGTGGAGATGGTGGCAACAGGAAGAGAAATAACTTGATGCAGAGAGATTCGAGAGCCAGAAACTGTGGTGTTGTTTGGAATATGGGGTTAGGAGGAGGTATGACTCAAGGATGTCTCCCACATGCCCGGTTCCGGCGACTGTATGGAGGGCACGAAAGAGCAGGAACTGTTTTCGTGGAGTGGAGGATGGAGATATTCAGTGGACAGTCTTGAGTTTGTGGTACCTGCAAGTCACGCTGGGGAAGATGCCCGCTGGGGAAGCAGCTGGATAACATGGCTGCAGCACGGAGCAGAAACGAGGCTAGAGGTAGGGACTCTGGGGTCAGTAGCCTCTGGAGAGCAATGGAAGCCATAGAAGTATGTGAGGCTGCCGAGGAGGCGTGCAGTATAAGAAGAACAGGGGCATGAGGACCGAGAAAGATTCAAAGAAATAAGGCCGGAGAGGGAGGTGGGAAATCGGGTGACCGTTGTGAATGAAAGCATATCAAGAGGACGCTCAGCACTGCCAGCTGCTGCAAGAGTCGGGAAGGGTGAGCGTCCACAGAGTTAACAACCGGGGCTGGATGGGGCCCTGGTGTGAATTAGAAAAAGGTGCTCTTTCCTCAAGGTAGTTTACTTCTATTAGAAAACTACTGTAACACACTGATTTTATTAGAACAAAACACTTTACTGCCATCTGTGGGAAAATTGTTATAATAAATAATAAATGTATGGGGTCTTAGATGTGGTGCCTGTACACGGCAGCCCTGGTTATTGGCGACTGCAGTAAAATCAGTCTTCGGGGGAGCAGACGAAATTTACCAGAAAGGATGCTTTGAGCTGTGGGTAGCACACTACCCAACCAAAGATGGCTTAAATAATAAGGAATTTATGATCCCACATAACAAGACATCTGGAGGTAGGGCAGTTTCAGAGTTGGTTCTTTCCCAATAGCTTCCTAGAGAGCCAGGTCCTTGCCATCCTCCGTGTGTTGACTTTCTTCCTCAGGCTTGTCCCCCCGGGAACACAAGATGGCAGCCATGACTCCTTTCATTACATTTTTCCACAAAATGTCTAAAAGGCAGAAGGTGAAGATGTCTCTCCTTTTGCGTCCTTTGTTACGGGGGATAAAACTTTCTGAAAAACTTTCTGAAAAACTTTCCCAGGCTGGGGTCATCCCCCATAACCACTGCTACCTTCCTCTCATATCTCATTGGTCATAAATGAGTCACGTGTGTCTTTCTAACCAAACACTGGCGAGGGCGATGACTTCACTGTGATTGGTTTGATCTAATAAGACACCTCCCCCTGGGGCTGGGGTGGGACTCTTTCTCAGCACATGGCCACAGGGAAAGCTGAACAGTATCAGAGTTCTTTCAGCAAAGAGGAAGAGAGAGGGGATGGCTATTGGAGAAGGAGACCCACAGAGTCTGCCACAGGAATAAAGTCAGACCACAGTGGTGGAGGAGAGAGTGAGGTGAGGAGACATGGAGACAGTAGGTGTAGACAAGGCTCTCAGGAACTTTGTGAAGGGAGAGACCTCATAACTGCAGGGAGACGTGGAAGGCAGGAGGGCACTTTGTGCCCTAAACATGTCTGAAACTTCTTGTCCAAAACTGATTTTATGAATCTCTCATCCCACACACCCCTGCCTCCTTTGGCCTTCACCAGTCAATCCTACAGGTCTATCGAGGCTAATTGCTCTTTACCTCTAGAATCCACTATCTTTATGCCAGAGTTTTGCAACAGCAGCACTATCAGCATTTTGAACCGGATGATTCTTTGTTGGAGGAGAGAGCGGTGGCTATCCTGCGCATCGAAGGATGCTTAGCAGCTCCTGTTGCCAGTAGCACCCTCACTCCCCACACTTCAATTATGACAATCAAAAACATCTCCAGACACTGTCAAATGTGCCGAGGGGCAAAATTGCTCCTGGTTGGGAACCACTGCTCTGTGCCCATATGGAAATTCTTGTAGATCTTTGAACCGGTTTCTGGTTATAGTCAGTCTTTGCCCACTCTGTTCCCTCTCTCATCTTGCTTATCCATCAGTGCATTGTAATTGACTCTCTACTTGTGTCTCTTTCCTACTCAATTGTGAGCTCTGGGAGGGGAGGAACTATGTTTTCTTGCTCAACATCGTATCTCTAGACCCTAGCACCCTGCCTGGTACACAGATAGCCAAATATATTTTCCTTTAATGAATGAATAAAAGCCATGAATGAATGAATCACTCCTGCCCTGCCTTTCAGATCTTCCCCAGTTGACTGCTGGACTAATGACCAGCCTTCTGAAACAGCCCTCTGCAACTGGTCACACCGTATCCTGAGCAATTGTTCTTCACCATCCATGATCACAGACCTTCTTGAGAATTGGGGGAGATCACTGACCTTCTCAAAGACCATAGGCTTGTATAACCTAAAGCCGACCCACATGTCCCCAGAGGACTAATATCTCTCAAGATAACAACTAAGCTAGAATGATTTTTCAAAACCTCTGATTCTGACCAAGGCCAGTCCAGCTTTAAGCCCGTCTGTGTTTTTCCTTGCCTCCAGGATGAAGTTTTAACTCCTCAACTGCCCACACAAAGCCCTTAAATCCCCTCTGGCGTTGCCCTTCCAACCCCTCTTCCCTCTCACCTCCCAGCATGCTTCCCTGCAGGCTCCCTCTCCCTCAACCATGCTGTGAACAAGCCTGGCTCTCTGCAAGTCCAGACATGGCCTCAAGCTCTGTGGCTCAGCACGGCTTTCCCCTCCTAGCCACTGGGCCCATCTAACACTCTGCTCAGATGCTGTTCCTTCTCGAGAGTCCCCTGACCTCCCTACCCCTACTCCCATACAGGTACGAATAACCTTGGTTTCCTGATACACTTTTCAGGAGATATGGAAGGTCGAGAGTCGTATGTAACTCACTGCTGTATACTCAGAACTTGCTTTAGGGCTGCCATGTTGAGTATCTCAATAAACGTTTGCTGGACGTGGTGTGTCCTCATGATCCACTCTCCATTCTCCCTGAGTTTAGCTTGGTGGCCTATACCAGGGAGCAGCATTAACCCTAGCTCTAGGAATAAAGCAAGCTTTAGATCGAAGCCCCCTCTGATGATGGCAGAGAGAGCATTTGGTGACCTAGATGAGGAGCCAGATCGACCCTTGCCTGAACGGGTCCCTCTGATCATTTCATTTCTATAAAGCCATCAAGTTCCCTTTACTATTTGAGTAATGCATTCTCTTATCTGCAACTCAGAACAACAAATAAATTAATGAAAAAATTAGGCACAATCAGTATCCCCCAAAGCTCTTTTACTCTTGCTGACAGTTGCATGGTGTACATTTGTTTCTTCCTGCCTTCCTGTGCCTGGATGAAAACTTTCTTTCCAAAGCCAACTCCTTTCTCTTCTCCAGAAACGGGTTCCATTAATTATCTCACATTATCTGTTCTATCTTTGATCTTTCCCTCCCCAGTGGCTTCCTCCTCTCTACCTTTGAGTATTCTCAGGTCTCCCCAACCTCTCAAGCTCCCTCGGCACGTCCTGTGGCCACGGCCCCGCCCCTTCCTCCCCTTCACCTCCGTTCTCCTCTGCGGGATGGCTGACTCTCAGGGCCTCCACACAGGCACACACAATGGGTACACAGTGGGCTCATCCCCAGATTGACCTTCTCAGAAGAGCTTTGGACCCTCGTCTCTGCTGCATGTTCTGGTGAGGGGTAGCCACCTGGTTCTAGGGTTCAGGTGTCAGGGTCTCAGGTTCTCAGGGCCTATACAGAGCTGGACACTAAGGACCACCTCCAACTTGACCTCTCCTGTGCCAATCAGGTGGGGACATAGCAGGGCCTCAGTCTATGTCCCAGCGTGCAGTGAAGAGCCAAGGGTTCTGGAAAGATCACTCTGGGAGCAGGCTCACAAGGGGGAAATAGGGGACGCCCTCCTGGTAATAGGAGACAAGGTGGCCAGCACTGTGCTCCCGATCTCCAGCCACTCAGGCGAGAGAGGCGGAGGCCTCTATTTTGGAAACGATGTTTTTGTGTTTTTTGCTTTTTCTCTTAAGGATGTTCCTGCTGCTGCCATAGATTAAGCTTGATTCCTAGAGGAGCTGTCAGACCTATGGTTAATGCTAAGCTTCGGGCCACAAGAAAAAGGTGTGTTTTTCCAGACCTTATCTTGAAAGGAGAGTGAGGAAGCAGAGGGAGGGAATTGCAAGAAATCCCAAGAAATCACAAGAAATCACAAGGCCACAGCCAGGGGACCAGTAGCTCTCCCTGCCTAGAGAGTTTCTGGCCCAACCTATTCCTGTGGGCTCCATGTGTATAAAGTGAAACCTCTTCCCAGGTGTGGTGAAAGAAACCAGAAGGTACAGGTAACTACCACCTAAGTAAAGGGTACCTAAGAAAGGAAGAGGAGATGCCTGAGTTGGGGAGGGGGAGGTGGAAAGTCCTAGAGAGGCAGAACACGCTGAGTCTTTAGGCTGGCCAGACACCAAGCCTCAAAGCCCACCCCACGCCCAACCAGTCTTGTCAAAGGATTCACTATTCACTCAGAATGCTGAGCCAGAGGTGACATACACGCCAGTCCCACCCCGTCCACCCAGACACATGCCCTACACAGTCACGTCCCATTCAGGTACTGGAGAGATACACACGTGAACACAGCTTTGTGGTTCCAACTGTTTTATACTGAAATACATATAGGCTGATCCAAAAGGGTTCGACTCGGGGAGAAAGAAATGATGAAAGCAGGTGCCCCCAGGGCTCGATGTTAGCAACTCTTGGAGCACGTGCCAGTCCATCTGTCTGCCCACCTTGGAGGACGGTCAGGCCTGGAGGTCCAGAGGAGCTCAGCTGAGCTGGACGGAGGAAGCAGCCAGTCTTGGGCCAGACAGTCCTCAGCTGAAGGGCTTCACCAGCTTCATGGCAGCATAGTTCTGGAGGGAGGGAGGAGGCAAGGACACGTGGTGATAACTGCCAGGAGGGACTCAGCGGGAAAAGGAGGCTCATCTACTCAACCGCCTGCCTGCACCTCACCCTCACTCCGCCCCTGCACCTCACTGAGCTCGACACTCCACCCTCCCGGTGTTCCTGCCAATCACACAAGCCCAAACTCTCCTGAAATTCTGCCAGCACCCTCCCACCAGGGGGCCACAGCTGCCCGAATTGCTCTATATTTTGCCCCATCGATCCAGGGCGCACTCCCATGTTCCAAACAGCTGCCAAGAGGACTTCAATCACTAGGGCCTGCCCTGGCTTCTTCCATCAGACAGGTGACCTGAAGGTATGGCTGGGGTTCTCCCCACCTCCCCTATCCCCCTCCGCCACATGGGAACCCAGGGCTCCTTGGCCACCAAACTCCTGTCCAGAAAGCAGAGAGCAGTGGGGCGGGATTTACGGGGGTGACCAGCACCTCCATAACACAGGCCAGCACCTGGGATGGGTCACCCCTGATTAGGCTCTGGCTGCTGTAGGACTGAGAGGAATCTCCTCTCTCTACTCCTCCCCCCAAAAACCATGAAAGCACATACAACACAACGCAGGGCTCCTAATTGGGACAGTATGTTCCCCAGCGCCGGCCCGGGAAAGCCAGCTCTGGAAACAAAGCCTTCCCGCCAGATCGCCTCCTGCCTCCCCACGCTGGCCCTGCTCCCGGCTGGCTGCAGGGGAGCTGGGAGGAATCAGACAGGCTGCCCTCCTTGTCCCACTCCCAGAGGAATTTCCAAGAGGGTGGGAGATTGGACCAACTAGAGGGGAGCAGCTCTCTTCCAGGCCCTCTGCCTCCCAAAGGCCTACAAGTAAGTCAGGTGAAGTTCTTGGAGCCCACCAGGTGATTAGGAGACTTAGTGGAGAGCAGCGGGATTTGCCCAGCTTGTAGCAAAGGCCTGCCAACAAAACCGGTCTGCAGCCTCAGGCCCAGGCTGCCCCTTTAGCCCCGGACCCCTCACATAAGATCTGACCCTCACACACCAGCTCTGGGAGAGGGAAGGTGGAGTTGGTATTTTAAAGAGGACAATTTCCAGAAGAATTCAAAGAAGGATGATGCCACTGTTGGGGACCCAGGAAACAGGGGAGGGCTCTGACCAGGGCTACTGGTCAAAGTGCTTCTCTGCTCCTGCCCACAGGGCCTGGGGCTAAGGCTGCCCCAGGGACAAGAAAGGACCATGGGGCTGGAAGTGACCGGAAATCTTCCCACCCTCTCTCAACTGGTCAGTGGGGCCTCCTTCCCCAGACCCCTGAATACCTAGCCTGCTGCCCAACTGCCTCACAGGACAGGGCCCAGCCGGTCAGGATGGAAGCTAGACATAGAAAGTGCCATGGTGATGGCAATGGTGACCTGTCCCTGCCTTCCCTTTGCCTCTTCAGAAGGAAGCTGGCTTGATGAGCTGCCCCACTCCAGGGAAAACGAAAGAGCTCCCCTACCCACAGCACTAGTCACAGCAGGTCAGAGCTGACCTAGCCCAGCCCTGTCCTCATGCAGATGGGAGCGCCTTGCCAAGGTCACACGCCAGCAGAGCCAGAGCCCAGCCTTCATCTACTGACCCTAAGTGCAGAGCTCCACCATGCACAATAGCGATCGTCTGACCTAAATGTGCCCCAGTGCAAATTCTTCTCAGCAGACCTGGGCCTAGCCCAGGACTCCACATTTCTAACCAGCTCCCTGGTACTGAGGCCACTGCTGCACCTAGGAGGAGCAGGGGTCTACACCAGCTCTGCCAAACCTCCCCTGGCCTGAGCCTCATGACTGATTATAGTCATGTTTTCCCTCCCTCACTGTATCTCCCAGGGGATCAAACCGCAGTGGCACGAGCATCATCACCTTGCTCTCATCGCTACAACACACCCCCGCCTCCCAAACATATACCACGGGCTGGATACACTCAAAATTACAGGAAGGGAGCTTGAGGGCAATCGGGCAAGGGAGACCTCACCTCTCCGACTTAGTATCCTGGCTCTGCTTGATGGGGGGACACACGGAGGCACAGTCATGGGCCTGACACTGGATCCCACGTCCCCCAGGGCAGCTTACACTCCAGGGCACCACACTTGCATGTGCCTGACTAGTATTGAACCTGTGTTTGTAATTTCCTCTTCCTTTGCTTCGAGAGGGTCCCCCAAATTGGACAAGATTCAAGTCTCCACAACCAAAACCGACCCCCAGAACACAGCCATATCTGCCCTATCACTTATAACTCTTCTTGCCGAGCCTCAGAACATATTTCGGCAAAGTGTTCCAGGCGATCACAGCCGGCTCACAGGGCCTGGCCTACGGCCAGACTCATCCGCCATCCTGATCCTGCACCCTCCTTTGTCATTTATGGCCCAGACAAAAACCGTCCCCTCTGCTGTTCCCCACAGTTCCTGATGTTAGGGACTAAAGGGGATGGCCTTGTGGTTTTAACTCTCTTCCCCGCAGGAGGTGCGCTGTGCCGATACAGTAAGTCTACACTTAACGTCATCATCGATAGGTTCTGCCACTTTAAGCAAAATGACATAACAAAACCAATTTTCCCGGAAGCTAATTGACGTAAACAAGAGTTAAGTTCTTAGGGCATCTCATCAACGTTGTATGAAATGATGTTGGACTGCTCTTCTAACAACTCCAGGACCTGCTGATCCAAGGGCTCAGCAGGCACAGTGGGAGAGAGTTCCCTATCTACCTCCTCCTCCTCGAGGATTCACAAAGCAAAATGCGCACAGGCAAGCAACTCCCAGAGCAGACTGCGGGCACATTGCGCTTGGCCGGTGGCCTGGTGCTGACCGGCACTGAGGCCCACAGCGCCCAGAACCCAGGACTGGGAGCTGTGCACAGACTGCCCTGCATCCTGAGCCAGTCCCTTGCCCTCTCTGGGTGCCTGTTTCTTTGCCATTCAAAACAGGGTAACATTGAGTCAACTGTGCCATTCTCTCTACTTTTATATCAGCTTGAAAATTTCATATTAAAAAGGATTTGTTTTGTTTTGTTTGGTTTTGTTTTGTTTTGTTTTGTTTAGCTTAAAGAACATTAAAAATCAGGTATCAGCCTGAGAACACTGTGATGCCTTCAAGGTCTGAAGTTCCAGACCTTGGCGGGGAGGGGGGTGCCTTGCAGAGCATCTTCAGGGTTCCCCTGATGAGCTGTGAGGACCAGGGAAGCCCAGATGAAGAATAAAGCCCCACCTAGATCCTCCTCAGATGGGGAAGTAGCAGCTGCCTTCTTGCCAGGTGAAAGAGACCCCCATTGTGCATTGTGTCAAGTGAGAGGCAGCTAGGCCTCCTCCTGTCCACTCACCTCTTCCCCCATGCCTACTCTACTGCAGGAGGCAGGATACACTCTATCGACTTGGGAGCGGGACTTAGAGATGGACGCTGAGACCTTCTCCCTGCCCCAGGTCCTCCCTCTGGATTTCAGTAAGTGCCATTCTCACAGAGGGACCTTTTCCTCTGTTCTGCCATCCATTGCCTCCCTTTCCTTCCAGACCAAGCTCCACGTCCTCCCTCAGGAAGTTTCTCCCACCCACCCTTGCCCAAGGGGGCTCATCTTCTACCAACCCTTTGACTACACAGTCCGGGGGCTTGCTGGGGACAGCCGTGTCTCCCTGGGGAGGGCAAGAGCTCAGTTTCCCCTATTGGCCTAAGAGCTCCCCAAGCGGAGGATTTCATCTCCCCACCAGACTGGGGACTCCCCAGAGGAAGGGTCATGTCCCCCTCGTCAGATCACGAGCTCCGCAAGGACAGAGGCTACTTTTCTCCATCAGACTGGGGATCTTTGAGGACAAGGACAGACTCCCCATGAGACCAGACTCTCTGTGAGAAAGTCAGGAGCTGTACCTCCCACATCAGACCAGGAGCTTCTCCAAGTCAACGCCTGTGGCCTCCCCTCGGGCCCACTCACCGGGAAGGCATAGACGAAGATGCCCAAGAACAGCAGCAGGATGAAGAGAATGATGAAGAGGATGATGGCACACCGGAACCTCCGCCACAAGATGAACTTCATAGTCTTGTACGGGGAGGTAAACCAGAGGAAGGAGGTATCAGGGCGCCTGGAAGTGAGACCCCAGAGGTCAGCAAGGCACCCCTACCACGGCTGCTCTCTCCACGTCCTGCTCCCAAGTTGCCCTGGCCCTCTGCTGTCAGCCCCCAGTCCCATCCCCAAACCTTAGCCCTTTGCACCCGCATTCCCTTCTCCTCCAAGCCTGTGCTCCAGTGTGAGTGCCACTCGTGCTGCCCTCCTCTTCTTGGTGCCACCAAGTCCTACACACCTTCAGGGGCCCAGTTCTCAGCCACCCAGTTGTCCAGGACACCTTCCCTGCCACCCTCTCTCCTTCCCGACCCAAGACTTAATCACAGGCTAGGGATTTGAGAGCTGGGCAGAGCCTTGAGAAGCTGTCACATTAGGTGAGCTATGGCCCACGGAGCCCCAGATAAGCCAAGCCACCTGCCTAGATGCATATGGCGGGTCTATGGTCAGAGAAGGATTGCAAGAAGTGAACCCAGGAAGCTGAGTTTCTCTTACTCACAACCAAGAACCTCAAAACCTTCCCCTAGGTCAGCCTCGCAACTCAAAGAGCATGCAAGATTTTGTCTCGATAATGGCCAATTTAACTGCATGCTGCTGGGTCTTCTGAGCCTCTCTTGTCTTTCTACCCAGATCCCAACATTCCTGGGCAAGGATGCCTCTCCTTGCTCTGCCTGCTCTGCCTGCTCTGTGGCACTTGGGACAGCAGCTTGATAAAGTGAACCGTCAGTGCCAAGTCTGATTTGAGGTGAGCAGGCCACAAGGAAGGACTCAGCAAACACAGCCTTGATATAGCACCCCTGCCCCTCAGCCAAGAGCAGTATTTCAGCCCCTAGTGACTGCCTTTAGGGCTTCTACATCCACTGGAGTGGTCTGTGTTCTTTGGGGCCTGTGAGGTAGGGAAGACAGGGACTGGTCCCCCCATTTCACAGATGGGAAAATTAAGGCTGGAAGACCATTTTTGAAAGCTACAGTGACACCACAGGAGAGCCACAGACGGTGGCTTGGTCAGGGGAAAAACTATGATGGGTCTCTGGAGCCAATCAGACCGGTGTGAGAATTCCAGCTTCACCACTTTCCTAGTGGAATGATCTTATTCAACTTTGCTGAGATTGTTTCCTCATCCGTAAAATGAAGATGATAATAACGACTCGGTGCGGACGGTTCCGTAACACGTGTACGTGACATATGTCAGTGTACCTGGTACACAACCAACCTGCTTCTTGAACTAGCTGAGGAGCCCTGCATCCCCTGGAATGACGTCTGTCACCTGCCCCTTAACACCGTGTGGCCTTCTCTGGGCTATGTGGGCCTTGTGACCTCTGCATGACTATGCAGTGGGCCTCCCGTGCTGTGGCTACACCTTTCATAACTCTAGGCATCCGGGGTTGGAGGCTGGGCACTGACCTTGGGTCCTCGAGTTTGGGGTTCATGTTGGGCTCATCCCGGCCCTGGCCAGCAGGCCGCTCCTCATGCTCGCTCTCGGCTACTATCTCCAACGTCATCTCCAGCTTGCCCTGCGGGGCAGAGGGGGCCTGGTCAGGGGCACAAACGCTCTGCCCCATGACCTGGAGAGGAGCCAGACCAGGACAAATGTAAGAGCCACTTTATTTTTTAAATGATATTGGGTTGACCTGATTCCGGTAGAACATTTTGAATCTAAAGAAATACACAGGCATACTTTGTTTTATTGTGCGTTGCTTACTGCGCTTCACAGATGCTGCGTTTTTTACAAATTGAGGGTTAGACCCTCCACCGGCAAAAGGATTACGACTCGCTAAAGGCTCAGATGATGGTTAGCATTTTTTAGCAATAAAGTATTTTTAATTAAGGTATGTACATTGTTTTTATAGACATAATGCTATTGCACACTTAATAGTCTACAGTATACTATAAATATAACTTTTATATGCACTGGGAAACCAAAAAATTTGTGTGGCTCACTTTATTGCGATATTCACTTTATTGCGGTGGTCTAACACTGAACCCGTAATATCTCCAAGGTCTGCCCATATAGAGGAAGAAAAATAACAGCCAACCTTCTACTATATGGAGGCAAGACTGCTAATATTTTTGTGCATCAGAATTGTTTTTCTCTGCATGTATATGAAATATCACACTGTGTATATACATAGTTCTGCAGCTTACTTCTTTCACTTAAGAATATACTCTATTTCACTATGTAATCACAAATTCTTTAAAGTTTGCTTTTTAATGGCCTTAAGACATTCTATGGGATGGTTGGTCATAATTTATTTTGTAAACTACTTATTTTGGTTCATTTAGATTATTTCCAACTCTTTAATATTATAAATAATGCTGCGACGAACACCCCAAACCTAATTTTTTTTTTATTTTAGCTAGTTATTTCTTTAGGAGAGATTTTAGAAGTGGAATGACAGAGGCCAAGGGCATAAAGATTGTCAAATCTTTTGTTGTATATTACCAAATTGCTTCCCCAATAGTAAAAACATTAGCGCTCCCAGCAGTAGTAAATGAGGGGCCTATCTCTGTATCTTCACCAGCAATGAGCATTTCTAGTTTTGTAATTATAATTTAATAGGCAAAAAATGTTTTTACTTTAAAAAAATATGCCCCTATCTAATTACTAGGAGAAATAAACCTTTTTAAGTGTTTAACGTTCCTTTTTACTTCTTTTGTGTATTATCTATGCGTGCCCTGTGCTCTTTTGAAATGTTAGTTATTTCTTGTTCATTTTTATAATTCCTTAAACAGTAAGGATATTTTATTTCAAGGGCCACTTTAGGAGTTGGCTGGCTGCCTGCCATTTTGAAGCAAACTGTCAGAGATTCACTTCCTCTTTAATGGAAGGACAGTTCACAGTCCCCTTTCATACCTCTGGGCAAGGACAGTGGTACCAGGACAGTCCCTCACAGGGTCCTGCTCAAATGAGAGGCAGGACCCCTGTCCTCCACAGGAGGCCCAGCCAGCGGGGAACCCAGCACACAGGTCACTGTGAAGGCTAAGGAGCAGAAAACAGCCAGAGTTCGAGAGAGAGAAGGGCATCTTTCCATTTAAATAGGCTTCCCTGGAATGTGCGCCTCGAGGAGAGGAAGGCGGGCAACTGGAAGGGAAAAGGGACAGTGCCTTGGAAAACAGAGAGAGGGGCAGGAGAGAGGGAGAACGACCCAGAGGTGCCCAGTGAAGAGTGGCTCCCGCGCCTCCACCGGGCTGGGAGAAGCAACTCACCGCCAGCACCTTCTTCTCACCCTCCTCTGCCACACAGGGCCACCAGCCCTTCACGGTTTTCTGTTCAAAAAGGGACACAAACCACTCCGGGTGGAACGTGTCATCCAGCAGGTCCAAGGAGCACTTCTCGGCTGTCTTGGCAGGCTTGGGCATGTGGTTAAGATCCAGCTGCAAGGAGCCTGCGACAGAAAGGGGTTTTTCGGTGGAGGGTTTCTCAATCACAGGCAGCCAAGGGGCTGGGCAGGTTCCAAAAAAACTCAGTCACCTCCTCAGCCCCTATCCATGGGCTTGGTCACAGGTCAAATCCCTCAAACGCCAGCTCCCCATCCATGGCCTCTTATTCCATCTCTACAGCTTCCCACCCACCTACTCACATGTCCACGTGCCCGCTAATCTACCCTTACTGATTCGTCTTAACAGAACTTATCACCCACTCAGCTGTTCCTCTCACTGTGCTCGGATCCATTCATTTACCCACTGTCTACATCTATCATCCATCACTTTTCAATTGTTTTTATTGTGGTGAAATCTGTCTAACACAAAAAGTGTCATTTTAATTACACATTTATCGCCCCCAAAAGAAACATCATACCCATTAGCTGTACTCCCCACTCCCCTTTTCTCCCAGCCCTGGCAACCATGAGCCCACTTTCTGTCCCTATAGACCGGCCTATTGTGGACATTTTATATCAATGGAATCACACATTATGTGTCTGTCTGTGTCTGGCTTCTTTCACTTAGCATGTTTTCAAGGTTCATCCCTGTTGTAGCATATGCATCAGTATTTCATTTCTTCTACGGCTGAAGACTATCCCATTGTATGTATAGACCACATTTTCCTGGGTAACTTTTATAGCTGTGATGGGACTGTTACAGTCCAGCCTGCTGGCGCCATACAGTGCCATCCTCCTTGCCCCACATCTCACCCCTGCGAGAGCACTGTCTCCACCACATCCTTCAGCCCGGCACTCCCTGCTCCCCAGCTCAGGGTTTCAGCACACTTCTACCCCAAAAGAATCCTGTCTGGGGCTTGGGGGACAGAGCTGTGTTCATGTATCCGGTCCTCACTTGGACACAAGGATGAAGAGCGACTCCAGGCCCTCGCTGGGCTCAGTCTGCATCTAGACTGAGGGCTGTGGGCTGGGAGCATCCTGTCAAGCCTGAGGCCAGACAGCCAGTGACAGCCAGTGACAGCCAGTGTATGCTTGCACTGCCTTCGACCTCTGCTTCCCTCTCTTCCTTACCTATCTGAGTCCTACCATCCAACACAGCCCAGTGTTCAATGACACCTATGCTGACAGGCCCACCCCGCTGGCCACTCCAATTACTCTGGCACTACTCTGTCACAGACCTCACTCAGCACCAGGGACCAGTGACGCTGAGCTCCCTGAGGGCAGAAAATAGGACTGCATCTCCTGCTAGCCAGCCAAGAGTGGCACACACACACAGCGGGGGTTGTGGGGCAGCCCACAATGTGCAGAATGGTGCAGACTGGAAGCAGTGCTCACCCAGAAAGTCGTCAAAGGAGAACTTGTCGTTGTCCCAGATCTGGAATACCACTCGCGCTGGGATTTTGCTCTCAGTCTTGTCCAGCCTCCAGAAAGCATCCTGACCAGAGGAAGAGCAGAGAAGGAAGCAAGAAGGCAAGATTAGAGAGAGGCAGTGGTCCCTGCCAGCCTGGAAGGCTGCCTGGAGGAAGCAGTGGAGTGGGACACCCCTTAGAGACTTGCCAGAGCCAGGTCCCGGTGGGAAGACTGATGAGGCCCCAGAGAGCAGCGTTCGAGGACCGGGAGGGTGCCACGCAGGCTCTCTTCGCATAGGGAGCTCTTTTAATCTTCCCAGTTCTGTGAGTCAAGTTTCTCACTCTCATTCTACAGATGATGAAACAGGCTTGGGGAAGTTAAGAGTTTACCCAAGACCTGACGGCTAATAACAATATTAATATCGTACTTCTTATAAGCCAGCCCTTTGCCGCTATGAACTCATTTATACTTCGGACAATCTACAAGAGAGATACTGTCCTCAGAGCTGAGGAAACCAGTGCAAGTACCTTGTGAGTCACACTGCTGGGACGCGGCAAGCCAGGGTTCACACCCAGGCAGTCAGGTTCCAGAATCCTGCTCTCACCTCTAAATCCTGATCTGCTTATGTGATCTTGGGGACAGGGTGGGCTGGCTTAGAACCCGAGGTCACCCACCCCACCCTGACTGTCGCCAAAAGGATCCCCTTGACACACTGCTGTAAGGAGGTGACACTAGGGGGCAGTGATCCAAGATCCTCCCTCGGCATGCCAACTCTTAGGTCAGCCACCTTTACCTCCAAGAGCTTGCCCTGGGGTAAATCAAAAGCCCCTGGTGCTAGAAAGTTCGTCACCCTTCTGTTCTCCCCATCCCAACACCCTCAGACTAGTCATCCAAACAGCGTCATCTTGGGCCCCTTCCCTTGGACGCCCCGTGGAGCAGCTGAGGGGTGGAGCCTGGGCTCACCAAGGCTTGGGTTTACCATGGGTTTAGCCACACTCAACTCAAAAGACTGTCACTGGGCGTCCCTGCTCACTCCTGTTCTCTGTCCTCTCATTGTAGCTTGACCTAGGAGGGTGGCAAGGACAGGAAACATTCTGACCATCCCATAGACCATGGGTGCCAGGTCATCAGTGCCAGGTCATAGCAGAGGCCTGGACCAAGTATCAGAGGGGCAGACTCCCTAGGGAGTCAGGAAGCACTGCTGACCACACAGGGTCTGTCTGGTCCTGGGTGCCCTGCATACACAGCCTTGCTGCCCAGTCAGGGCCATGCCCGCCAGGTGGCCACCCCAGGTCACACAGGCCCACAGAGCTCCCGAACCAAAGACCATGCCCCGAGAAGACTGGCCACCTTGCAAACACTTGGCCACGGTTTGGACTGCTGCCTGAGCTGGTGAAGGGACTCAGGTCTCCAGCTGGCCCCTCAGCCCCCAGCCCGTCTGGTGCCTCCCCCTTTTCCGGCCCCAGCCCTCCTGCAGGTGCCTCCCTCCTCTGGCGGGGCTTTTATGGCCAGCACCACAGGCCTGCCTGCACAGGCCGCCAGCAGCCTCCATTCCTCTGGCCGGCCTGGTTTATGGGCTCAATAATGAGCCAGAGGTTCAAACGGCCCCTGGTGGGAGCAGCTGGGCTGGGGCTCCAGCCTGGGGAATGGCCCCCCAGGTCCCAGGCGCTCATTACGCTCCTGGTCTGGGCCCTTTTACTAGCTGTTTATTTGCAGGGTGGGTGCCTGACGCGCAGGCAGGCCCCGGTGGGTGTGCTGGGCTCCAGGTGGGGAGCCGGCCAGGGCAACCAGCGGTGGTTCAAAGCAGCCGGATGAAAGGAGACCTTGTACTTTACGACAGTCTCGTCTGGTTAATGGGGTCCCTGGAGGGCTTGCCTGCCAGAGGCCCTGAACCCCTCGGCAGAGGGCTGGCTCTGCGGCAGGACCAAGGAGCCCAGAGGCTGTGCAGTGCCCCCAAACAAACCCACCCCAGACAGTCCTTGAGTCCAGACAGGCTCATTGGTTCCCCACTGTGGGCTCGGCTCCACTTGCCTCCCAGGGTCCCTTCTCCCACAGAGGGACCCGCTGGTTCTGCCTGAGTCAAGCCAGTTCCTCCTTCTCTCTCCTGGTTGAATTCAGAACCCCCTGGACTCTGTTTCTTGACCTCCTCTTCTGACCTCCTCCTCTCTTCCCTCCAGCCACCCTCTCCAGGAACCTCGCACCACACAGAATTCCAGTTCCCTCGGCCCTGCCCACTCCTGGGTGCCTCTCCTGGACTCCTGACTCCTCTTCCTCCTCTCCACCCCTCAGTCCCCATAAGCCTCCCATCCTTTCAAGGCTAAGCCAGGCCTATGAGTTACGCCCCCATGCATCAACCCAACTCTCTCCTTCCTCCTTGCTGGTGCCTATAATTCAGATAGGAAACCCCATCGTTGCCAGAATGGAAGCACCTCAGATTCTTAACCAGCAACCCCAACTGAGCGCTCAGAACTTCCAGGGAATCCTTCTCTGTACCACCAGTTAGCTCGCTCTCCCTCCCTCTCCCACTCTCTTTTTCTCCCTCTCT
>NW_006434709.1:982080-988408 GCF_000325575.1 Pteropus alecto
CTCTCTCTCCTTCGCTCAACAGAACAGCTACTTCCAGCCTTTTTCATTTGTCTCAAATCACCTGCCACTATGCCGGAAGACTATCTCTCCTCCTGTTTTGTAGAAAAAACAAAAGCCTTTGCTTCCTGAGACTCCTTGCCCACATCTCCACCTGTCACAATGAAGGAGTTATCTCACCTCCCGTTTGAGGAGGCCAATCCATGTCTCTCGGCCTCAGTTTCCCATCCACACCTAGCCCCTTGCGGGGCTTGGTGAACACCTGAGTCGGTGCGCAGGATGCCTCAGCCCTTCCAGCCCCGTTCCCGGCCCCCTCTTCCTCCCTGACCATAGCAAAGAGAGGCAGTGTTGGTTTGATTTGGAACCCTCTCCAACAAATGCAGCATTTGCTCTGTTATGGAAACATCTTGTGATAGACAAACACACTGAGTAAAGGCACGCAAGACCAGACCTACAAATGGGCTAGGCTTTCCTTGACTGCATAGAACACCAGGCCATGGCTAAACTGCGCTTTCTGGCAGGCACAATGCAGCAATCCTGGGTAAAAAATTCATTTTACTTTGTTTCAATCATATTCTTTTGTCTGATGGTTTCAGAATGTTCCACAGAACATTCTGGTTTCTCTAAAGTGTTGAGTCAGGAGGGGGTCACGCAGAAAAGGTCGTAATGAAGAGAATTAAGAAGACCTAGTCGGCTGATATACATTATATATAACTTCCCTTCTTTAAGCCACTCAACCATTCAGGAAAGAAAGAGAAGTCCTAGAAGCTTTGTGGCTTGAAGTCTTGAGCAGCACAACCAAAACACCAGAGAAGCATTTACTCTGTCGAACAGGAGAGCACCTCAAGACAGAATTGACTCTAGGTGGGACGTGGGTTGTCAGAAGTTCCAACAGAGGTGCCTCTGCCTCCTGTAGCCTGACCGTGAGGCCCTGACTGCCCACAGCACCCTCTTCACTGTGCTCTGGGTCTGCTCTCTAAGGGCAGGTGTGGTGCCACCAGGAAGGAGGCCACCTGCCTCAGGATCTGCCGATTTCAGGAGTAAAGAGTGTATGACCCTGAAGAGACCTACACTAGGAGGTGCTGAGACACGAACAGCAGAGGTCCCTGAATCCACCTCTCCCTCCTGGGGATGCTGACCAGATTTCCCAGGTGAACTTAGCTACACACTGTGGGTGCCGCGCTGGCGTGGAGTGGCTGTGGCACGGCGGCCATGCTAGCGATGGCGGTGCCGATGCGAGCGGAGCCGTGCTGGGGATCGCGCTGGCGGCTTCGGCGGTGATGGAGCAATGGCGGAAGCTGTGGCAATGGCACAATTGATGGGGACAATGGCGATGACAATGACACTCACAGTGATGGGACGATGGTGGTGGTGGTGGTGACGTTGGCAGTGATGGGGACAATGATAATGGTCATTATGCAACAATGGCAGTGCTTGTCCCGACAGGGGCGGGGCCGTGGTGAGAGCGTAACGATGGCCCAGCAGTGCGATCACCCGGACATTAGGAAGCCAGGAATTAGCAACTTTGGGGACAGGAACAAGACCCACCTTCTTGGAGATGGTGCAGATTTGCTCAGCTGGCAGGTAGTCGAAGGGGAAAATGAACCTCCAGTTAAAGTTGCCTTCGCCTCCCAGGGACCGATAGTGCACGTCTGTCTTCTGCTTGTGTTCTTCAAAGCCAACCATCCAACTAGACATACGCGTTTTTAGAGAACATTTATAATTAAGGTTTCCACCACAAAATGCATCCTCGACTTAGGCAAATGAGGAATTAAGAAGGGAAATGAACTCAGTAAATGTAGAGCAAAAATAATTCCCAAGAAATCTCCATGATGAGCCAAATGTGACACAAATTTTTAAACATTCTAAATTTTCTCTTGAGGGACATCCTCAAACCTCGTAAATTCAACTCGAAGATCAATGTGGAAGAAGAAATCTCGTGGGGAACAACTCCCCAGAGGCAGAGACCATGCCCATAAGACCCTCCTTCCTTCCTTATCTTCCTCCTTCCCTTTACCAAAGCCCCCCCTTCCCAATGGGGTACCACCCCACAGGGAAAAGAGCTGACTCAGTGGAGCTGGGATAGGTGGGAAGGAGGGTAACTCCCTACCCTTTCACATAAATGTCGCTCATCTTTTCCCCTGTGATGCTGAGGTCATCCAGGATCACATCCTTGGTGTTCCAGATAACACAACGCAGGAAAAACCTGTGGAGAAGAAGAATGGCTTAAATCACATGGATTTCAAAGTATGGGCGGTCCTTGACTGAGAAGCCAAGAGGCCGGCCCACCCAATGCTTGCCTGACTGATCACTTGTCCAGGCCCACACAAGAGCAGTACCCTGTGGCTCTAGTAGCCCAAAGCCTGGCCCAAGAACAGCTTCTCTGTCCCACCCAAGCTGACTGGATCCATCCCACCACCCCATTCAGCCCAGAGCCCGTAGCTGAGGTAAGTCACCTTCTGGCTCTCCGTGGGGTGATGTTGAAGGGAGGTCCAGGTCGGCCCAGGGCCTTTGGAAACAGGTCAATCCACATCTGCAGCTTCCCCTGGGAAGACATGATCCCGTTCTCTCACTACCCTTTTCATTCAGCCAACATCTACTGACCACCTGCTCTGTGCTAGATACTTGGTGCAAATAGCAGAGAAAATTCAGGCCCTGCCATAGAGAGGCTCACCATCCTGTAGGGGAGGTGCCGTAAATGGAACCACAGGGCCAGCTACAAAGGTGAGCCCACTGGCCTCCAGGCTGATGACTTGGGCCTGTGCCTGGGGGTCAAGGGTCAGAGCAGGCTTCTTGGAGATGGTGGTATTTGAGCTGAGTCTTGGTGTGCCAGATGGAAAAGGGGAGAAGGGCATTTCAAGCCAAGGGAATGGCGTACACAAAGTCCCAGAGGGTCAGAGAGCATGCTTCTTCATAGAAGGGCACAGAGGACTTCCACGACAGGAAACCAGCCACCCCTCAGTCCCCTAACTCTCTGCAAGCCAGGTGCTATTTCTGTCCTCATCTTACAGAAGAAGGAGCAGGCATTGAAGTAAATTCTGCAGGGTCACAGAACTAGAGAATGTAAGAACTGATATTTCAACACCTGCTGTGCCCCTCTGGGAAGCCAGTGGCCACACCACCAAGAGCTCAGTTCCAAACAGCTGAGATGGTGTCCTCCACATGCCCTTAAAGGTACCTTCAAGGCTGCCTCAGACCTTCTCTGCCTGTAATCTGTTCCCTCTTTCTCCTCCTCCAATACCTAGCCCCAAACTCACCCGCCCTGGGGCTGCCAACCCTCCACTCACCCTCCCTTTGCGTGGGAGGACGCCCTTCGCCTTCCTGTTAATTGCTCTGTCGCCCTGTCTAAACTCCCCACTGCAGCCCAGCATGGAGCCAGCCATCTGAGCCGTCCCTGACTGATGATAGGAAAGGACACCCTGAGGCCAGCCTGAAACAGCGAGGCTTCGGAATGACTCACAGGAAGCCAGAGGTCTGGCCTATGTGGGGAAGGCGTGGGTCGCTCAGGCTCATTCCCCGGGCCCTGAGGGCTGCAAGTAGCCAGTTGAGGCCAGGCCCAAAAGGCCCCCTGGAAGGCCAACAGTAGTGACCACTCAGACTGTAGAGAAATACCATCAAGGAGGGATTGGCTGAATCCTGTGATCCCTGCAGGTGCCTCTGGGATGTCCATGCCCTCCTTGAGTAAGACTAGCTTGGGGTGCGGGGTTCTGGGGCCTGAGGTTCGATGCCCTACCTGCTCAATGTCCGGCTGCAGGGGGCTATAAAGGGGCCGCGACTCCACATGCTCAGGGACCAGGCCCTGCTGCTGGAGGATGTGCAAAGCCAGACGCTCCTCCACTGGGCCCAGGTGTGGGTTCGGGACTCTGCCAGCCTCTGCTTCAGAGAGAAGACAAAAAAGCTGCTGGAGCTGAGAGAGCAAGAGATGGTAGGGCATCTAAGTGATCTTAGTACTATTCTCAGGTTTGTGCAAGCTGTTCTATTAGTAGCAATAGCTAAAATAATAGCGATAGCAGCAAACACTTATAAAGCAAGAACCAGGCACTGTTCTTCATAAATATTAACAGGTTCAATCCTCATAAAAACCCTAGAAGGTAAGTGCTATTATTCCAATTTACAGATGACAGAAATGAAGCACAGAATGGCCACCCAGCTGGTCAGCAGGGCAGTCAAAACCACACACTCGTTTAGGAAAGGCGCATGGCTGGACGTGAACACTCCCTTCCTCTATCGTGCTTCCCAGGTACAGCTCCTACCTGCCAGGGGGTAAACCAAGGGCTGGCGCTGGATGGAGTGAGGGCCTAGGAGTGGTTCTGACCCTGACCAACCATCCAGCGACATGAACTTGGAGCTCTTGTGGTAGAGACTTTGACAGGGTAGGAGGGCCTACATGTCTACACACACATACGTATACACAAGTATACACACTCAGGTGTGCCCAGGTTCACGGTCTCATGTGCGTGCATGCACACACACACACACACACACACGTTCTGCCCACTTTAATAGGTGCCACTAGGGAAGCGGAAAGGCATCGCAGAAGGACCACTGCCAGGAATCTGGCTCTGTTCCTAACTTGCTGGGTGACTTTGGGCAGGTCTTTAACCACTTGTGGCTTCAACAGCCTCATCTGCAAAAGAAGGCTGACGTCACACCTCACCAACTACAGCTTTCCTACAAATTTATGACCATGAGCCCTGGTCCCTGTGCTAAAGCTGCTCACAGACTAGCAGAAGGAAATGAGACCACCCCTAAAATCGACGCATTTTCTACAGGAAGACAATGCGGGGTGGAGTCAAGGCCTAATGAGGAGGAGCTGGGTCAGCCGTGACCTGGAAGGGTCAGAAAAACAGAAAGAGAAGGAGAGGGTTTGGGATAGGGCAGCAGTTCCCAACCTTTTTGGCACCAGAGACAGGTGCTCCTATGAGAATCTAATGCCTGATGATCTGAGGTGGAGCTGAGGCGGTGATGCTAGCGCTAGGGAGCGGCTGCAAATACAGATAAAGCTTTGCTTGCTCTCTCGCCGCTCACATCCGGCTGTACGGCCCAGTTCCTAACAGGCCACAAACCAGTACTGGTCCATGGCCCGGGAGTTGGGGACCCCTGGGATAGGGGAGTCAAAGCCATCATTTCCCTTTTATAACCTCGGCACCAGCTCTGACATCAAACGTCTCTGAAACCAGCAGAAGGTGAGGGGCCAGCTGGGCCTATAAACACTCTGCTTCTTGAGCTGCTCCAGGTGGGCAGTGTAGGCCTGTGGGCACTCAGACACATGGAGAGCATGTGGTGGGATTCTCAGGCATGAGTGTTAGGCAGACCCATGGGCAAAGTGGGGGCTGCAGGGCTTCCTGCCTGCACTTTGGATGCTTCAGGTGCAGGAGCTCTGAGCAGGAGCTCAGAAGGTATCATCAAGGACAAGCTGCAACTCAAATAGAAAACTGTTTCTCAGAGGTGCGCTGCACCCCAAACTCTAATCGAAGGCTGACCACCCAAAGCCAGAAGCAGACTGATCCTAACTGTCACTCTGACCATGACTTCAGACTCATCCTTCATCTCGACTCATGGGAACCCCAACCTTGGACTGAGCTCTGACTTGGCCCCACCTTAACCTCTTCTTTTTACAGTGGTATCACAGATAAGCACTGGTCCCCAGAGGACCAAGCACAAGGTTAGCCTGGTGTTGCCCTGGAGGATCCCAGACCACACTTGCTGCGGTGGGTTGTATCCACTTGGCCCCTTTATGACAGGAGAGAGACAGCAAGAAAGAAGGTGGTAGAGGGAGGGCCCACAGTGTTTTCAGGGTCTTGCGGCAGCTCACCTGTTTCTTCGATGGTGTATTCTTTATCTTGAAACACCACACGGTCTGTCCGGTACACAGGGGCCTTGACTCTGTGCTGCTGACAGAAGAGGTGGAGGAGCTGGGAGGGGCGGAGCTGGTCCCGCCACTGGTTCGGTCCAGAACTGTGGCCCAAACACAAGACAAAGATGAGACGCCCCAGGACGCTGACGAGGGCAGAGGAACATGCAATGACCTGTGTACCCATAGGCAAAGCATCACCCACCCTTGACTTTTGCGGAGGGTGCCCATGTGGTTGTTCATCAGGGGATCCCCATTTTACAGATGGAGAAACCGAGGCCCAGAGATAAATGGATTTGTTTAAATTCATACACTCAGAATTGGAATTTAGATTTTTCCAATTTCCAGATTTAGAGAATCAGATCCAAATAAGATCCAAGTTGATAAGGAAGTGGATGGAGCTATCTACACAGGAGCTCACCTGACATAAATGCCCTTAGGGTCCAGCTGGGGCCCATGTCTCCCATTGCCTGTCTC
>NW_006434709.1:989078-991595 GCF_000325575.1 Pteropus alecto
TGAATTGGAAGAGACATTAAAACTGAAGTTTACACCAGGAGACGAGAGATGTGAAACTCCAGAACAAAGTGCCAGAGCTCTGGAATTCAGCAGAGGGTGGCCTGGGACCCACTCTCAGGCCTCTTGGGGCTTCACACCTACTTCTGCAGTGGGATGGAGAGAGGGTTTGTGAAGAAATTTCTTTGGAGAGAGCTCCTGCTGTGCTCTGAGACCCACCAGCCCTATGGGGGTCAAATGTGGAGGTGCTGGCCCTTCTCCTTCATTTCCTTGCAGAAGGGAGATGCAAGACTAGCATCCAACTCACACTCAAGGAAGTGAAAGCAGCTTGTGGTAGCGAGGAGGAGAGAGGGAGGAGCCACTTTCCTCCCATCCTGGCTAGGCCAACACAAGGCCAGACTGGAGCAGCTCTCAGTCCTGCCCCATGGGACCTGGGGCTCCAACAAGGGAGCCAGAGAGTGGGAGAGGAGAGACACTAGGCAGAGAGAGGGAGGGAGGAAAAGCCTTCCCTCCACACGCACATCCTCATGCTGTACACAGCTATGCCCAAAGTGGACCAGCCGGGAGAGGGGAATGACTGCCCTCCAGCCATCCGGGGTGTTCATAATTACACATCAGTGGGCATTCTGGTTACCAAGTTGGGACTGTGGGTTTATGACAAAGTGGACTGTCTAAATGTGAGCAGAAAAACTGCCCGCCTGCCTGCCACAGTTTCCACTCAGGGAACAGGGAAGATAACCCCCACGAATAAATGTTTATGGGATACTGGCAGACAAAAACAAAGTTGTGTTTTGATTATATCCTTTTGGTTATGCTTGTTCGAAAGAAAAGGTTTCTGCTGTGACCTGAGGGAGGCTTGAGACCCCAGGCAGACCAGCTTGGCCATGATTTGGGGAAGATGGTAAACAAAGTGGGAAGTGTGTGTTTCTGCACTTGCTCCCCCACCTGGTCCTGGGTCCTGACCTCCACACCCCCATCGTGGAACAGATCCACCCTGCTGCCCAGTCACTGTGAGCCTGTGCCCCCACGCCAGCCACTGGAGCTCACCGAATAGAGCTCCCGTCTGCCATCTTCCCTGCAGCCTTTCCCTCCAATTCCAGCTTGGTGGTGGCTCATCACTGGCCAAGACCATTTCACCTTCAAAAATGGCACTCCCCCAGGCTGATTGGGTCCTTGCTGCAGGGCTGAGTGACCACAACCAACTTGATAGACACAGGTTTATGAATTCAATGTGTCACTCGATAGCATCAGAACGCCCCCCGCCTTCCCCTACAAGGGCTAGAGAAATAGCCTCCGATCTCCCTCTATAATTTTCCTTTCTTCAGCCTGATTAAGCTCGCATCCAAACAGCAGAAGTCAGGATGCCTGGGACCTACTCGCATGCAGTGGGCTCTGACCCTTCCTTTCTCTGCTCTGAGATTTCAAGAAGCTTTTTACTATCTTAAGTCCATGTCTTCCCTCTATCTATATCCACATCAGATGAATGTGCAACCATAAAATCATAATCACTAAATGCAATGTGGGATCCTGGATTAGAGCCTAGAACCATAAAAGGACATCAATGGGAAAATTGGCAAAAACTAATGAAGTCTAGAGTTTAGTAAATAGTAATGCACCACTATCAGTTATTTAGTTTTGACAAATAGATCATGGTTTTTGGTAAGATGTCGACAGTAGGGGAAATTGAGAGAAGGGCATATGGAAATGGTACCATCTTTGTAACTTTTCTGTAAACCTAAAATTATCCCAAAAGAAAAGATAATCTTAAAAAAAAGAGAGAGAATAATTAGCAAATACGTGTTCTGGGTTTCCATTTAGATTTCTGATCTTTGAGGTGGTTGTTTACATGTTTAACTAGGAGATTCTGCCAGGACTCCAACCTTTAGCACACATAATGAAGAACTAGCTGAAGTTATGCTCCTCCCCTCTCCCCAGATATGCAAGATTTAGGGAACGCAGCTTTGTTCTAGAAGCCAGGGGCTTCCCAGTGGCAGCTGCATCTCCCCAACTGGGCTGTGGGTTATCCAGACTGGCACCTCCTCCACCCAAAGACCCAGGTTGCCCGCAACTTACTTTCCAAACACAGGCTCCAGAGTACAGGGAATGTAGTTATCCTGGTCACTCACCGATTTCTTCCCTATGGAGATCTTGATGTAAGGATCACACTGAAGGAGGAGACAGAAAGACCAAGTGAAATCACTTTCCAAACACATCTCTGAGGCATCTTCAGTTCTCTGCCTCCTGATGGGGTTAGGTGGCCAGCCATGAAGGAGCTGCTATCTCGTGTTCCTGCCAAGCCAGGGGGCCCCGTCCTGCACACCACACCACTTGGCCCTGACATGGGCTTCTAGTCACAGTGGAAAGTGGTACCTGAGTCCCCCATGCTCCCAATCCACTTCCCAGTTGGGAATAGGTAGGTGGAGGCCCAGCTGATATCCTCAGTAACATACTAGCTTGTATGACATATGTGACCGGGCCAGGCTGGGGTCCTCTCTGACCTCTGCTTCAGCAGAGGGAAAG
>NW_006434709.1:991634-1009697 GCF_000325575.1 Pteropus alecto
TCCCTGGATGCCTCCTACGAGCAACAGCATCTCCTCAACTATCCTCCAGTAGCGGCTAGAGCTGGAGAGTGCTCAGGGTCAGTCTTGGCATTGAGAAGCCTTAAAGTGCATGAACTGAGCACTGGTCACCCGCCTTCTCCTACAAGGGCTAGAGACCATGTCTTGGAGGTTACTGGTGATGCCTGGGCTGGGGATGGCTCCATTCTGCTCTGCGACCTCCCAGGAGGGCACTGGCAGCTATGATTTCTCACCTTGAAAAGCAGGGCTCCAGCGGTAGGAGACCAGACCTCTCCCCTCACTTTGAGGACACTAGTTAGGCCTATACCCATCTAAGGGGACGAGAGGACCCTGGCCTTGTATTTCTCAACTCCAATTGTCCCCACCCCTGCCTCTTCTCTTTTCTCTTTCCTCTCCTGTCTCAACTTCAGTTTGCCCCTCTCTCCACTGCCTCCCCCTAACTCCAGATGCCTGCCCTCCTTCAAGTTCCCCTCCTTCACTCAGGGCCGGGACTAGAGGGAGGCGATGAGGTACTTGGGAGGGCCAAAAAACTCAGTAATCAAGATTAACAATATTTTAATGCAATATTTTAAAAAATTAAAATCAATGCCAACAGTCTATGGGGAACAAAATATCAAACATTTAAATAAAGCCAGGAGAAGTATTACTGATTTTTCGTTTTGCCTCCAGCTCTACCATGGGAAGGCAGGATTACTGATCCTATTCCATTGCTCTTTCTCTCCTTCCCCCACACCCCACATTGAAAGTCCTACAAAATCCAATCCCAGCCTACACCTTCAATGTCACCTATCCTTATGCCTTATCCTTGTGCTAAATGTATGCTAAGCAGCCTTGTCGCATACCTTCGCCAGGGTTTTTGACCCCTCCTAAAAGACTATTTTCTTCTCCCTCCCAGCCTATCAAAACTCCATCGGTCCCTATTTTTTCCAGGAAGGCTTCTTCATCACTTCAATGCCTTGTACTGACTTTAGCCTTTTCTGAACTCCTAGAGCTCTAGGCCCTTGATAGAACTCTATCCAGTCACATCTCAGTTTTGCATGTTTGTCTGGTTTCCCCGGCTTACTGTGAACTTCCTAGGGCGGAGTTGTGTCCAGATTCCGCAGCCCATTTGTACCTCAGCCTGATATTCTGGGGGAGGTGAGAGTTCTAGGAACGTTACCTTCCCATTGGGGTCCTTGGGCTGCAAGCCAAATGCTCGGATAATGTAGATGCGGACCAGGCACTCTTGGGGCCCCTGGGCAGCCAGCTGATGAAACTGTCTTGGGGGTACGGGGATGGCAGGGTCTTCTGGGAGTGGGTAAATTTTGAAGAGACCCTGAGAAGAAGGAGTCAGCTTTCATTTTTATCACCATCATCACCAACACAATCACCACTATGACCATTATTCTCATCTCTGCCAGAGTCGTCACCAGTGAGATTTCCAAGGCTAATGCCGTCCCATCACCACCATCAGATTCTGCATCAGCAGCATCACCATCACTGACACCACTTCCATTACCCACACGCTCATCAGCGTCATCACTATGGTCATTCCAGATATTATTCCAGTACTATTTACTTCCTGCTGCCACTCCAGTCTTAGGCCTCCCTGGGTTAAGGACATGTCCTCAAGGATTTACCTTAAATTCCCCAATGACAGATGGGTCCTCCATCTCCTCCTGAGTCTTGCCCCGGTAGAGCTTGAAGGTGTTACAAAAGTCAGACAGGCCCTCAAAGGCCTCCACGTTCTCCAGTTGTGTGTCATAGACCTGCCACATGTAGGGAGGAGAGAGGGGAACAAGGGAAAAAGAGGAAGAAGAGGGACAGAAAAGGAAGAGGAGACATGATGGTGTCAGAGTGAAAGAAGGGAGCGAAGAGACAGAAAGAAAAAGAGGGGAAAGGGCACAAGTAAATTAGAGGAAAATGGCGGAGGAGGGCAGGTGGGAGAGGTAGAGGTATGAGAGGGGCCCAGAAGGAAAAGAGGTAGGAACGGGAAAGAACAAAGGCAGAGATAAAAAGTATGCAAACGGTGGAGATTAAAAAGAGAGAACAAGGGGAAAAAAACAGAAGGGAGTAAGAAAGAAAACATTTGTTCAGCGCTATTAGGGAAGAAGGTTTTCTGGTTAATCCAGTATTCTAGGTATCGGGAGTAATATACATAGGTGCCGCATTTTTTTAAGGGAATAAGATCACAGTCAAACAAATAAATGAAAAGTTAACTGACTTTTTATTTGAAGAGTAAGACAGAACTCTGGAAAATTCACAGATTGGCACGTCAAGCAACATTGCTCACTATCCAGGACGTCCAAATAACAGTGATATCAAACACTGAGCCAAGTATGTCTTTTGAGCACCAATTAAAGTTTGCAAAGTCAATTTATTTACAAAGAGCCAATGACTTCTCTTTGTTAAAGCAGTGTTTTAGAACTGCTTACGTTTAAACGCAGTAGTTTTCTATAATAGATGATAAAATATACCTAATAAATTGTGATATTCAACAACTTAGTACACACGCTAAGTTGGTTATATCTGAAAATGACAGAAAAGATACTTCAGGTAAGTTCCTTTCTCATATTGCGAAATACTATTTCTCATTTAGGTCTAGCTCAAGTTCTATCTCTTCCAAGAAAGAATTAATTATGCAAGTGATACAGTTTTATTGTTAAAAATACAAATGAATATGAAGAAAATATTATTATTGCCTTATATTCTGACTCTCGAAAAATAACAACTAGTTATTTGGTTAACATTTGGTATGTATCATTTTGAATTTTTTCTTGCTCTATTTATGTAGTTGATTAATCTCAATCAAAGGACCAGTTCTTTGTTGTCAATTCTATTCTCTGTTCTACTTCCTTGTTTCTGCTTTTATTTTTTATTATTTTATTCTTTTTACTATTTTAAGTTTTTTTTTATTCTAACTTCCTCAGCTGAATCTTTATTTACTTTGCTCCTTCTATTCTGATAAGAAAAGTACTTATTGCTATGAACTTGCCTCTGCTTACTACTTTCTTGGTATTTGTTTTTTCTGTATAATGTTTTCATTTTCATTTTCTTGGCATTCCATAATTACAGTTTTATTTTTAT
Source organism: Pteropus alecto (assembly GCF_000325575.1). Classification (NCBI taxonomy): domain Eukaryota; kingdom Metazoa; phylum Chordata; class Mammalia; order Chiroptera; family Pteropodidae; genus Pteropus; species Pteropus alecto. The sequence continues at coordinate 994,719 of NW_006434709.1, forward strand.
TATTTGCTCCAAGAGCTAGATGCTTCATTAGTTTTCATTTTTATTTTTAATTAACATAAGTTTTTAAGGCTATAATCTTCCTCTGAACACTGCTTTAGCTATGACCAGTAAATTCGAATATGTAGCATTTTAACATTGTTTCCCAGGTCTGAAATTTTGGGTTGTATTCTCTCTTTCACCGAGAATTGCTTAAAAAAAAAAAAAAAAGTGGGTGGGTGGGGTTAAAAATTTTACAGATAGAAGAGAATTTTGAGGTTTTGATCTTGTTATTAAGTTATAATTTTATGACATTAGGATCAAAAAACATTGTCAGTGGTATTGCCACTTTTGGAAATTCATTAAGGTTTTTTTCATGGCCTGTTACATGGTCAATTTTTGTAACTGTGCTGTAGGTGTAGTCTCTATTTTCAGGTTACAGGGTTCCATCAAGTTAGTAATCATGCTGGTTTTCTACATCCTCTCACTTTTTTGTCCACTTGGCCCTACATGAACTGAGAGAAGAGAATTAAAATCTCCCCTTACTTACCAGGGTGTTTCAATTTCTTTTTTGTAGCTCCTGTAATTTCTGTTTTATAAATATTGATATTGTATTATTTAGCACATAGATGCTCTTAAAATTGTCACCTCTTGGAACTGCACCATTTAGTATTATTAAGTGCCATTCTTTGTCTCACTTAATTTGGGGGACCTAATACACTCTCATCTAATATGAAGAGTGCAACCTCTACTTTCTTTTCATTTGCATTTACCAGGCACATGTTTTCTCCATCTTTTATTTTCAGCCTTTATGAATATCTTTATTTTAGAGTTAGATTTTGCTTTGAGATCAGATTTAAATTTTATTAATAAGTGATTGATGTGACATGTATTGACCAATCTGAGTCACTTTTTCCTGACACACAGTGGACCTTGTTATAATGTGTATATTCAAGTATTCTTTCATTTCAGTGAAATTTTATTAAATTCTAAGTATTTATTTGTTTTATTTCATGGTTTTTTTTTTCTTTTTTTGGTTGTCTTCCTCAGAAACTCCAATTGTGCAAATGTTGAATCTCCTTTCTCTGACTTCTATATTTGTAATTTTCTCTTTCTTTATTTTCATTTCATTTTATTTACTTTCATCATTTCTGTCCTTTATGCTTCTTATTGTATTTTCCAATGTGGCCATTATGCCCAAGGCTCCTTCTAATTTCATGTTTCTTTCTCTTTTTTCCTGAATCCTACCAGTTTGTATTTCATCTATTCTACTCTCCTGATCCCTTGAGTTCATTTCTGTTTTGCATTCTGACTGCCCATTTCTAAAAAGTTTACAGCAAAATATTTCATCTCATCTGCTCCTTGGCAAAATTTTACTGGTGGGTATATATCCTTTTCTTTTGGTTAAGTTACGATGAATATTTTCTCTTCTTTTTCTCAAAGTATTTTTGAATTAATGCTGTGATATTTCTTTTATTATTACTTGTCCTTGAATGTGTTGAATTTTCCTAGGCCAATTATTTCCTTTGTTTCCACCACAGAGGCAGACAGCTTCCTGCAAACATGGTCCATCTGTGTGATTTTTGTGTAGCTTGACCTCCTCTGTTTCTCTGAACAAAACCAGGTCTAAAAGTCTTTTGTCACCAGCCTGAACTTGTTTTCAAAGTGTCTATATCCATTGTTGTGAACAAGGGATATAACTTTTATATTTTATAGTGAAACCTCAATTTTGGGAACTATATTTTTAAACTATCAAGAATATTTTCAAGCACGCACTAAAGTAAAGAGAATAGATAATAAGCCCCCATGTTCCTAGAATTTATCTTAAATAATTATCAACATTCTTTTATTAGGAGGTATGGGGTTTTCTGAGATCTGCTAGCACTATGACCTTTCATCATTTCCATGCATCTTCTCTTCATTTACTGCCGAGGGGCTCTTGCCCACTCTTGGTTGCCTTTGGACAATCCTTACATGTATTTTGGAGTCTGCGGGTTTTATTTGTTTCCAACTCTTGCTGAAAATGGAGTTTGTGGGTTTGAATGATTTCCAGAAGAAAAGGGGGAAAATGCTGACTTTTGCAGCCATGTTCATGCTGGAAGTCCCAATAAAATACTTTTTAAATTTCCAAGTGGTTGGCCTTTTTGTTTAAACCTTTGTTGTTAATTTCTCATTTTATTAAATTTAATGTCTTGTATGATTTCCACTTTTGGTAACTTATTACTAAACTAATATATGACCAAATTTTGTAAGTGTTCTCTGAGCATTAGGAAAAAATGTATTCTCTATTTTTATTATTTTTTATTCTCTATTTTAAAGCTACTTTTAATTTAGCTTTAAAAACACTTACTCGTTATTCATATCTTTTATTTCCTTATTTATTTATTTCCTGCTTCATCTGTCTAGGAAAGAGGTACATTAAAATCCCACTGTAACTTTAATTTGTCATCTCATGCTTTTATTTGTGTGAGGTATTAGTTTACATATTCCTACCATTTTTGTTTTAAATATTTTTAAGCTTTATTGTTCTATGCAAAAATATCTGGGAATATTTTTTCATTGAGGTGTATGTGTTTTATTTATATAAGACACTCCATTTTGTTTCCTTTGCTTTTTACTTTAAATTCCATCCCTTTCTCTTTTGTTTGCACTTATCTTGTTTGCCAAATACTGATTTTCAGCCATTCTAAGTTGTATTGTTTTAGACATATCTTCGAAAGACAATATAATGAATTTTGACTTTTGATATAGTCAAGAGTTATAATCACCTAATAGAGGAATTTAGTCCATTTTTACTTATTAGGAAAACTAATATGTTATATTCTTTTTCTAGTGTTTTTATATACTTTCTGGGGTGTTCTTAAGCTTTCTTGTTGTATCTTTTGTTTTCTAACTTTTGTTATTGAGAGTATGAGTTGTTTTTCTTCCCCACGCTAATGATTACCAAAATTATGTTTTTTTGTCTCTACCCACTGTGTATTCTATTCTCTCCATAATGCTACAGGTTATTTTTCAAAGAAACATGTTGATGGTGGTGGTTTTCTTCTATTTACTCATCCTTAAACTTACTCATCCAGTGTTCTTTCCAGGTCTGGTTTTTCCCCCAGAAACAGGTTGGGTGCATTTTGTTTTGGACAGCCCATTTTCATTTGGATACTGTCAGACATCTCAGAGAGGTCAAGCTGGAGGGCTGGGTGCCAATTCGGTATCCAGCATCAGAGAGAGAGCTGCAAGGGGGCCAGGGCCACAGGTCACCCTGGCGGGAGTCCTCATTCTTACTTACTTTTTCTCATTTTTTGGCAAGGCTATAGTACCACATGCCAGACCTAATGTGTCCGATCTTATTCCTGGTACACAAACAGGTCTGTCTCTTTGCCCAACCTCACACATCCAACTACCAAGTCTGTGAAAAACTTGCTTCCTGGGGAGGCCTGTGCCTGCAGAGCCACTGCTGCTGCCTGAGGCCTCATCTCTGCATATCCAGGTCTCCAGGGATAATTCACCCAGAGCCTCCAACATATCAGAGACAACTCTTGCCACTTCGTGAAATCACTCTCCAGAGTGTGCACCAAAGGCTTTCAGCCAGGAGAACTATCTGAAAGCCCAAGCTATCTCCTCCTCCGACTAGCCCTAAATCCTATTCACCAAGTCCCCTTTAGGGTGCTCCTTGGACCTCTCCCATGCATCTGACAGCCTTCGCCATACTTGCTTCTCTAAGTAAGGCAGCCAGATATAGCAAGTGAAAATACAAGACACTCAGTTAAACTTGAATATCAAATAAAGAACAAATAATTGTTAGATAAATATGTTTCGTGCAATATTTGAAACATACTTACACTAAAATATTTACTGTTTATGTGAAATTGAGGTATAAAGTGAGTATCCTGCATCTTACCTGCTGGTCACTCTCTCCAGGACATTACACAACTCCTTTGGAAAGTAATTTTGAGTCACCTCTGGTTATATTTTTTTAAAGTAGCCTACTTTTAAAAAGCATTATTTTATTTGTGGAATTTTCTTAAAATACCAGAATTTGTCTGATTCATCCCTGGTTTTGTTTTTTGTTGTTGTTTTGGGGAGTTTCTTTTATTTCTTTTTTTCACAAGACAGAGTTTACCATATGTTTATATTTTCTAGGCAGTTTATGTCCCAATTGTAGAGGTGGGGGAATTAGAGCTACATTCTCAAGCTGACTTTCCTTTTTACTTTAATACAAATTTTTATTACAGAAAAGTTCAAATAACTTCAAAATATACAGAATAGTATTACAAATCCCTAAGTACTCGTCTCTAAGCTTTAATAATTTTCAATATTTTGCAAATTGAATAATTTTTAATATTTTGAAAATCTGTCAGAAGGCCACTCACACTATCTATCTTCCTCTTTTCTTAAGTTTTCTTTTTCTTTCCTCTTTTTTTTTTTTTTTTTTTTTTTTTTTTTGAGCATTTGAAAACAAATCCCAGGCATCATTTCACCCAGAAATACATCAGTACTTTTTAGCATTCTTTCAAAATACTCTCTTGGTTATCCCAGCCCACGCTGACTTTGTGCTCTAAATCAGTGGGTGACCTTTCTCACCTCAATTAGTTCATCAGGATTCTTCAGCCCTCAGGCACCAAATGAGAAGACAAATATGTGTGTGTGTGTGAATATACACATATTCTCTTTCTGTTGTGTCTCCCTCTGCCCATCACCTGTGCCCAGGGACTGCTAGACTGAAGAGAATATTTGGAGAATCCTCACCTTTAGAGTGTCAAAGTCCTTCTCCAAGTAGGAGCCACACTTTTCCCTCTCCCCGATAGAGGCAAAAAATTTGCTCCACCAATCGATGAACTCCTCCTCCTGAGTGGATAAAAAGAAACCAATCACTTCAGAAACAGACCTTGCCAAGCAAGATCCTTCCAGACTGGACACCTAGCAAGGCCAAATGGCCGGCCTAGACCTCAAAGCTCCCCTGTTGGGTGAGTTCAGGGAAGCAGAGAGCTGGCACTTCCTGCTTCTCCGGGAGCCAAGACTGCACAGACTGGAAAAAGGGTTTGAACACCTGCTTGGTATTAAGAGGCAGAAGCTCTAGCCCAGGACCTGCCCCCATTCATTGTGTGATTCTCTTAAGTGCTCAGGTCTCTCTTTTTTCCTTTCTGTAAAATAAGCATAATCATCATGGTCCCCTCTGTGTTCCAGGGACATGCTGAGGCTAAACTCTGATGGTACATAGGATAACAATTTGGGGAAAATGTCAATAATGTGTAATTTATTAATAAAATACAGTATACCTAGAAAAACTCGGACCCCAAAGAGCTATCCTGCTCCGACCCAGCAAAAAAGAAAGCATTGGAAATCAGAACTTAGCCTCCTCCAATGTCAAATCAAGGCCAAATTCCTGAAAATCAACACATACTAAGTGCTCATTATTCAAAAACCACTATGCTACGTGGAAGAAATTAGGTGAGAAGAAGGGAAGTTGTGACAACACACTCTGCCCTGTTCTTTCTCCACTCACTCACATTTGTAGGAAAAGGTGGACAGGCCTGTTATGACACACACTGGCCTCCCCACCTTTTAACTTCTCCTGCATATGCTGTGTCTACAGACCCTCTTAGCTCTTGTGTCTAGAATGCCCCTCCAGTTGCATACTGTCTAGACGTGTGTGTCCTGTCACCAAAAGAGTCAGCAAGCTCCTCAGAGGTAGGATGGTCACTCTTCCCCAGGCCTCCCCCAAAACCTGCCTGGGGCTGGGCACTCGGGTCTGTGCCTGTTAGTACGATTAAAGCTCATCCAGCTCAGTGGGAAGGGCCAAGGACAAGGTGGAAGGAGAGCCCATCCGGGACTCATTTTCCTCCTCTATACAAGGGGGTGGGCTAGGAGATCTCCCAGGAACTGCTCTGATTCTATAAAATGAATTGAATGTCTACCATCGGATTCCTGGGGGTGTTGGTGGCTCCCTTGAAATCAGTGCTCAGTCCTTTGAGTTCCGGGTTATTAAGGATGAGTACAAGGTAGAGGCAGGCCAAGGGGACCTGAACAGGCGCAGTGGGGAAGGGTGGAACGAGGTTCTTGGAGTCTCGGCCATCCTGAAAATGTGGCCCTAACACCCTCTCTGTGGCCAGAATGTGGTCTCCAGGCACACAGCACAGAGAAAGGGTGTCAGCACAAGGCCGAGTCTGCAGAGTCCCTCCTTGTCTGACCAACTTACCAGGAGGGTCTTCTGCAGCCAGGAGAGAGGAAAAGAGGTTCAGATGGATTATGACACAGGGTAGCAGAGCTTTCTGACCTGTAACCACCCTGGAAATTGCAGCACAGGGCAAGGTGGACCCCTAGCCCTCATGTTTTAATTTAAAGAAAAAGATACTATGGATCAATAAATACACACAGATATACATATCAAACTCACATGATCACTAACACATGGAAGACTATATTTACACAGACATGCCCAAGGGATATGTATACTGAAATGCACATATCCGTCCCCAAAATATACACATTAACACGCAGGCAAATATATACACAGAGATAGAAATGATTAGAATGGAATTTCATTTAGTTGTTTGATTCCTCCTAAGTCTTTCTTTTCTTCCCCAGCCCAGGCTCAGAGTCAGGCATAAACAGGCAACAACCAGTGTATTTTGTACAAAGAAATGACAGAATACAACAGTTGTGGGAAAGTTATTATACTACTGTTAACAGTGTCAATTAAATAGACAAACATTATGCAACCTAAAAACAGAAAATATACCTTCTTGTCCAGCACCATTGGAGCACTCAGAAAAAAATTAAAAGCCACAGTGCAAATTTCAATAAATTTTAAAAATAAACCCATTATCAGTCACATTTTTTGACTATAATGCAATAAAACTAGAAACTAATGAGAAATTTAAAAATTAAAAATCCCAACGTTTTAGAAATTTAAAGGCATCCTCTTAAAAACTTCCTAGGTCAAAGAGAAAACCAAAACTAAAATCACAGATACTTAGAAAATATCAATAGTGAGAGGACTATACTCCAAGATTTATAGATGGTAGCCAAGTCTGTACTCAAAAAAAAAAAATTCAACCTTAAACATTTTTGCTTTTATACAAAAAGAATGAAAATAAATAATCAGATAACTCAAAAAATTAGAAAGAGAAATTAGGAAGATTAAAATTTGAAAATGACAAGTAGAAATTAGTGTATTAGAAAGAAGGACATTACAATTGATAATTAAACTCCAGAGCAAACTTACAAAATATCAATAAAATAAACATTTATTAAATCTAATGTTAAAAAGTGAGTGCACCATCAAGAATAAGAAAGGTCATATACAAAGATATAGGGAGAATAAAAACATTAAGAGATTTACTACACCCAAATCAATGACAAAACCTTGGAAAATCTAGATGAAATGGGTAATTTTCTAGAAAAATATAAGTTGCCAAAACTGATTCAAAAGTAATAGAAAACATGAAGAGATCAGTAACCCTGAAAGTAGAAGATATCTCAAAGAACTACTTCCAAAAAAAGACACCAGGCCAAGATTGTTTCTTTGGGGGAAAAGTTCTATCAGTCTTTCAAAGAATAAATCATTCTTTGTGAAGCCTGACCAGGACTGACTGACAGATGAACACACACACACACACACACACGCACACACACGCACACACACGCACACACACACACACACGCTTAATCCTATTCCCAAATATAGATATAAAGATCCTAAATAAAATACTAACAAATAGATTGCTGCAGTAGATCAAGCTGGATTATTCCAGAATGCACAAGTGGCTCAATATCATTGAGTAAGGAGAGAAAACCCAGTTGATCATCTATAACAGAAATGTGAAAACTATGACCCACTGGCCAGCCACCTGCTTTTGTAATTTAAATATTGCCTGTGGCTGTTTTTCAGCTACAAAGGCAGAGTTGAGTAGTTGTAACAGAGACCTTACGGCCCCAAACCTAAAATATATACCTATCTGGCCATTTAAGAAAAAGCACACCAACCCCTGATCCATAACATGCAAAAAAAAGAAGAGGGGTGGGGTGAAAAGGGTGATAAAATTTTTCAGTTATTCCTAAATGAGGCTCTCAGTGAATCAAGAATAAAAGGAAGCTTTCGTAGCATAATAATAATATCTTAAAGCAGCGTGCTTAATAGTACCAGGTGTTGTCCCTTCTGGGCTTTTGGACACAGAGCTGCCGCTGCCAATAATTTTCATGTGATATGGATATAAAGAAGAAGTAAATCAGAGTAGGTGGGAGCCGGGACTTGGAGCCAGACTAGCAGGGTTCAAATCCTGCCACTCCTAGCTATGTGACCCTTGGCAACCACGTAACTCAATTAGCTTATCTGTAAAATGGGAAAATAATAGTACCAATCTGATAAACTTATTGTGAGGAATAAATGAGTCAAGATGTATAAAGAACACATTAGTGCAATGTGTTTACTGCTGTTACTGATAATAGTATTTGTTTCTTTTGTGTGGACCACATTAGCGAGAGCATAGCTGGCCACGATCTTTCCAGAAGGCAGTCTGGCTGCATGTTTCCACATGCTTAAAGTGTAGATACACTTTGACCCATCACTTCTGTTTTCGAAATCTATCCAAAGAAAATAATCATAGGTACGCACAAAGAATTAACTTCATTTATAATAGTGAAAAATTGAAAACAACTTAAGCATCCGACAATAAGGAACCATTTGGGTAAATTGAACATCCACATGATTAAATGTTATGCAACATAAAAAAAAGATGCTATAGAAATGTATTTATTGACATGGAAAGTTACTCACCACTGATAAGATTTGCAAACAATTAAGAAGCGAATGTGATTTTATTTTAATAAAAGGACCAAACTCCAAATGTTCACAGCAATTACTTCTGAATGATAAGATTATAAATGTTTTGTTTATTCTTTTTATTATTGTGTATCACTCAAAATTTTCTAATTTTTCATTGTATACATGTATTTCTTACATAATTTAAAAAATTTTTAAAGAATATTAGCAAGATGCTTCAAAAGACATCACCAAGGAAGTGAAAAGATAATTCACAGAATGTGAGAAAATATTTGCAAATCATATCTGCAAATAAGGGACAACATAGAAAGCTCACACAATTCAAAAATAAAAAGACAAATAACTCAATAAAAAATGAGCAATGCATTTAAATAGACATTCCTCCAAAGAAGATACGTAAATGGCCAATAAGCACATCAAAGATGTTCACCATCATTAGCTATCAGGGAAACGCAAATCAAAACCACAATAAGGAAACACTTCTCACCCACTAGGAAGGCTATAATAAAAAAGTCATAAAATAACAAGTGTTGAAGATCTGGAAAAATTGGAACCCTCACACACTGGTGGTGGAAATGTAAAATGGTGCAGTCACTTTGGAAAACAGCCTGGCAGGTTCTCAAATGGTTAAAGAGAAAGTCTTTTTCTCTTAGATAAATAACTAGGAGCGGAACTGCCGAGATTCTACCTCTCCTTATATATCCAAGAGGTTCCACTCCTACCTGTATATCCAAAAGAAATGAAAACTTATGTCCACAGGAAAAGTGTACATGACTATTCACGGAAGCACTATTCAAAATAGCCAAAAAGTACAAACAATTCAAATGTTATCAACTGATGAATGGATAAATAAAATGTGATATATCCATACATTGGCATATAATTTGATAATAAAAAGCTATGAAGAACTGATGCATCCTACAACATGGATAAACTTGAGAACATTATGCTAAATGAAAGACATCGATCACAAAAGACCACATATCATATGATTCCATTTATATTTCCAGAGTAGGAGAAGCTATTGAGACAAAAAGTGGATTAGTGGACATTCTACCTTCCCTTCTGTTACCACGGGTGCTCTACTTTCACCCCAACCCAAGGCCACCCCCTGCACTCGTGTCCTGGGTCTCTTGCCGTCTGGTCTACTCAAGGACACCGCTCCCTAATTCCTACCATCTTCTGCGTCATCAGACTTCCCTCTCTACTGGATCATTCCCCATCAACATTTGAACATGTGACACTAGTGCCCCTTCACTTAAAAACAAAAACAAAAACCTCTGACCATACTTTCTCTTTTGGCTCCTGCCTCATTTATTTATTCCTTTTACAGAAAAACTTCAGAAAGAATTATCTACGCTTGTCTCGAATTCTTGTTTTTCCATTCTCTCCGCTCTACCAAGATGTTTTTCAAGGTCACAATCGCTCAGGCCTCCATAATCAATATAGTAGCAATAGTTGATAAAGGCAGTCACTCCTTTGCCCTTGAAATATCCCCCCTCACCTTGCAGAGCACCACGGTGGTGATCCTCCCACCTCACTGGCCACACCTTCTCAGTCTTTGCTGATTCCTCATCACCCATCCTCTGAATGTCTGAGTGCCCAAGGGCTCCAAGCTCTGACCTCTTCTCTTTCCCCTCCACTCTCACTCCCTTGGAGTTCTCCTCAACTCTCACATCTCTAAATAACATATACATCGATGAACCCCACATTGAGCTCTCTACAGCCTGGATGACTCCTATGAACTCCAGCTGCCTATTTCATGTCTCCCACTGGACACCTAATAAGCTTCTCATACACACCATGTCCCGAATCCAATTCCTGATATCCCCCCCCGCACCTGCTCCTTCCACGGTCTTCCCCACATAAGTAGATAACAACTCCTTCCTTCTCAATGCTCAAGCCCAAAACACTGCAGTCGCTTTGGACTCCTCTTCCTCATGCCCACATTCAGTCCATCAGCAAATACTGTTGGTGCCATCTTCAGTACACATTCAGAATCAGACCATTTGTCCCCTATCGCTGACCCTGGTTCTCCGTCACCGGATTATTACAACAGTCTTCTAAATGGCCTCACTGTTTTCACCTGTGCCCCCCAAATCTATTATCAACACAATAGCCACACACATCAGAACATGTCACCTCTGTACGAATCCTTCCAATGATTTGCCGACTCACTCAGAATAAAGCTAAAGCCTTTATAACGGCAACAAGCAAAAGTCTCTCATAATGAGGCCGTCACACCACACTAATCTCACATCCTTCCACTTTCTTCCTCACTTCAGCTACAGTGGCCTTCCGGGTCCTTGAATATTGCCAGCATCCGCATGCTGTTCCCATGGCAGGAACCCTATTCCCATGACAGAACTATAGTGACATCTTTACCTCTTTCAAGCCTTGACTCAAATCTAATCTGTTTTACCCTCCTTACATACCATATTTTAAAGCACGATTCCCTCCTACCAATTCTTATTCCCGCTTCCTTGCTTTTTCTCCTTAGCAATTATCACCATCTGACTTTTCATATATTTTACTTAAGTATTTGTTTGTTGTGTCTCCTTCTCCATGAGGTCAGAGACCTTTATCTTTTTTAACACTATGTACCCAGTACTTAGAACATTGCCTGGCACATATTTGCAACTCAGTAAATATTTGATGGATATATAAATGCTTAAACAGCAGGGGGATGGGTGATCCTTGGCTTTTAAATTTCCAAAGGCAGACCACACGCCATTAAAAAAAGAGGTTTAAAAGGATGTTCTGTCCGGCCAGTTTTCTCATCCTCTATAGAGGAGATGAAAGTCTGGAGGTGTAGAAGTAAGAACTAGAGATTTGTGATGGTTTCTGATAAGGTACTCCCACACTCTGCCTCTCCTGGGTAGCTCCAGTGTTATATATGGAAAAGACCCCTCCATAACTCTGGGGATCTGGTAAGCAGCAGCCACCTAGAAGTTGCCAAAGGAATTGGGGCATGAGGCACTTGGAAGAAGATGGCTGCATGGTGTCATTGGGAGAGAGCCTAAGGGAGCCCTTGCCATTCACTATAGACCCCAGAGTGTTATGAAACAGCTGCCAAATTGTACCATGCTCCCCAGAAGGACTTGAAATAAGCCCAGAGAGAGAGAGAGAGCCAGGGGACCTCAAAGGGTCTTGTGGCCAAGATAACAAGATGTTGGCTTTGTGGTCTGTGTGCTCAGAACTCAGTGGACTTATAGATCCAGGAAGGACACGTGATGGTAACCAGGGGCCCCTCCCCATGGAAGCCTAACCCAGAATTTAGCTGCCTCCCAGGGGTGAGGACAAGGAGGGAAAACCCCAAACTGAGTAAGCTTAAATTTACACTGTTGAAGAATACCAGGACTTTTCTGCTATCAGGAAAAATGTGAGCTCAAAAGAGAGATTAAACCGGATTACACAAAATAGTTATATTTTTAACTCACTCACAGATGTGACTTGAAAACATCATTCTAGTTATGTCACTAATCTGGCTTCTGATGAAGTTATTTCAAGTTTACTTCTTCTTATTCTTCCTCAGGAAGTCCAAAAATAAGTTAGCATACCCATAAGAACAAGCGCCACAGTAAAAGGACAGCCCTTCCATGTCTTAACCCAGATATGCCAAAGCCAACCAACCCTCTGACGTTAGTGGAATTTCATAACCCAAAGCTCCAAAAGGGAAATGGTCAGATGTTCTCTAACTCCAAGCGTGTTCTTGACCTCATTTTGCAATAGCTAAGCATCCAGTCTTGGACCATGGCAAGGAGAAAAAACAAATGCAAAAGGTTTGATTGTTGAAGTGTCATCTCAGGCTTTGGCAAGAAGTCTGACCATTAAAACTTTATTTCCCCATGTCCAAGGTTCAAGGCCCCTCATCGTTCAGCCAGCCAAGCAAGAAAGTCTGATCAAGGCACGGACTGGCAGCCTCTCCAATTTCAGCTAATAGCCAACATTCAGCTCCTGAGCAACTGGAGCCACGTAACAAAGACATGCTTTTCCAGGCTTGATCCAGTCTAATGGGCAGCCTAATCCCTCCGAAGAACCAAATCAGCACAGCACATTCCGAACATTTAATCTCCCATTTTCATTCAGTGGGCCTAACGCACTTTATGAATATGGGCAGCAAAACTGACAACAATAATCTAAGCCTGCCTTTCTGTGAAGTGAGGAAAGTGGGGGAGGGAGGGTGATATCACTTGTATTCTCTCCCCACGATGACCACTTGAATCAAAAAGAAAAGTTCCTGTTCAAATTCATTTATCACCAAAGTTATGTTAAACTTTGGGTCACTATATGGAACTACACACCTACCTCTAAAATAGAAGTCCGTTATTTTTTTCTTTTATAATTTTAAGCAGACCTTCCTTGTCTATGTCAACCTAGAAGTAGACATTTAGACCTTAATTAAAATTAAAAGTAATTTCTCTCTTTACACAAATCATTAACATCAAAATAGTAATGACATCATAACCCAGCACTGGGGTTATTGCAAGGCTCTGAGTTGATGTCCGCAAAGATATTTTTTGACCGGTAAAGTTTACCATGATAAATGTTCTTGTTGATATTGCCAATATCATCAGTTTGATCCCAATACCGCTGACCCATGGCTTGACATTTGCATAACGGGAATAATGGTATGATGATTCCTCTAATTCTCTCATTAATGTCCTAAAGTTTAAGAAACTAGGCCTATTTGCTCATGCGCACACTCATACAAACACAGATGTAACATACAAGTAACCATGCCCCCAGACATGCAGACACCCCGATTTCAAACCTACCCTACCCCACACATGCTAAACTTCTCATGCCCCCCAAAACCACACAAACATATGACCACAGCCAGCTACCATGTTGATTCAGCAGAACTCTACACATTCATAACAAAAATCACTTAATTATTTCCACAAGTGGAACACTGGGTTTTCAACCTCTTGTTGACACTTTCTGCAGTCCTGCCCCCATTTCTGTTAAAAAGGAATCATTACTCTGCCTACTCACACTTCAAGCTGGACCAGCAGAAGTGGGAGGGAAGGGAAGACCTTTAACCAAAACGCTCAATTGCTTCCAAAAGGCCCAGTAAATAAATGTGCCTGAAATCTAGCAAGGTCAAGCAGATGGTGAGCAGAGAAAGGTCAGGACCTGAAATCTGACTATTGACCTGTTCCAGATGGGGGACCCAGATGGGGTGGGAACCTGGGGAGAGTCCCAGCTTACTGGCCCTTTCCCAACTCAGGAGCCTAACAGGGATATGTAGGCCCATGACTTGGTCCTCTGAGGATAGATAGGGTGTCTGCATACACCCATCCGCAAAGCCCAGAGGAATGGAATCTATCCAGTAGGTTGAATGAAAGAAGATCCCATCAGTCTTCAAACCTATGAAGAAAGCAATGAGACATCACTAATTCAGAATCTGCAGTGGTTCCAATAGGGCCTGGGCCAAAGCTTACCTTACTTTCATTCTGCTTATGCAGATAGTTTGGCTTCACAATGGTTCCAACAATCTGCTTCTGAGAAAAACTATTTTTGAAGGTCTTCCAGAACTGCAGAAGCATTCATCAAACTATAGACACTAATCTTAGCTATCTTAAATTCAATTTAAAAGGTATTTGGGAGGTACCTACTATGTGCCAAAGTCAACTTACTTTCTAGTTACTGTGTGCATTTTCATACACAAAATCACATTACTTTTAAAATATTTTATATTTTGAATTTGCTGTTAATTCAGTCTGTTTTCCCCAGACCTCAGTGAAAGTAAGAGAGGTGTTCAAGATACTGGATAGATTAATCAATTTCACTGAGCATCCTCAGGGCAGACTTGTACTCAGCAGCGAGTGCTGCACCAAGTTCCAAGCACTGTTTTGACCCAGGCTAGGGGGTGGGAGGGGACAGGGACAGTGACAGGACCAATAGGGGTAAAAAGGTATTAAATTGGACCTCAGAGAGAATTTCTTGTCCTGTAGATTTCCAAGGAAGGCTGAGAGTTTCCCTCTGGGAAGAGAAGAACCTTTTTCCTCTGGATGAGAAATCAGGTTCCTCGTGGACCAGGGAAGAGACCTCTCGGGAAGAGGGGAGTATGGCAGGGATGAGGCAGAGGCAAAGAGGGCTGGCGGGAGGGGGCTGGGGCCTCCTCCTCCCTGATGAGGCCCTGGAGTTTGCCAGACAAGTTTCACCCCGGGCTGTCCCCCCTGCAGTGTGCATCGAGGGAGGAGGGGTGCACCCCCGAG
>NW_006434709.1:1009882-1023309 GCF_000325575.1 Pteropus alecto
AGCAGGGGAAAGGCGCCCGGAGCCAAGGGCTCCGGCAACGAGGATCCAATATCGGCGGGTGACTCCAGCCCCCGTAACAGGAGAGACCGTAAAGTATGTGCTCTGCTTCCCAACCAGCAAACACAGCAAATAACCAATTACTCCAAATAGCTAACAGATTTCGGCTCTGATTTCCCTCCCCTTGCCTCCCCTGTGCCTTCACTTGTCATTTGATGGGCGATTTGTATTTGCTCTGAGAAAATGAGAGAAGGAATGACTCACAAAGGAAGGTCCAGATTACACACAGTGACAGGCATCAAACCTCCCTAATCAGAACTAATGGGAGTGGGGGGAAGCCAGGCTGCACTGGCAACACATCTGAACCGGAGATATTTTTAAAGAAGTACAGTTTTGTTACTTTCAAGCTCATACAGTAATTCCTGGTAAACCAACATTGCCAAATACACGTCCTTAGGAAACCTACTTTAAGAAGATAAGTATCCTCCTAATTAACACATTTGATATATACAAAAGCACAGGTAAAACCGTTGATGTTATTAAAGTTAAAATACTCCCCCTCAAACTCTCAAGTTCAGAGGTGCAACCATGAGTTCTGAGACAAACTGCCTTGGATGCCTTCTGGAAATGCTTCCTCACTTGGGAGCCACACCCTGTAATTGATTCCTTTGCTCAGAAAACCTTTGTTTCAAAGTCTTTGGATAAATTGTTGTCAGTACTCATGAGCTGCAATGAGGCATTCCCCCCAAAACTCAGAATTAAGGGAAATAGGGCTGTCCTCAGAGAATCAGACCATGAAATCAATGCATGGTGGTTCAGAGAAAGGAGAGGCAAAATCACCTCACAGGGGGAGGGTGGCTCCTGCACCAAGCCTTATCCCTAAGTGGAGAGATTGTATTAATACACCGACAGAAAGAATATGTCCGTAAAAAAGGGAATTGGTCAGTGTTAGAAATGGAGGAAAAGAGTAAGGTTTGACCGTTGACAGTCATTCACATTAGCATCATCAGGGAAGAGGGGACATGGGCTTAGGGACTAAAACTGTCCCTACCTTGGAGATGGAGGTATCCATCCATCTTGTTCAACTGCCACTAAATTTCAAGTCACAGAATTATCTTTCCTCATTCTGATTCTTCATTCATCTCCAGTCACGATTTGGCCTCCCAATTGCTGAACCTATAGAGAGACCCCGGCTGGACCACTATCCAAGGTCACATCCCTAGGCAAAAGTATTTCTCACTGTAACCTCATAAAGTGGCAACCTGGGTTTAGAGACTTGAGTAATATGTATCCAGCCTTGAAAAAACTGACCCGTCAGGTGTCTGAACCCACAAAGTTGAAGATCCACCCAGCCGAGACTGAGGAAACTTCCCTCCTGGTGGGCCTGTTGGGAGAAAGTCAGCTCTCCTTTCCTTAAAAGACTCCTTCCTACACAGGAGTCAATAGGCAAGGTCTGTGGCCCTGACCTAGCTAGGTAACATCTGATGGCCACAACGAACAGGAAACAAACTCTTCAGCCCGGTAGAAAAGCCTCTGATCCTGCTCTCCTTCTCATTTTTCCACCCTGCTGGATTCTTAACCAGCCAGGTAAAAGTATAGCAATCTTTGACTGTTTCCTTCTGCCTTTCACCTGAGTTTGAAATTAGAAAGACCTCATGCACTAATAGACAGAAGCCATCTGAGCTCCCAGTACTTGACAAGCAAGAACTTCCCTTTGTAAAGATAGACAAAAAGAAGAGATTAAGGTTCAAAACAAGGGGAGCAGTATGAGGACTAAGACAAGTGGTACGTAAAAGAATTGAGTAAAAAAACGCAAGAAAACAAATTGACTAATTTTTGCTCATAGGAAGTCTCAAGAAGATACTACAGATGAGAAGATAGTTTGCAGCCCTGAAGGAAATATAACCTGCATGAAGATAAACATGACTGCCAAATTTAGAACTATAATAAAGACATTGATTTCCAGCAAAATGACAATCTAGAGGACCAGAGAACTCCTCCAAGTAAAAATAGCTAAATTAACAGATATCTTTAAATTCCTTCTTAAGTGAATGACCGAGCTGATGGGAATGTAAAAAAAAAAAGAAAGAAAAAAGAAAGAAAGAAAGAAAGAAAGAAAGAAAGAAAGAAAGAAAGAAAGAAAGAAAGAAAGAAAGAAAGAAAGAAAGAAAGAAAGAAAGAAAGAGAAAGAAAGAAAGAAAGAAAGAAAAGGAAATCTTTGGGAGCAAATGAGAAAGCAAAAATCCAGAGAAATAAGGAACCAAAATTCAAACTAACTGTGGGACCAGAAAGCGCAAGCTGAACATTTAGTTTTAAGTGAATCTGGGTTTATAGAGTTTTCAGGCATCTGGTAAAAGTAAACACATATCCTCTCTGAAAGACTGTGACTTTCATCCAGACCTCAAAGACCTCTCAGATAAAGTTCCAATGAACATGAGTTCAAAACTGAAAATAGTAAAACTCACAAGGAACAAGACACCATGAGCAAGAATCAGCTAGAAACACGAACTGCAGATCAGACCTGTTAGGACAGCAGAATGCAGAATTATCAGAAATAGGAATATAAGGAGAAAAAACTATTTAAAAGAAAAAGGCCTTAAAAATATGGCAAAGAAACAAGAGATTTTCAAAAATAAACACGCAGATTTGGGGGTGGGGGGAAAGAACTTTTAAAGATAAAAAATAACACTAAGTCTAGAAACTCAACAGATGGGTTTAAAAGCCATTAGAAACAACTAAAGACTTAGTGAACTAGAAGCTATATCTTCAGAAATTAGCCACAGTGCAACACAAAGAAACAAGTAATATGAAAGAAAATTGACCTGACATAAAGAATAGGATGGTCCAACGTAGATCTAATCAGAGTTCCAGAAGGAAATGAAAGAGAAAATGGGTAATATGTAATATTTGAAAAGACGATAATTGAGAATTATCTAGAACTAATTAAAAGAAAAACAAAAACAGTCCTGAGATTTAAGAAGACAACAGCACGATGGAAACCAGAAGATAGTGAAATAATATCTTCAAAGCGTTGACAGAAAATAACTATCAAATAGTTATTTTCTATGAAATAGAAAATAACTATTTATTTCTAAAATAACTTATTTTAGAAATACTAGTTTAGAAACTAGTATTTCTAAAATAAGGGTGAAATAAAAATAGTTTCAAACAATAATTAAAAGTGAGAAATTTTACAATGAATTGATAGTAATTATAGGAATTTCTATAGGCTCTACTTCAGGAAGAAAGAAGATGATCCTAGGAGGAAGAAGTCTGATATATGAAAAGAAATAATAACTGAGGTATAGTGCAAAGAAAAATTGATTACTTAAAAGATAATGCTTTAAAAGTGTAGTTTATAAAGGTAAAACTAAAATATTGAACAAAAGTTTGTAAATTGGTAGGTGATTGGAGTTAAAGCATTCTAAGCTTCTTGTAACATTCTGGAGGAGACTATAAATACCAATTAAATTCAGACTTTGTTAAGTTGAGTAGGCATGTTAAAGTTTCTATACTAACCACTAAAGAAATAGAAACAATATATAGTTTTGAAACCTAAAAGAGAAGAAGAAATGAAAAGTACAGGGAAAATCTCTCAATCCAAAACTAAAGCGAGAAAAAAAGAAAAAGGACAGGATATTAGTCTATTTTGTCTCTATTAAGCGACACAAAATAAGATAGCAGAAATAAATTTAAATATATAAATCAACACAATTAATATATTGGACTCTCCAACTCTCTAGTTGAGAGAAAATATTATAAGAATGGATTTTAAAAATAGAGTCCATCTATTTGTGGTTCACAGGAGAGACACCTAAAACGTAAAGTCACAGAAAAGTCGAAAGTGAAAAGATAGAAAAAGTTACCTAAGAAAATACTAACTAAAAGAAATCTGGTATAGCCATATTAACATGAGACAAAACTTAAATTGAGGAGAAAGTTTTCTGAAAAAGTAGGAAGTTATTATAAAAAATGTGTCAATAATTTTAGGAAGAAATGGATAAACTCCTATAAAATGTAAATCATTAAGAGTGACTCACATGGAAAAGAAAATGTCAAAGGTTCTATAAATATTTTTTAAAATATCCTCAAGAAGAATACTAAGTCTAGACAGATTTACAAGTGAATCTACCAAATGTTCAGGCAACAGATAATGTCAATCTTTTGTCATTCTTTCAGAGACTAGAAAAAGAGCAAATATGCCCCGAGTATTTTTAAGATTAGTATTATCTAAATACCAAAACCTTAAAAGAACAGTATAAGGTAAAGAAACTTCAGACCATTATCACTTATAAAAATTGATGCAAAAAAAATTCCTAAACTAAATATCTGTATACTGAATCCAGCAATGATTAATAATAAGAAGATAATGTATCATAATCAAGATAAATTGCTTCAGAAATAAAAAGTTGTTTCAGCATTTAAAAAAATCTATTAATGTAATTCACCACATTAATAGATTAAAGGAGGAAAATCATATGATCACCTCAACACATACATAAAGAACATTTAATAAAATTTAACATCATTCATGATAAAAACTTCTCTAGTAATCCTTTACCTGATAAATTTCATACTCATTGGTGAAAAATAAAATTGTTAACTTTTAAATTAGGAGCAGATAAAAATACTCTCTATTATCGGTTATGTAGAATATTAAACTGAAGGTCCTGGCCAGTAAAATAAGACAAGAAAAAAATAATAATAGTAAAGAAAAAGAAATAAAAAGTACACAGAAGAATCAAAACTGTGATTAATCACAAATTATTGATTGACTACACAAAAAACCCAGAATTCTCAAATCAATAGTTAACAAGGGTTTCAGAAAGTTTTTTAATATAACACCAGCATATGAGAATTAATTTAATTTATATATGAGCAAAAAAATAATTAGAAAAAGTACCATAAAAACTCCAAGTAAAAATAACAATAAAGCATAAAGTAGCTAGAACTAAATATAATAAAAGCAATACCAGACTTTTTGGAAAAAAATTACAAAAGTTTATTGAAAGACATTAAAGAAGACCTAAATAAATGGAGAGATATATCATGTTCATGGTTAAGACAATATTACAAAAATGTCAGTTCTCCAATTGATCCAGAAACTCACTGTAACTCAATCACAAATCACAAGTTTTTTTAAAAAAGAAGTTGACAAGCTGATTGTAAAACTTAAGTGGAAAAGCAAAGGACAAGAATGGCACTCCTAAAAATAAACAAAGTGAAATACTATTTTTTACCAGATGTCAAGACTTATTATAAAGTTATCACAAATAAGACAGTGGTTTATTAATACAAGGAAAGACAAATAGACCAGGGGGACGGAATAGAGAGCCCACAAACAGACCCACACTTGAATGGAAACCTGGCATGTGACACAGCTATCGTTATAGATCAATGAGAAAAGACGGGTCATTCTATAATGACTTGAATTCATTGGTTATGTGGGAAAACAGAAAAAGAAATCGAAACTCTACCTTGCACTTCACACACACACACACACACACACACACACCAATAAAAGAGAGAAAAGCAAAACTTTAGAATTTTTAGAAGAAAATGTACAAAATATCTCCTTTTAAAAAATTTTTAAAAACAACAAAGAGAGGAAGTGTTAGCCTAAGATATCCAAAATATACATAATAGGAATTTCAGAGGAAGAGCTTAAAGATGACTTGAGTCTAGAAATTAAAGAAACTAATTAATAGAATTTTTGAAGAGCTGGTTCTTTGGATAAAAAACAACTATAAAATAGATGAAATGCTATTCAGCCTAATTAAGAAAACTAACACTAATGTACAAAATTAAGAATGAGGATAAAAACAGAACAAATAGTGAAGCATTTTCTTTTATTGTAATAATATGTACTAAGGTAACAGGCAATATCTGGGGACATCTAAGCCACCAAAGTGACTAAAAAAGTAGAAAGTGATCAAAGAATCTCTTCCCCAAAAGATGCTGGGCCTAGTTTTACAAAGGAGTACGGGGTAGACGCATCTTATACATTTATGCAAGATATGTATTCCTGAAAATCTGGTATAAGTCAAAACTCACATAATATAACACCGTTTTCAAGAAAAGATAACTGGTATCCTATTTACCAGCTAAACCATAAATACAATTCACATTGCCAGCACCTTTTAAACTACATAACTGTTAATCATTTTTTAATTTAGGTTGATACACATTATTACACATTTTGTAAGCAAGACTATTAAAATGTTTATATCATGTAATTTCCAACTTGCATAATTCAAGTTCATAGAGTAGCACAAGTGTATTTTCAAATCTTAAAGATATAACAATTCTCATGCTGTAGAGACTGTCCAAGAACAAAAAATGAGAGTGTACCACCACAAAAATATTTAATGAAACTACTATAACCCTGATATCAAAACCTAACAAAGACAATGTAGAAGTAATCTTTATTAATAGAGATGCAAAAATCCTGAATAAGTAATAGTGAAGCTAACTGCATGATATAGTCTAGAAGTTTTACTTGCAAATTTTTCTTAACCAGGGTTAACAAGTGCTATCCATTCTTTTGACTAACAATCTGACTATGGTCCAGAGCCAGTTGAAAACCTGCAGCTAATTTAGCATGTCCACTGCAGCTCCCAACAGATGAGCTGTATCTTGACCAGGAGTCAGTTGTTTGTTCTCAAAACTGTTTATGCTAGCTGTACTAATATGGTGATTAGATCAATATGTAAATATTACAAAATATATAAATTTGAATTTAAAAAGAAAGGGCATTTTAGCTCTGAAAACTAATTTAACGCTGTTGGGTTTTTGTTTTTTTTAAATGATGAAAGCTAAGGACGAGCAAGATAACAAAAGGTGGGAGGAGGAGATCTTAAACTTTAAAAGGACTCCACGTAGGTTTTTTGCAGGTGTCATTAAGATCTCATCAAACTTTAATAAATCTAAAGGAAAAATCAGAGGTACGCGTTTTGGATGTGGTTTATACTGGAAGGATGAGATGACACTCGAATGGCAGATCCAAATTCAGAGAGGCCTTGGCACATGTCAAATGACTGACAAATGAAGATACATGGACATGGTTAGAAATAAAATCTTTATGGTATGCACGTATGACTTTTAATGAGTCCCTATTTAATCAACTTTTTCAATTAGCCAACCAACCACCTTTCTTGATTGATTGGATAAGAGGACTGCAATTGTAGTAACTACAATACCATGACCAATTCACTGGTTTGGGTTCTCTCCAGGAATGCAGGACAAGTACACATTGTATTAACAGGACAATGGAAAGCAAAATGGTCATCTTGATAAATGTTAAATAGCATTAGACATAATTAAATTCTCATATCTAATTTTTAAGCTATTAATAAACATAAAAAAAGACACAACATTGACAAAACCAAGAATATCTATCTGAAAATGTCAATCATTATCATAATTAATGAGAAAATGGTAGAGGCCTTCTCATTAAAATCAGTAACTAAATAAGTTCACTCACTAGCATCTCAAGTATCAAATGTTATTTTGGAAAAAGAAATAAGGTATGACTATTAGGGGAAAAGGGACACATTTTTCATTGTTTGAAGAAAATAATCTTACCTACCTGAAAAACCCAACAGAATCAGTTAACAACTGTCAGAATGAATAAAGGAGCTTAATAATCTGTTTCAAAGTAAATATATAAAAATATTCTTTACCTATATTCTAGCAATAACCAGTTAGACAAAGTCCTAAGAAAAAAGATATTCCACTTAGATAGCAACAAAGGCTATAAAATACCTAAGAATAAATTTAACAAGAAATAGGTTGGATCTGTATAAAGTAAATTAAAAGTAACTCCTCTAAAGTACATAAAATAAGACAATAGTAGAAATTAAGAAATTAAATGTCCAATGGTAGAGTAGTAGTTAAACTTTATGGATGTCCATATAATGGAATGACATGCAGCCATATTTTAAAAGAATATAAAGATATGGAAAAACATTCATGATACACTTTTAAGTAAAAGAAAATGCAGATTATAAAAAAAAATACAATATGGTTCCAATTTTGAAAAAAAAAAAAGTTTGCACATGTGCCTAAAAGATATATAAAAATGTTGGCATATCATAACCTTAACAGTGCTTATTGTCAACTAGTAGAAATACAGGTGGTTTTAACCTTCTGCCTGACACTTTTTCATGTTTTCTATATTTTCTACAATGGGAAAATCAGAAAAATTTATACAGCTTTCTTTCTCCTAAAAGCCCATAAAATACCCAGTACAGCAATGCTTGCCCTTGGCACCATGAATGGAATGAAATTTCTGACAGGTCCCATCTCTTATACCTCCGCTACAGATCAGGGGCTCCCCTTAGCCCCCAGCTTGGGACTTCGTGAGTGCATGTTGAAGGCCAGACATCAAAGTTCTCTTGCTGGAGGGACCCACATCCCATAAAGATAACATGTAGGAAATCAGCACAAGCGAACAGAAGTAGCCCTGCTGGGAACTACAGGAGCTCCATGGGCTCCAGCGGGCCCCTTAGAATCTGCTGGGAACAGCCTGGGTTCCTCCATCATACACACCCTTCATGCCTCTGGGAGGGGCAGAGAAAGTCAAACCGCTATTGCTCACAGAGGCTCCTCGGGTCCCAGGGCCAGCAGTCAGGTTCTGATCTAGAGAATTCTCTGTTTCCATTGTTTCCTTTGGCCCATGCAACCCCAATCACCCCCAAACCCCGTCCTCATACAGGTAAATAAGATTATGGAAAATCCCAGCATGCATCAAGAGATAACTCAGAGATGTCTGTTTCTGAGAATCTTTCCTTAGCTTTCTCCCCACCCCTCCATCATGGCACAGGGCAGGTAGCTATTTTCTGCCGGGGTTCAGGAAATACTTCCTTTCTTCCCCTCCCACTCTCCCCTCCTCTGTTCCCTTCCTTATTCCCTAGCTCCGCCCCCAGCCCCCCAGGGAAATCAAGCAGCCCACAAATAGGTAAACAATACATACATGAGGAGTGGACGGAGATGCCATGTTAGTGGGGGCCGAGCCCGACAGACCATCTGCAAGCTACAAATTAAACAGGCTGGTTAGCAACAGGATTAGAGAAAACGCTTCAGGAAAGGCCGGACAGCCCTGAGGAAGTACTGGTCTCTGTCCAGGCACCTCTGCTCTCCCTCCAGGGGGCCTGCAAAAGTTGTGGGAGGAACACGAGCTTAGGAGTTGAACAAGCCTGGCTTCAGGTCCTGGCCCCACTGCTTTACCCGATGTATGACTTTGGGCAAGCTCTCTGACCTGTCTGAGTCAGCATCCCCATCTGATGAGCACGAAGCCGACCTCACAGGGCAACAGTGATGAGAATACTGATGAGATGAAGGCCGCACACGCCTAGCATGGGAGAGGCCTGTGGAAGGGGCTCAGCCAATGCCTACATCTTGCCTGCTTTCTCCCTGCCCTCACCGACTCAATGTCACTCTCATACACCCTCCCTGCCTTTCAAACCTTCAACCTCAGACATACTCCAAGCTCCCCACCATCCCTGGCAGTTTCTTCTAACAGCTGAGCCGCATCAATTCCTACTTGGGCACAGTTCCTAAGCTAAGTCTTATCTCCTCAAGGACAAGAACCAGGGCATCATGTGGCTTCTACGAGACCTTGTTTCAGGGGGGCTTTAAGAGTCCTGAAGTCCAACGTACCTCCCTATACTACAGAAAGTTCTTTGCATCCTTTTCAGGCATCAAATCTTTGCCTGCCATCTTCTGGGACTGTGAATCGATGCTTTATAGTGTGAGTCCCTGGGCTGCAGGACCCAGAGTTTCTTGGGGTCAGGACTAGATGCAAGCGACTTTTCCAGAGGCCATTACAATAGTTCCAGAGATGGGGCTCTGGGTGGGTGGGTACCAGTGCAGGTGAACAAGGCCAAGAGATCCCTTCTAGGCAAGAAGGACTGGCAAGTGCAAAGAAGTAGAGGTACGAAGAAGCGCAGCACATCCAAGAGAGAGCGAATGGATCAGGAAGGCAGGTGCTGAGGCAAAAGACAGGGCTGGAGGAGCGGGAGACTGGCTAGACCCAGGGCTCCCAGGGTTAGATCCTCTCTTCCTCTGAGCCTGAGCAGGGGGCTCTGCAGAGTCTGTAGGAGGTCAAGCCCCAGGCCATCCTCCCTTCCTGGACTCCTAGAGCCTGAGGAGAATCGCTCACCGGGGATCAGGAAGGACTCGGGAACACATTGGCAAGGAAGCCCGCTAGGACCTGGAGGGGAGGTGGGAACTACAGACCCATCCTTGTTCCGTGAAGAGGCATCACTCATGCCTCCTAAACTAGCCCTCAGGGATGGTCAGAGCCAGAGCTGGGCAGGAAGGCAGAAAGGCCATGGATACCTAGACGAGCTGCTGGGATACCTAGATGGCTCTGAGGGGCTGGCCACAGGATGGATGGTATGGTATGACCCACGGAACAGACCAGGTGAACTCCACGTGAAACTCCCAGCTGCCCAGAGACCAGCCAGGCCGGGCAGCAGCTCTGCCCCTCCTGTTCTCATCCTGAACCTCACAGAAGCCTTACTGTTATTTTTAATACAGTTCGTTTTTAGAAAGGTGAGAGGGAAACCGGCAGTTCACCCGAGCAAGAGAAAGAAAAAATAAAGCTAAACATAGTGCTCCAAAGATCTGGTCCAGCTTCCGAAATTACACGTTCCCCTTTGGGAATCAGGCATAATTTGCCGCTCTGGTTCTGGGAGCACGTTCCCACCTTCACGGCGTCCCAGAGACTATAACCGGAGCAGCCGGCTCAAAATTAGCTTGAGCTGGGCGGCCAGGGAGCAGCCAGCCCCAGCACCCCACCCACCCCACCCCGCCAGTGTGGGGAACAGGTCTACTCGCCTTGAGAAGTCTCCTCCATGCTAGCCTCTATTTCCACTGTAACCCGCTCGCCCCCACCCGCCCCCGGCCCATCTCACACATTTAAACACATACACACACACACACACACACACACACACACACACACACAGTCCCTCCAAGCCTTTGCCCAGTCACTCTACCTACCAGGAAAGCCTTCCTCTCCCCCGCTGTCCCTACCCCACAGGCCCTTGAGGCTCTCCTCTCGCCCCACTCCTCCGGAGGAGGATTCCTGATTACTTATGCCACACTGACCTCACAGGGCCAAGAGAGTCCAAGATCTTGGTGTCTTTGCTAATAAAGCATTTCGCCGCTTGGATGTCACTCTGAGCATGTCATTTGACATCTGTCACACATCTCTCATCTGTCTCCCAACCAGAGTGAAAACTTCCCCAGTGTTCTTTCCATCCCCTTCAATACACACATATTCCCCTCTGGAAACTTAGAAAGGAGACCCCCTACCCAGGGTGGTCTTTCAGGATGATAGGCCAGAGTCACCCTTGACCAAGTGACTCCAGGAGCATCTAGGGTTTGGAAGGCAGGTGACATGCGGGGTGGCCAGGGGGCACTACCTCTACTTTGAGCTTCAAAGCTCTCTATAGGATCTGGGGGGACACATGCCCCGTGTTGTTTCTGCACACTATTTCTCTTCCCATCTTCATAATCAGGACACCAAGAACCACCTTAATGAAAAAGAAGATTAGTAAACAAAGACCCTCAATTTTGTTTTAAAGATAGAAATAGCATCCAATTCAGAGTCAGAGACAGAATCAGAAACAGAAAGAGAAGCCAGGGAAAGGAAGGCAGGATAGAGGAGGATGCGTCGGTAGCGGTTCATTCAGATTGCGTTCTGGGTTGAAGGCAATGCCTATTTGTTCGTTTCTGTAGTTTCCAAATTTTATATAATGAACATATATTTATAATCAGAGAAAACGAATGTATCTTTTTTTAAGGCAAAGCACTAGATGGAATGAAACACCTCTCTGCCCCCTTTCTGAGGATATACCAAGGCCCTCAGAAAGTTAAAAGTCAAGGCCACACCATCAATAAGACTAGACACACCTTCGGGAGCTTACACAAACACCTGCTCCAAGCCTCTTCCCACCTCTCATGCATACTCATGTGCATATACCGCATGCACACACACACACACACACACACCCCTTACCCCCACTCCAGGCTACAGGTCTAAAATCTACACAAAGGACAGTCGTACAGATCAAGAATAAACTGTAGGGTTAATATTCATGAGCCTACCTCATCCTATCCCTCATCACCATGGAGAAGAGCTCAAAAGGTCAGGTACCCACCCATGAGGGACGTTCCTCACCCCGAAATGGGTGCTGACCTACGAGCCCTGGAAGGCCGAGTGGACAGATAGATCTGCCTTATGTATACGTTTCGAATCATCCCTAGAATTGGTCATTCTTGACAGAAACTAAACATTTTTAGAAACCTGAGGAACATTCTGCAGTGAGTGTCAGCCCAATGACCCAAGCAACAGGAAAGTCTGAGGTGACCTTTTCTGACATGTGGCAGATTCCTCCCAGGAACTGGGCAGATGATGGTAAAAAGGTTCAACAGCAGAGACGGTGCAACCGAGGAAGGAGATGGGAGGCGCCAAGACGAGCCCGACCTGACAAGAGTGTATCTGAAGCTGAGGAGGAACCTTCAGCTGGATTCACAGCCAGGACCCGGTGAGAACGGCAGTGGGGACTGTATCACCATGAGAAGGAGACAGCCTGCTGAGAAACACCCCGGTGGAACAAACAAGAGCCAGGCAAAATCCAGATTCTGCCGGACTTCTCGTCCCACCATCCCCAGAGGCCAGGGCCCTTCAGTCTGTCTGCACTGACGGAGTGGAGAGGGGACGAGAGCCCAGCCAGAATGACCTGGCAAACCATTTGGAACTGGAACCCACTGCCTTCTCGATTAGCCTCAGAATGCCTGGTCCTCCAAAGTGACAGGGAATGTGCAGGAAAGATGGAGTGAGTAAAAGATTTTCTGGACCCGCCAAATCAGACCAAAGAATCTCAGAGAAAAACACAATACAAAATCCATTTTCCTCAAAGCCCCTATCAGACCCCATCAAGGCAGGGCTTCCTGGAGACCAGGACTAGTCTCCCTACTGGTCTCTGACTCCCTGAGAATAGAGTTACGTCTCCTCCATCAGACAGGGAGCTCAATGAGGGCAAGGTCCAAGCCTCCTCCAACAGAGCAGGTGGATCTCATGTCCTCTTTCCCGCCCCCACCTCTGAGGTCCTGTGAGCTTGTCTCCATGTGAGTGCACATCCAGGAGCCCAGATTCCAGCTCCTCACCCTCTGCCTGGCCAGCGGCTCTAGCCAGAGTGGCTGCGTGCTCCCACAAAAAGCACAGACCCTGATCTGGCTCGCACCCCAACCCCGGTTCACGCGTGTCAACACCAGGAGGATATCCAGACTGGGCCTCCTCACCGTCTGCCTCTGGCTGTGCTCATAGCCAGCAAGACCCAAAATAGTCCCTTTCCCTCTGAGTCTGTAGACATTTGGAGGGCGGCACACACAGAACGGAAGTCCTGCTGGACAAGCCC
>NW_006434709.1:1023368-1043656 GCF_000325575.1 Pteropus alecto
TCGGGCAAACTGGATATGGGGCCTAATAATCTTCCTAATTCAGCTACAAACACCCACCCAGGCCAGAAGGCACTAGCACTGAGTGTAGCTACAGCCTGTGTAGGGCCCTTTGAAATTTCCACTTGAGTTTCCCCAGTCAAGAGAAGCTTCTTCTTAGACTGCTTACAAAGAGTAGGCATGTCATCCATCCATCCATCTGTCCATCTGAACCCAACCACACATCCACTGACCCAGGCAGCTTCACTGAACTCCTCCTTCTAAGCTAGGCCCTGTGCTGGGCATTAGGGACACAGAAGAATGTACCCAGTCACTGCCGTGAACCTAGTCTAAAGAAGATGCTGCCATTTACAGAGACAAGCAGACCTAAGGCAAGTGCAATAACCAAGATATAGACAGAACTTACAGGAAAAAAGGAAGAGCCAGGGAAGATCCCTGGAAGCAAGTGACACAACCAAGTTTAGTCTTAAAAAATGACCAGGAGTTGCCAGAGGTGGAGCAGAGCCCTGGAGAGCCACAGACGTGGGAGAAATGGAGAGTATGAGATTTCTAAGTACTCTTAGCATCAATGACACTGTAGAAAAGCCCTCTTGTTCTGACAGCAGTGAGGCCCAAGGACATTCCCTTGGAAGCGGCAGAAAGATGAAAGAGATGAGTGAGAAAGCAGCAGAAATTAGCCCTAAATGTCAGAGAAACCCCTGTAAACACATCTCCAGTGGCAGTTTTGAGGATCCTGAGCCTGACATTCAAGTTTATTGTGCTCTCAAGGCTGATTTTGATTGATGATATAAAGAAAACAAAACCCTGTTTATTCACCCGAGGATGCCACGCCATCCTCGGGTGAATAAACAGGCTGTGGGCCTGTGGACACAAGCACTATCTATATCAGCTAGGAGGCCCTGCCTCCAGACAGCATCGAAGCTCTGGGAGCCCCCGGTGCCAGAGGTGTGACCAGCATCATGCGAAGCTGAGAATAAGGTGAGAACCTAGAACAGATGGCCAATGAAAGGCTGATGCTCACCATGAGGCCTTTCCCATCTCCCCTGCAGGAAGGACTGGGTGGCCTCAGTCCTACAGGACCCAGAGCCACTCAGGCCCAGGGTGAGGAGAGCGCTCCTCCCTCAGTAAGAGATGCCACAGACCTCCTGTCATGCTGTTTGGCATGGGCGTCTGGGTCACCAGCTGGCCCTAGGTTGCTGAGTACATAGTAAAGGGACGCCTCTTACCTACCACAGGGCTGGAAACCTTTTCCTACAGGTAGAGAAACTATTGAGGGGGATTATTGGCTTGGACATGAATCCCTCCTTTTGAGCTGCCTCCAAGCGCCACCAAGCACAAGTCTAGAGGGTCCTGGCTCAGGTAAGGTGATGGGACTGGAGCACCCCAGAGAGTACCCAGTCACTCCCTCCCTGTCTGCCCTGTCTCTCATTTGCTCCTCCACCCTGATTTCCTGCATGGTCTCCAGGCAAGAGCCTTCAACATGGCCCTCGAAGTAGAGGGGCCATTTTTCTCATATGCTTTGGAAAAAGGATTGCGTCTTGCTCCGAAGACTACACACAGCCTCCACACAACCCTCCACCCCACTCCTGACCAGACTGAAAACTCCATCTAGGTGCCTCTGTCTGTACAATGCCCAGCCACCAGGGTACAGAGGGAGGTATCTTGTAGATGCCACGTGACAAAGAAGGGAGAGGAAGTAGAGTGGGAGACATGAGAGGGGAGTGAGCAATCAAGGCCAGCTCTTGGCAGGAACCAGTGTCTCTATCTCGGGACCCAGCACCATCCTACCTGGATGGGGATGAGGGGCTCCTTGTCGTCGCTGTCGATGAGAACACAGTGTCTCTACCTCGGGACCCAGCACCATCCTACCTGGATGGGGATGAGGGGCTCCTTGTCGTCGATGTCGATGAGTACATCCTCCCCAGGACTGAGCAAGCTCACATCATCTGTAGGAGAGAGCGGTGTCCAGGTCTGAGAGGGGGCTCCCTCCAGGGGTTCCCCCCAGCAACGAGACTCAGCCAGGTACTATGAGACAGAACCTCTCAGTCTCCCTACACTTCTCGATCTCTGTCTTTCTTTTCCTCCCACCCAATCCTTCCCTCACCTGTCTTTATTTCTACCATCTTCCTTCACATTCCCTATCTCCTCAATTCTCTGTGTTCCTCTCCGGCCCTTCTCTCCTCCCTCCTTATCCCACTGAATCCCTGAATCTCTCTCCCTCAACTCTTCCCACTACCTCCCACTTCAGCCCTCACCTCTCAGCCCCCCAAAGACACACGTACCAGCTCCTGGTGTGCCCACCCCAGAGCCAGGTGATGCCCTGAGAAAGGTGAAATCCACACCCTTCTGGTCTGCTGAGCAGAAACCACCTATCATTCAGGTCTCAGCAAAAGTAGGGCTTCAAGACACCTCTCGGTGGGAAGTCCCACTTGCCCTGCACCCGCTCTGTCCCAGCCCTCCCCATCAATAACTCCTCCCCCTACCTGGGCCACCTTGTGGGGATGGACTCTCCTCTGAGTAGGGGTCACACAGGAAGCTCTCCAGGGAGCGGATGGTGCACTGGCCCACCACAGGCCGACGACCAAACTGGCGGTTATCAATGACCTTGACCACAATGGGGGGGCAGTAGAGTTCCTCCCTGGGCAGCATCTGGACAGAGGTAGAGGAAAGCTCTGAGCAGTGGCCTGAACCCATCTCTGGGAGGTCTCAGAGGAGGGGGGAGGGCTTCTTCACAGGACAAGCCCAAAGCGAGAGAATGACTATAAACCCACAGATAACCCCCAGGGGCCGTAACTTCAAGGTGGTGGTTGACTGAGCCCAGGAGCCGGTCAGGGGAGTGGAAGCCACACGCCTTTCCTCCTGCCTCTTGAATGCTGTACTCAGAGGATGGCTTCCCCGACACACACTCTCCACCCCAGCTTTACCTTCCAAACACATCCAGTTCAGCCTGAAGTGAAAGCAAGTCTCCTTTCCCTGAACCCTCACTCGCTGGGAGGGGAAGAGGAGAGAAGTTGGCCCGGGACTCAACATTTCTTGCAGACAGTCCCCCCCAAGTGGATACTTGAGAGTTGGCTTACAGACCCAGATTCTTCTCCCCACCCTCCCACCCCCCAGCCCCAAAAGCACTTTGAACACAACTTGAAATAATTTATATGCTCTCCTTCGGTGGCGGGTTTGGCTCAGCCAAGAGGAGGCTCCTGTTGACAGCCACTGGGCCTGGAATTTCTATAGTGCTTTCATCTTGCAAACCATGTTCCTCTCCTCAGACTTGCCTTACTCTGGCCACTCGGCCCAGGCAGCCCCGGGAGCTGGAGAGAACTGAGGCCCTGAGGGCCTTGGGGGTGAGCCCCTCCGTAGGAGCCCAGGTGGGGAGGCCCAGGTCAGGGAAGGTTTGGAGGAATCATGGAAAGTCACAGCCCTGACAGGCCCCTGAGGAGAGCTTCGGGAGATTGAGCCCTGCCCCGAAAGGGAAAACAGCCATGGGTATAGGTCCTTGGGACTTCTGCAGACTTGGGATCTGGGTAGGAGGGAGCAAGCTGGCCCCACCTGTGCTGCTCGCATGCTTTAGTTCTTCCAGTGATGTGAGTATAAGCATTTCCTTCCCATTTTCACAGCCAAGTGAGGTGGGAGAAATGCTGTGACCCACACAGGATCCCACAGGGCGCAGGAGCAGACCCTCAGGCTGCTTGGGGTTGTGAGGAAAGTCTAACCTAGCCACCGGAACGCTGGAAGGGGACAGCAGGGAGGTCAGGCTCACCACTTCCATGAAGAGAGTGCAAATGTCAAAGTTGGGGTTCTTCCGGAGGTTCCTAATGACACAGGACTGCACTGTCTGGCCTCCACACTCCACCACGAGGCTTGGGGAGGTGACACTGGCCAGCTGGTAACTCTTCATGTTCCGCAGACCCCATGCCAGGATCTGGGGACACAAAGTGAAGAAAGTGGCTAGAAAGGCCCCAGAGCCCAGGAAAGTCTGGGCCAGAAAGGAGAAGGACCAGGCTGCCCCCCACCCCTGCACCCTGGGGTCAAGCTCACCTCGATGGCAGTGCGCTGGAGAACTGGCTTGATGTTCTGGGGAACCACGTAGATGTTGGCTTCCCTTTGGGGTGGTGGATAGGGCAGGTCTGTATCCTCTGACTACAGAGCACGGCAGATAGAATAGAGACAAAGGTGGAAGGAAGACCGAGGCAGAGGGACAAGAAAGGAGGACAGACAGGATGGAAAGAAGGACGTGCATGAAGAGAAGCAAAAACAGAGACAAGGACACACAGGTGGGAAAATGGGCAGGCAGAAATGAGAGCGCTAAGTCAGTTTTTCCAGGAACCACCTTCTCCACGATCACAAATTGAGCACCTTGGCCCAGGGTTCAGATCTCAGATGATCCTGTTTCAAATGAACCCCAGGTCACCCGTCCTCCCACAAGGCGGGCTCTGATGCACCAATGAGCTGCTCAGGGTCACCCCATCTCCAACGCACACGAACGTGTGCACATGCATGCATGGCCCACTCTACCCTGACACGTCCACTTCAGCCCTTCTCAGACCCAGAAAGGACCACGTGCCCTGTCACAGGCCTAGTTTTCCTGCCTCCTGGCTCAGACCCTCCCAACTGACCATGCCCCCTGGTATTCTATCTCTACTCTCCACACCCACACCCAGACACCTGTCAGCCCCAAACGCCCGCCTCTCACACCTGTCTACCATGAGGACAGAGCACTTGTGCTGGGAGCCAGAAAGAGTATTTAGCAGTAGAAGAAAGGGATATAAATGCCCATCAGCTACTGGCACCAAAGTGCACTGCTGGGGAAGCTCCTTCACCACCACACACCGGAGAT
Organism: Pteropus alecto; assembly: GCF_000325575.1. Classification (NCBI taxonomy): domain Eukaryota; kingdom Metazoa; phylum Chordata; class Mammalia; order Chiroptera; family Pteropodidae; genus Pteropus; species Pteropus alecto. Next base: position 1,028,200 of record NW_006434709.1, read on the forward strand.
GAGTACAGCATGTGTCCACTCTGGCCTACTAAGGGTTTGCCAAAAAGACATGGGCAGGAATCCTCAGCGGTCACAGAGAATTACCTGGGGAAGCAGGTGGAGCAAGGGAAGCAGGTACTGCCGTGGGCTGGGCAACTACCACGTCTCACAGTGGCTGGAACACAAGCTCTGGGTATGAATCCTGGCTCCACCGCTTATCGAGTTAAGTAAGTTATTCCACCTCTCTATGGCTCAATTTTTTCATCCACGAAATGGTTTTAAAAGTTCTCAACCTCTAAAGGTTAGTGTGAGACTTGAAGAAGGTAATACAAGATTTAGAAGAGTGCCCGATTCACATGAACTCTCAATAGTAGGATTACTAGCCCACATGGTACCTTTGTGACAATTAGAGAAAGATGTCTCTTTCTTAAAGCTCTTTACTTCCATGTCAGAAAATCATCATATTTTGCTAGTTCATTAGAACGAGACCCTTTACTGCCACCTACTGGAAAATTGTTATAATAAATACAAATATGTGATGTCTACACTAGAAATTGCACCCCATTAGACGGAGTGCTCTTGTGCAGTGCACAACCTGCATGTCCATACATGCAGGCCCAAACCCTCAGGAAATGTTAGCTATAATTAAAATGGTAATGCTAGACACTTTAGAGAATTTGCCTCATGTGATCTCATTTAATAAACAATGGAATCATTAGATTCATTCTCCAAGTGACTTGCTCTGGGTTCTTTCTTAAAGGATGGCGTATCCATCTTCAGATGCTCTGACGTAGAGGGTGGGAGCAGCTGGAGCAGAGAAACATACCAGCTTCCTCCCACCTCATCATGTCACAGCCAATCCCAGCTGTCAGTCCTGCCCAGTGACACGCTGATGATGCTCTGCTTCCCTGACCTGTAGTGGTAAGAAGCTCTTTTCTAGACTCAGGCCAGACTTTGGTTCTAGTTCCAGCCCTGTCACTTCCTAGCTGTTTGACTTTGAGCAAATTACTCAATTTCTGTAACTCATGCCCTCATATGAAGATCCAGGGTTACAATACCCTTACAGAGCTACTCTGAGAAGTCAATGAGAGAACAAATATAAAGAATGTCTGGTCCATAGGGGGTGCTTAATAAACAATAGTGACCATAACAATTGCTGTATTGCTGTCAGTGCCATTGTTTTTACCATGAGCATTGTTGTTGATCTCCCAGGGTGACTCGAAGAGAGCTAAGCCACCAAAAGCATCTCTCAGAACAACACTGACTTCATAACTAGCCTACATCACCAGGGCACAAAGTGAAGGAATTCATTATATTCTTCCAGATCCACAATGCGGGTGACGAGATATAGGAAGCACCTACATTTTTGGACTGGCTGAGAGACAGATGCCATCAGGAGGCAAGGCAATGTGCAGGCTGCCACAGGGCACCACTCCAGGGGCTGCTGTGCTCACCACAGTCCACATGAATGGTGTCCCTGGAGGTTGGAGGCAGGGCCTGGACAGCCACCATATGGCCTGGCTGCTATGGGGACACCTGGCTTGGTGCCCACTCTTGGCACTCCAAGGCCACCAGCTGCTGCAGCTGCACATCAAAGGCTGCCTCTTTAAAGGAAGGGTGAAGCCTAAAGACCTGCTCTTGACCTGTTTGTGGCCTGCTCAAGGCTGATGTCCAGTCCAATGTGGGCCCAGGACCCAAAGCCCAAGATGCAAAGAGGCAAAAAGAAAGGAACCACCCCAAGATCCCCTGGGTGGAGAAGCAGAAGGATAAGCCCTTCTCACATGGTTGCAACATTCTCCTGAAATCACCCAGGAAAACTCATTCATGTTCTTCCCCCCAGAACATTCCTCTCCATGCCCCCGAACTCTGGGTCGTATCCCTTTGATCCCATTTTATCCCTCATTGCCATGTTCCATCTTTCCTTCCGGCTTCCTTGAGTTCTCAGTTGATGACGTTCCTCTCTATATGCTGAGGGCCGGGCTCCCCATTTTCAGGAACCTGTTTACGGAGGAGGACGGGGAACAAGAACCTTGAGAAGGACAGACTCCAGTACCGTTTGGAGGAGGCCCTGGAGGAAGAAGGCAGGTGCACACAGCTGTAGAGCGCCACACCCAGAGAAGGCAGCAGGGAGAGACAAGCAGAGATAGTGGTTAGAGGTGCATCCACAGAGCAGCATTCTTGGCATGAGGCCACCATTGTCATCCTAAGGCCATCTCCGTCCACCTCACTGCCCCCAAGGGTCCCAGGACATCCTTGCTCCCTGTCATTAGTTGCCACTCCCCAGAACCCCTGCCTCTGAAGCCCCCCCTTCCATCTAGCTTGCAAACTGCCACCGTGGTCCTTTGTCCCCCTGCCACTGTGCATACCACACTGCCCGTCTGTACCTACAGCATTATTGCTGCACATCTACACCCGGTCTTATCCGGTCCTCCCCAATTTTCACTGCTATCGGCTGGATCTTTTCTTTCCCCATTTAAAAACAGTCTCTCAGATCCACCCTTGCCCAGCTGCGTGTCCTCTCCAGCAGCCTCCCTCCCTCTCCTCTCCTTCCCTGAAAGGGACTGCCTCTATCTACTGCCTCTCCCTCGCTTCCATGCGGCCCTCTGCCCCATGCACTCAGCTCTGCTCCCTTCATCCCTCCCTGGAAACTTCTCTCTCCAAAGTCAACAACGACCTGCTTGTAACTCAACCCAGAGGCCACGCACCGGCCCCCACTCTCTCACTCCCTCGGCAGCATCTGGCCAGCTGACCTCGGCCTCCCTCCTAAAGCCATCTCTCTGCTTCCACAATGGCCCTTCACCCTCTCTACCATCTTCTTTTTGAGTCTCTTCTTCTGCCTAGTCCTCTCCTAGGCTTTCTGCTCCTAAATATCTCTCCTAAGCTCTAGACCCACGGCCCCAACCTCTTACTACTCAATTCATCCATGTGTCCTACTGGCCTCTCACTCCGAAACGTGTCTAAAACTAGATACTCTAACTTCCCCCTCAAAATCTCCCCTTTTCAAATGTTGTCTCAGAAACTCACCCCACCACCCACCTCAACAACCAAGCCAAAAAGTCCCATGCCACCCTCAGTCGGACCACTCATCACCATGTCTGATTGATCACCTAGCCTCAGCGATTCTGACCCCTAAATCTCTCACATGCATATCTGCCTGTCTTCGTTCCTCAGCTCATGCCACCACCCTCTCTCCCTTAGATTCATCAGCATCCTCTTAAGTGACCGCCTTGCATTTGGTTTTGCATATCCACTCCCCACGACAAATGCATGTTACTCTCTGCAGCCAGGGGCATCATCTAAGAATGTTGCTCTGTTTAAGATCCGTCAGAGGTTCCCCACTCACTCAGGATGAAGTCCAAATTCCTTGACGTAGCCTCCAAGACCCCTCACCTTCTAGCTCTTTCTGACTTCTCCAGTCTCACCTCTCACCAATAACTTTCCCATCTGGGACCCCAGATAGTGATAAGCTACTTCCCCAGACATACTCAATGCCTGCCCTTCTGAGCACTAACAGTTGCTCTCTTTACCCATGAGACTTGAAGCACATAGGTCCCCCTGTCTGAAAGCTCCCGCTTCATCTAGCTATAACCTACTTGGACTTCAGGTCTCCATTCAAATCTTCCCTAGGGCTCCGAGCTTAAGTTGAGCACCGCCATGGCTCCCGTGGCAACTTGACTCCCTCCCACTGAAAGACACAAAACCCTGTGCCATCTCTATGTGTTCACATGTCTGTGTCCCCAGTTAAACCAGCAATTCTACACACAGATACTGCAGCTGAATCCCCTGTCCAGCAAATGAAGGATTATGAATGGGTAATTAAAAGAAGGGAGTTGTGGCAGAGGGATGAATGGGTGGGGAGATGGGTCGATAAACTGGCTCCAACATAGTCTCCCCTCCTTTCCCAAACTCTCGTCTGTTCCAGCCTGATCCCTGGGCCCTCACCAAGCCCTCCCTCCTCTGTGCCTGCTCGTAGCTCCCTCTGTTTGAATGGGCTTCCCTTGCCCTCTTCCTGAATCTAACACATTTTTCAGCACCTAGTTCAAGCTCCCCACCCTTCAGAAAATCTCCCTGACCACTGCAGAAACTTCTTGTAAACCTACTCTCTGATGTCTTTGAATTCTAAGTGACCCCAAGCCCTGGTTTCCCAAGATCCTAACAAATCACTGACCTCTCGCACGTGAGAGTGCTGTGGACTTGGCCGGATGGCTGGCCCTTATGCCCCAGTTTCTCAACTTTTTTCTAGTCCAGTCAACCTGCGGTATGACACCCACTCTCCAGGACAGTGATTCTCAATAGGGCTGGGCTGCAGTGGCCCCTGTCAGAACTGGGGAAACATCAACATTGCCAGGCAGGGGGGTGGATGTAGTCTGAAAGTGCCACCAAGACATCCTGATCCACTGTCCTATGTGAGTCAAGGAACTCAGAGGACCACAGCTTTAGAATATCAGCCTAGTTAGTTGAAGCCACATTTGACCAACCCTTGCCTTGCTCATCATCCCTACCCACCCTAAATGCAGGGCAGATCTGGGACTGCCCCACTGATGGGGTTCTGTAGGTGTGCAGGGTGTTTACCAAGCCACTCCGACCAAGAAGACAATGACCTAAGGACAAACTAGGCTCTCTCCCTTATTAGAGCGGAATCTACCCTAATGCCATCCTGCTGGCCAGTTCCATACAGGGACCCTGAACCACGAGTGGGGCTTCCTCACCCAGGCCTAGGGGCCACCACACTAGACAGACATTCATTCCCAGGGCAGGAGGAAGTGTCGGCAAGCCCATCCAGCCACATAGGTCAGTCTTGCCACCAGTACCCCATAGACCCCCCCACTTCACCCAGCGGGGTACAGTCAGGGGACCCTCTGGACATTCAGATCCTGACTCCTCAGGGAGCTCCAGGCGGGGGCAGCCAGGCAGGCTGGGAGGGCTCCATTGTCTGCCTGCCCCACCCAGCTTGTTAGGAATAACATGTTGCTCTAATTACACTTCGGAGGAAAAACAGTGTTTTAAATTAAGGCCTTAGGGGAGGGATGGGGGATGGGGGACCACTGGGCTTATTTTCTTGATTGCAAAACACCAAATTTTTCCTTCTAGTAGATTTGGGGGTGCAGGAAATTACCCCATGTACATCTCAGACTAAAAGCCATACCCTGCCGCCTGGATTTGGAAAAGCAGAGGGAGTGACATCTGGCTGGCCCCCTGAGCCTGCAGTGGAAACAGCCGCAGAGCGTGCAGTCCTGTCCACTGGGGCATCCCTTCTGCAGAGCAGGACATTAGAAGCAGAGGGCACTGCTCCAACTGAGCCCCCTCAATGGTCAGTACCATAGCCCCTGCTCCCACCTAAGGGGCCCCCAGGGGGGCCTTCCTCTGCACATGCCCACATCCTAGGGGCCCCTGGTTTTAAGGAATGAGCCATCCCCTCTTCTGCCGTGTGTGCGTGCACGTGTGTGTGTTCTTGCAAGTGTACATACTCGCACACACTCACACATGCATGTGCACACTCTCCAGTTCTCAGGAAATCTAAAATTGCAGTTTCTTTGAACTCATTCCCCTTGGCAGCACGGACTGCCTTTGTTCTCCAGACAAAAAGGAAAAGAAACGAGACAGAGGGCTCAGAAGAGGCGGGAGAAGGAGAGAGAGAGGGAGCCAGGGCCAAGGAGCAAACCGAGGAAGAGGGAAATTTGAAGGGAGAAGAGGAAGAGGGGAAGGCGAGCAGGGCTCAGGAAGAGGGGGAAGCAGGAGGCAACAGAAAGACAGGCTGGGGAGCCAGGAGGGAAGCCCCCCTCCACCCATGCTCTCTGAAAGCACCCAGGTCTCCCAGATGTCACCAAAGCCTAATAACGGGACGCAATAGCTCCTCTTCCCCCACCAAGAGCTACCAGAGAGGGGCAATCGAGATGGGCATAAAACCTGGGGGAAGGAAACTCTTGCCCAACAAACTGGCCCCAAGTGGTGACATGCCCCCAGCCCAAGGCATTGCCACCTGCACCTCTGCCCCCGCCCCTTCTACCAATCCCTGCTTTGGTATCAAGCTCAGTGCCACCTCTTCCAGGAAGCCATCCCCATGGTCCTCTGTCTGCTCTCTGAGCTATCAGCACAGACAGATGGCATCACATCTCATTCATGGACACTCTGTCTCCCATACAGCCTTGAGCTGTGTCAGCCCACAGAGACGCCTTCCTTAAATCATTCTTCAGAATCACCAAAGCCTCGCAGCTGGTCTCTCCTCCTGCCCCTTGCTCCTTAACCCACACCCCCTACAGCCAAACAACTTCTTAACCACCCATCTGCCCTCTCTGCTCCCAGACTTTAGAGGCTCCCATGGCCAGGGGCCCAGAATCTAATCTCCTGGCATGGCTCATCACAGCCCTCTAGGACAGCTGGAGTGCTTCTCACAGGGATCGGGCTGGGAGCCTGGAGGGGGATGAATGGGGGATATAAGTCAAGAGCTTGGCTCATGCAAAGAAGACAGAAAAATCCTGCGAAGCCATCAAGCTTCCTGCAGGACCAGCAGCAGCAGCAGGACTACCCTACTTGCCCTACTTCTCTACCTGGTCCCCTTGGTTCTTAAAATCGGATGGGACCCAAGACTTTGGCATGAGGCTTAGCCTTCAAGTACAAGAGAAGTGACTAAGTAATGGGCCCAGGGCTGCGGCGCGGGGCGAGGGGGGTGCTGGGGATGAGGAGTTCACAAGGCCATATAGCTGTTACTCCATTCATCCTCAGCAGCCTCGGACCCTCTGAACCTGCTGGCTTAGGCCTTTCCTGTGCCCCACAGACCCCCAGGACTTGCTCTCTCCTGGCCCTGCCAACCCACACCCCGCCTCAGCCTGTGGCCAGGCCAGCCCGGCAGCAAGACATTTGGCCCTCTTCAGGGTCTGGCCCAAAAGCTGCAGATTTGGATTTGCTTCCTGACAAGGACGCCACAGCCAGATCCCCTCTCTCGGAATCTGAGTCTTCACTGTTATACATTACAAATTAGTTATTAAAGATTTTAACTTTTTTTTTAATAATGCATCCCTAGGCTGGGTCTTCTTCAGAGCGAGCTGTGGGTTTTGGCCACAGAATGCTCTCAATCGAGAGAGGGCTCTGCGCTGCTTCCCTGGACAAGACTCTGTTCCCCTTTCCAAATCGGCAGTCTCTCTGACTGCAGCCAAGAGCAGGAGGCTGCCTGTCAGGCGCAATTACGGCCAGCTCACTTGGCGAACCCCACCTCGGTCTGGGAGCGAAAGGAAGTGAGGTAAGGGGCGCAGGGCCTGCGGATCCCACATCCTGTCCCTGCACTTCAAGTCCAAATTGCACTGAAAATGTCAAATGGTGTCCGCTCCCCGCCGGGGGATTCCCTGACGGCAGGAAGTGGCTGCCCTTTGCCCCAACCCATCTGACCAGGACTCTCCTTCTTGTCTTTCCTTTGCCTAGGCCTCTGCCCCTGCTCGTTCATGAGGACCGGCTCACAGATGCGCAGGAGGCCCTAAGGGAATGTGCTCCTCATCCTCCATGGCGAAGGACAAAGCCTTGCTTCATCTGGATGCAAACCCCAAACTTCTAGAACCTAGGAATCCCAACCCACCCCAGCATCTAAACCATCCAGGCCCTAACCTGGTGCTTGGTGCCCTGGGCCAAAGGCAGATTTCTACCTTCTTCCTGGAACAATGTCTGGCTAATGCCACCTCCACCAGAAAGGCTTCTTTGACTACTCTGGCCCTTCATAAACATTGTATTCTTGAAAACATACCACCTGGTCCTCAGCCAAATAAGACTATGTATTGCTGTCCATGAGGTCTGGATGAATCTGGCCTCCAACAAGGCAGCAAGCCTCCTGAGGCCAGAATCACACCAGGACACATCCTGGGGAGCCCTGGATCCACACAGAGTGCAAGGAATGAAATCCAGACAGATCTCTGTGTGACAGATGCCCACTGGGGAAACAAAAACCCGGAAAGCTCCAGGGCACATGTCCAGAGACTGGTCTTTACCTTCCCTCTGTCCCTGCCCACCCTACTCCCAGCCATAGCCACAGCCATGCAGGTCCACCTCACCTCCTCCAGGATCCGTGATGTATCCTGTACCTGGACCACATTGCGAGACGATATTCCACATCCAGGAGATGGTGAAAGGAAAGGAGGGAGTGTAAAAGTTCACCATTAGTGACAAGGAGCACTGGGCTGGGACAGATATCAGCACATCACACAGCACATTAAGAAGAGCCAACAGAAACCACCTCCCGTCCAGGGCAAGTGCCATGTGCTTCTAGCCACGCCCTTCACATGGTCCCTGAGAAAGAAGGTGCAGTGGATGTCAATGCAGAGTGGCTGGTAGAAGAGGCCAGAACATAAACCTAAGGCCCAGCATCTCTGGAAGTGACAGGAGAAAAGGAAAATGGCAGACAGATGGTGGGAAGGACCTGACCATGTGCAGCAGCCCCAAGAAGCAGACAGGCCTGCAGCCACAGAGCTGCTGCTGCTGCTGGAGCATGTGGACAAGGGGAGCCAAAGAGAAACAACCCGGATCCCCAGGAGCTGGCAGACCTGAGAGTGGGAGCTTGGACTTGACAGGAGAAGGAGCGGGAGAGAGACAAGTACAGATGGAGGGAAAAGCAGAGTGTGGAGTAGGGGGCAGGAGCAAAGGCAGGCCTCCATGGTAAGAGCTGTCTGCAAATCGTGTGGGCTGCCTCATAAGGGGGAGGCATCCAAACAGAGCCCAGATGACCACTTTTCAAAGCTGCAGCTGAGCGTGGCTGAGAATAGTATTTCCTGAAGCAAATTAACCCGGATACCACAGTAAAAGGTCTGCACTTTCTACCGTGACCCCCGGGAGAAGGAAGGAGAGCAGGGACAAGGGGACCAAGCCCCCATCACTAGTGGAGGAAAGAAACCTGGTCACGCTGGGAACAGTGAGTTGGGAACTGTGGTCTAAGTCAGAGCTTCTGAAACTCGAGTATGCGCCAGAATCCCCTGAGGGCTTGTGAACACATAAGCTGCCTCGCTGCCCCTCAGACTTCATTTCGGTAGGCTTATAGTGGGACCCAAGAAGCATTTCCACCAACATCCCGGGTGATGCCACGCTGAGAACCATTGGGCTAAATCAATGGCTCTCAGCCCTGGCTGCACATTAAAATCCCCTAGGCAGCTTCGAATGCTACCAATGCCTGGGCCACACCCCAAGAGATTGTGTTTCATTTGGTCTAGGTTGGGGCCTGAGCACTAAGGGATTTTTAAAGCTGCCCAAGGATTCTAACATGCAACACAACTAAGAGTCACTGGTATGGATGACCATGAGGTCCCTTCAGTCTGAGAGTCCGTGAACTCAGGGTAAAAGGCCTGAGCTGGGCTGGGACCACAGCCTCTGTTCACCTTGCCCCTGTGGCCTCACTGGACCCTCCTCTGTCTGAAGGAAGGACAGTGGTAATGGACGCCTGCTGCCCTTTCTAGCCTGGGACAGGGCTGCAAACACAGGGAGACCAGCAGGGAGTCTGAAGAAGAAGAATTGAGAGCAAGACTTACCTCAAAACCAGGAATATGGTAGATGGCTGGCTAGAGGGAAGGAAAAGAGCTTTGCTCAGGAGCTTTTCACCCAGGGCCACCTTCACCCTCCTTCCTGCCCTGGCCAGGCAAACACAACATAACACTCATGGAATACGTCAGTGATCAGACAGTCCAGCGGTCTGCAGACTCTATTCCTTGGAGGCCTAGGGCCCCCTGGGAGTTGATGAGATGGTGCAAGGGGAAGCTAGGTGGGCGGTATGCTGCATCCCCCTCCTTCACCTGGAACTCTTCACATGGAACAGCCCTCCTTCTATCTATCATACGTATTGGGGTTCACTAAGAGCAAGTTTGAAGATATGGTTCTAACCCAAACTCCCTATTTTGCAGCCGGGAAGTGGGTAGTCCAGGATCACACAGCTAGGCCATGGCAAAGCCAGAGCTAGAACAGAGGTCCTTCTCTTACTTGTCCCTGGAGTCCCCTCCCCATCACGATTAAGCACCTCTACAACCGGATCCTCCTCCCAGACACCATGTCAGGACATGACTCAGGGAAAAATACATCCAATGGCCAGAGGACTCAGGCATTCCCCCACAGTCCAGATTCTAACTTTCTACCCCAAAGTTAGATCATGTCCTGATTTAGGGTTCAGAAAAGATGGCCAAAACTGGTCTTGGCAGGAGGCCTGACTTCTAGAAGTGGCTGTTCCCTCCCCACTGAGTGCAGACCCCCGGTAGGAGAAGAACATATATCAGCAGCCCCCTCCCCTCTAGCCAGCTATCCCCTGCCTGTGTCCCCCCTACCCCCACCCCCACCTGTACTCCCTGCCTGGGCCTCCAGGGTCCAGAGATGGCCCAGCCTCACCTTCTCTCTCTGTATGAGCTCAAAAGAGGCCAGCAGCTCACCCGCTGGCTGGCTGCCCCTAGTCAGCGGGAACCAGGCCAGCCGGGGCATCCGGTCCAGACTCGGCTGACAAATGCAGCGTCCCATAAACTCATCTGCACCCTGGACAGAGAGTGAAGAAAGAAGAGTCAGCACCCGCCCCGTCCAGGGCTCTGGTGGCCTCAGAGCAATCACCAGACCTACATCTGGCCTCCTGAACTCGAAAGGGCAGCGGCTGGTGATGAAGGGTGCGCTCTGCCGCTTAAAAGAATATGAGGTCAACATGTGAGTGAGCCTGGCCACTGCTGCTAGCTTAGAATTCCCATCATGGTGGGGAAGTCCCTCTGTATGTCCAAACAGTATTGGCCTTGTTTTAATTTAATCAAGCTCTGAGACCATGAGGGACCAGAGTAACAGGATCCTAGCATTCGTCTAATTCCCTTACAGTATAGGCATTTGACAGTCCCAAGAACTTTTTATTTCCTATTCGCTTGACCTTTAAATTCCACTGCTTTCCAGATGGGGAAACTGTGATCACATTCATCAGATCATATAAGTCGTGTTAAAATGATGTTTTTGTCTCATTATTCCCTTGCTCAGACACCTTCCATGGCTCCCCAACTGGAGGATAGAGTCAAACTCTTCACCTGGCACGGAAGACCACCTCCCTGGGCCTGCTCACCTCTCCCGCCCTGCCTCTCTCCTACCCACATATCCTCCATTCCTCAGCTGGCTTCTCACCCCTTGACCTTCGCATGGGCCATTTCCCCGAGCCATGTGTCCTCTCCCCTTCTCAGCCATTATTCACAGCCCTGCCCAAGCTCAGCCTCTGACATGGACCTCTGCAACCTCACTGGCCTGTGGACTCCGGCCTTCTGGTTGGCGTCCCTGAAGGCAGGGGCAACGGGCAGAACCTAGGTCTCAACCGGCTAGTGCTCCCCACCTGAAGTCGCCTCCATGCCAGGGGCACCCCAAACAGCCATTCAGGAGTGGCTACCAGCTGCTGCACAAATGCTCACATCAGCAGGTTACAGTCCAGCACCAACCACTCAGAGCGGACACCAGCCACAGCGCTGGGAGGGCTCCTGAAGGCTCCTCTGGGGCGGGTACTTATTTTATTTTATTTTATTTTTATTTTTATTTTATTTATCTGGTCACAGAGAAGTTGGAGAGAGGGGAATCCCTGCAGAGCCTGGGCGGCCAGGACAGCAGATCAGAGCAATGGGCATTTACCATCTGTATGGCCTTGTTTGACTATATAACAATGAGCACAGCCCCTGCCCTCCCCTGGGACCCTGGAGCCTGCCCGCCCTCAAGGGGCCGTGGCTTTCTCCCCTTGGGATCTCTCTCTGGCACTGCTTGCAGAAGAAAGGGTCAGAGACACATTTTAAAAAGAGGAGGTGTGATGCTACTGTAAGAGACTGTCCTGCCACCTCCCGACCTACCCATGCTGGCACGAGCTTGCTCCCTCGGCTTTGTCCTTTGGCCCAGTGCCCTCCTGGTCCTCCCGCCCGCTCCCACTCCTGCCCCAAAGGTGCCAGGTCCTATGCTCTTCTCCAAACAGTCCCAAATAGATTCCAGTTGCTCATTCTCCCCTCCGAAGGAGCCAGCTTTTCCTTCCAAGGGAAGAGCTCACAGGTTGGCTTCCCTAGCCAGGCCTGCACTGCCCACTGGTCCCCATCTCCTGGTGCTGCACCCTAAACAGCATCGCGTTCCCACACCCCCCTCAGGGCACCCGACATTCAGTCATGGCAGCTCTTTCTGGAAACATCTTTCAAACCCTGCCTCCTCCCCTTTCATCACACTGCTGCCCTCCCAACCCAAGCTGGGGCCTCTTTGTCACATGCCCCATCAGTTGACACAGTCTTTCTCATCTCTTTTTAAAATGTTACTCTGATCCTGTCACTACCCTGCTCCCCTGGCCTCATTCTCTTTCCTCCTCCTTCCCAGACTGCCCCCCCCATCTCCTTGGTCTCCCACTTGCCTCCAAGCTGTGCTGGAATGCCCCCCAGCCTTCTCCCAGAGCCCCAACCCCACATTTCTTCCAGGGCCTGTGTCTTCCCCATGCTCTTCTGCACATTCCAGTCCTTGGTGATCTCTCCCTCCTGAGAACCTTCTAGAGCTGTGCTGTCTAATACTAGAGGCACTGGCCGCCTGTGGCTATTTAAATTTAAAGTTTAATTAATGAAAACTAAATAAAATTTAAAATTCAGTTTCTCAGTTGCACTAGCCACATTTTGACTGCTGAATAGCCACGTGTGGCTGGTGGCTTTCGTTCAGAAGGTACAAACACAGAGCATTTCCATCAGTGCCGGAAGTTCTGTTGGACAGCTCTGGGTATGTCTCAGAGCCATGTGGCACTCAGGGGTCTGCTGCCTCCCTTGAGGATCTGTCTGTTGGTGAGTGTCGGCTCTCACCTAACCTGGGAACTCCTAGCGAGGGATCACCCAACCCATTAAACAAGTGCTTGATAAGTATGTTTGTGGAGTCAACACAGCTCTCTGATAGGAAGAGGGACTGGCCTGGGATCGTATAAGCAAGTTAGAGGAAGAGAAAACTCGGGCTCTTGACCCACAGCCAAGGGCCATTTCCAGATCTGTCTCCTCTCTGCCATGGGCACAAGCACATGAGCTAGCAATCCAGTCTATTCTTTAATTACTCTAAAATAGAGGCCATCAGTCCCAGCCCTAGGGCACACTCATCAGGTTGGGGACCCTCCCTCGCAGCAGTGTCTCTCCCTGGGCCCCGGAGTGAGTGCGTGAAGGAGTGAGGGAGGGAGGCAGGCGGACTTACGTAGGTGTCATGGTCATACAGCTCCACCACAATGCTGGGCGGCTGCTCGGCGATGCTGGCTGGCTCGCCGAAGATCTCGATCTCATAGAAGATGAGTGTCTGGTCCCACATGGGGTTTAGGGTGTTCTTCACCACCACCGTCTTCTGGCTCTGGTGCAGGAAGGAGACGATTGCGTAGGGATCTATGTGGGCAGGGAACAGGGGAGGGAGACAGGACACATCAGAGACCATGAGATTGCCTGCTTAAGAGTCATGCAGGGCAAAAAGCTGGAGCAGAGCTGTGGCTGCCACTCTGGAGCAACGATATCAGCCTACCCCCTCCGTGAGCAGACTGGTGGGCCACCACGGAGAAATGGAGCCTGTGCGAGTGGGCACAGAGATCCAGAGAACTTCCCCTTCTAGGCTCCTTCTCGGGTTGGCTGCTGGGGGCAAGGTCCAGCTGGAAGAAGTGAGTGCCCGGATGGCTCATTCACTTGTTCATTCATTCATCCAACAAGTATTTATTGAGTGCCAGGGTAGGGGCTGGGGGCTGGGGGCTAAGAATACAGTTGGAGCAAAACCATAATCCATACAAGTAAACATAAATACAATTTTCATCAGTGCTTTAAAGAATAGATATAAGGTACAGTAGAGTCTGTGAGGGAGAAATCTGGCTTCTTGAGGGAGGGAGAATAGAGCAGAGATGTTGGTGCCATCAAAACGGTGTGCTCAGGTCTGCATTTCAGCAAGCTCACTCTGGCTGCCACAGGGAGAACAGACTGGAGGGAGCAGGAGCAAGTTATGAGGCTGATGCAATAGTTCAGGCAGAGATGGTGGTGGCTTAGATGCGCGGCAGGGGCAGGGCGTGAGCACTGGAAGGAAGCATGTAGACTCAAGAGCTGTTTAGTAGTGGGTGCCGCGAGAGGAACCCCAAGGCCCCTGCGGCTCCCTGCTATCCCCCAAACTCCTTTCCAGCCTGCCGGCCTAGCCATGCTGGCCTGCGAGCCACCCGCCAGTCATTCTCTCTGCCTAATCCCAAAGAGAAGTTGGAGTCACTAGAAAAGATTCTAAGGCAGTGGTTCTCAAACATGAACGTACAGCAGAATCACCCAGAAGGTTTACACAGCCTGCTAAGCAGCACTCCCGGAGACTCATCCATCAGGTCTAGGATAGGGCCCAAGAATCTGCACTTCTAGCAGGTTCCCAGGTGGTGCTAATGCTGCCTTTCATGGCCACACTTGGGAAACTAATGCAAGAGAAGTTCCTACGGGACTGAGTGCCTATAATTTAGGAGAGGAGCAGAGAGGGCTTGGAGGAGGGGCCCCTCCAGCTTCTCCCACGAGGGCATCAGCCTGGGGGCAAGGTCCAGTTTGCTGCCATTTTATGACTCAAAGTATCAAATGCTGAGGGCACACAGACAGGGAAGTCAGGGATGCAGGAGGCTTGCAGCTGGATGCTAGATGTCTGGGAGGACTGAGCCCAAATGCTCTAACACATACATACCCTGTACCTTGACACCTGCTCCATCCTGAGGCACTTTGCATCCTCTGAGCCTCATAGTCCAGCCCCAGTGCTGTCCCTAACCCCTCCATGTGGTGCCCAGAGGACCTCAGTGGGCTCAGAGGTAATGGCTCTGCCTCGCCGGCCTCAGAAGGGTGCCAGATGTCTAATCGCAGTCCTGGGGCTGGCAAGGGAAGACAGTGTTTCCACTTGCCCGCAACAAAAGAGAGGACAGGACAGGCTCCTTGGCCTTAAGGAGACCAGGTGGCATACCACGGCCACTACACAGGAGGTGGTGGGAAGTGACTATAGAAAAGGTGGGAAGGTGGAGGTGGGCAATGGGAAGATCACCATTATGGGAATGAGGGAGCAGGGTCCACGATCCTGACTGTTGCCCATGGGGATGGTCGTAAAGGAGAAGGGGATCTAAGTTAGGGCAGAAACTGTGGGCACGCACTGACTGAACAATGCCAGGTTTGACTAACGGCCTGGATGAACTCGTTAGCCTTCAGGCACCAAAGTGTAAAAGGGTCAGTCTTGGAGGACTTCCTGCAGGAAATGGGTTTGGAACGTGATTCTAGGCATAGAAGAGGGCAGTAGGAGGCTCTTGGCAGGAGAAGGGACAGGGGAGAAATGCTACCACATCTTGCCACTCCCACCTGGTAGAAGCCTCCCTCGCATGGGGCTCTGGGTTCCATGCGCCGGCCTGGCAGGGCTGGCCCCGAGCCCTTCTCCTGCCCTTGGCAGGGCCCAGCGGCGTCTGTGCATTTAATGAAACCGTCTGGCTGTGATACCATCAGCTCCAAGCTCGGCAGAGAACCTCTCCCTGGTTCCAGTAAGGGAA
>NW_006434709.1:1043673-1053308 GCF_000325575.1 Pteropus alecto
GAGTGGAGAGCCAGCGAAAAGGCCCCTTTTGTTCCCCCCCCCCCGTGCTCCCCAACGCTTTATTTTTATAAGCGCGCGAGCCCCAGACCGACCGCGTTTACACAAAGATCACAATTGCACATTGTAGCGGCTGTGCACACTGTATTGGTGTTGGCAGCACCCCCCACGCTGGCCCCTGAGCAGGCCGACTCCTTCCAGCAGCCCCATCAGCGCAGGCAATGAGCTCAGCACAGGGGGACAGGGAGGGGGTGGCTTTCAAACAAAAATCACCCAGACCCGCACACACGCCCCGCCCGTCCATGGGAGGAAAAAACACACAACAAAGGCATTGTAAAGAGCAGGCCTGGAGGCCTGGGGCCTCAGACACTGGGCTACTGTGTGCAGGGGCCTGGCCTCTCCCCCTACAGGGGCCAGCCCTTCCAAAAAAAAAAAAAAAAACAGTGGGGGTGGGTGTTGTTGAAGCAAGGTGGTCAGATGAAGGAGAGCCAGACAGACACACACTCCCCATCCTCTTCCAGGAAAGCCAAGAGCAGGGAGAAGCAGATCCCAAGGAGAGGTGGAAGGAAGGTGAGAGGCTAGCTCTTCTGTGTCTGTCTACCCCTGCCCAGTGCCCCCCCACCCAGGGCCACTCCCATGGGAGAGGGGTGGCATGGGCCCTGGGCTTCACCTACCCAGCCACATAGAACACCCCTAGAGATGAGTTGAAATGTGGCTGGACTGGGGCTCCTTAAGGACCACAAACCGCCCTGGAAAGCTCCAGCCACGAACACAGAATGTTCTACCGGACTCTATCATCATGAGAAGCCCCAGGCAGGTGATTCTTTTGCTGGGCCTGGAGCCCTGCATCCAAGCTCTGCTGCTCAGACCTTTCTGGAGCTTCAGGGAGGATACTTCTGCACTCACAATACACTAAACTTTCCTCGTGGGCCTTCCCACCACCTGCCTCAGACCACCGGAATTGGGGACAGAGCAGGTAGCATCATCCCACTTGTCAGAAGATAGTTTGCCTCAGGAAGACTAAGTCACTAGCCCACACTCACACATGGGTAGGACTAGACACTGTGACTCCTAGTCCAGTGCTCCTTCTGCCATGCCATGCTCATAGGAAAAAGACTCTTGAAAGAGAGTGGACTAGATCACTAGCAAGACAATGCAAATGAAAACTATAATACAGCATTTTTTTCCCTATAAAATTAAGAAAAATTGTTTAGAATTATAAAACTCAATGTTGGCAAATATTTGATGAAATAGGTACTCTTCTTTATTGCTGGAAGCAATTCAGCAACCCTTCAGGAAAGCAATTGGGCAGTATGCCTAGAAAAACATAAAACTGTTTATACCCTATTTCCCATATTCCTGGGAATCATCCAAATTAACCAAAAAGTTATATGTACAAAGACGTTCACTCTAGCGTTATTTATAATCCATCATTCATTCAATACACAATTATTGACTGACCAGCACGTGGTAGGTAAGCATGGTGCGAGGAACATGAAGATGAATGAGACACAATCCAGGCTCTAAAGATCGCGACTACTGGTTGGAAGAGGTAACCAAACGACAGCTATGATATAAGGTGATGTGCGAATTAATAGCGGAGTGGATAAGGTGCTAGGGTTGGGAGATGCCTGATGACTCCAAGTCGGTCTTCCCCAAGGAGGTCTCCTACCCTGCGTCTCAAAAATGTGGAAGTAACGAAGGCAGGCCAAAGAAAAGAGGGTGTCTAGGTATCCAGCACAGAAGATCAATGGCAACAAATAGCACAGACACTGTGGAAACAGCAAGGGAGCACCGAGGGCAGTGGGATGGAGGAGGGAGAAGGAGGCGGGCCAATCCCAACCGGTCCTGGATTTATGCTCAGCAATTTGGACTGAGTCCTGTAGATCACTGTTTCCCAAAATGTTTTCTTCGAAATGTGAGTTCTCTGGAGAGCTAATGAGCACTAAACAATCAAACAGGCTCCTCTTTCTACAGCCACGTCAGAGCCGCTCAGTGCCACTGTGCGCTGTAAATCTCTAAGTGTGCAGTGTTTCCCAGTCTCTCTTACTCAGGAACCCTTTTCAAGTGGAGCATTTCACAAGCCTCCAATGTACTTTGGAAAACAGCTCCTTAAGCTCAATGGGAAAATTCCCCCCAACCAGAGCCAGCCTTAACAGAAAGCTGTGCTTCAAAAGAGGGGGTGGGCCCTGACTGGAGTCCAGACATGGGAAATCCAACAGCAAGAACACCCCAGCTCCACCCAGGACAAAGTCTGGATCTGGGGGAACACTAAAGCTCTCATCCCCATAGAGGTGACGTCAGCTGCGGGGCAGCCACGGTTCATCACGGTTCATCCTGGCCTCGCAGCCACACCCTCAGGACCACCTAACTGGCACGGCTTTTACCTCTCAAGACCATAAGGCCAACAAAGAGAGCATAAGACCTTCACTTTCTTGACAGATACATGCCCCTGTAAATTAATAACCTGGCGTCTGGTCTACCCGCCATCTCTCATTCTCTGAGCCAGGTCGAGCTCCCAAAGCCCACCGATGTTTCAGTCTCGCAGAGATGAGTCTCCGGGTCCCTCATGCTAAGGGCCATCCCCTGGAATGTAGTGAGCTCATAAAAGAGCTGCCCAAGGGTTGTCAGTCTTGGTAGCAGCTCCGTAAGCAGAGCTTATGGTTCTCTCACACCACAGCAGCGCTGGTGCCCAGCGGTGGGAGAGCCAAAGCAGAATTCCCTGAGAGGACAATTTGGCAAAGCAGACGCTGCCTCCTGAATTCTGTGTGAGAAGTATCAGTCTACGATGAAGAGCAACTTCAGAGAGTGATGCCGCCCATTAGGTAGGGTGTTGCGGACATGTGATTTCCAAGTCCTCGGAAGTCATATCTTCTCCATTCGAAGTAAATCCAGTGCCTTCTCCAGATGCTCACCAAGCAGTGGCAACCCCAACTCGACACCATTTGAATTAAGTATTATTTGACATTTTTTATGCCCAATTGCTACACAGGCCACAGAGGCACATAATGTGCCACACATGCCCCTCCAGAGGTCCAGAGATCTGTGCTGGCCCTACGCTAAAACCCACCCACGGTGATGTCCTCAGGCAGCCCGGACAGCAACATCTCGACAGGTCTCTCTTTCCTGACTGAGTTTAGTATTATTCAACCAATAGTTTCCTGGGCAATTCCTGCATTTTCCTCTATACCTTCAGCCAGGGAAAAGGAGCAGACATAGCCCCTGTCTCCAGACAGCCCCAAGGCCCACCATACAGGGACAAGCAGAGATCACAGCTGGGGACCTATTGAACCAGTCACCGTGGGAGAAGGCCCAGAACACCACAGCTCAGAGTTAACAGAGCACTTCAGGAAGAAAGCCTTCTCTGCCCCAGACCCCTGCCGGCAGAGAGGACCACGAGACTAGCGACAGACTCTGTGCGAGACCCTCCCCTGGCCCCAGACATTCTGGATTCACACATGAGTTTCCTCTGAGAAATGCCAGCCGGTGGCCATGCACAGCCTCAGGCCGCCAGCCGCCCCAGGGTCAGTTCCAGGGGAGAAATTGCTTTGGTTTAGGGTTTGGGAGTGAAAATAAACACTCTGGGTTTTATAGGTTCACCCGTGTTGGCTGCTGTTTTCCTTTCCAGCAGCTGCTCAATCAGGCCTTTCATTCAGAAGCCAGTGGCCTCTGAGGAAGCCCTGGGCAGTGCCCTCAACGCTCAAGGGATGTTTATTTGGGGGAGGGGGTGGGGCCAGAATGGAAAGTGTGACGTCTCTGCAGGCCAGCACCAGGCTGGAGCAGGCTGCAGTCCCCAGAGATGCACACTGACTCCTAGCGTGGTTCCTTGGAGGAGTTCCCTCCCTGCAGGGTCGACTGCCAGCCGGTCCCACAGAGAACCAGGGGCCTTCCACCTGGGCCCCACCTCGCCACCCGCACTACTCCCCATCCTCCCCCAAAGGAAGAGGAAACAAGGTTGTGAATTAGTCCACTTCGTTTTTTCTCAGGGTACATTCTAAGTGTCAGAAAGCCTGCTGGCAGTTTCCCAGGAAGCTGCAGCTGCAGGTAGCTGCCCGTGACCTGCCAATCCGTGAGTGAGGGTTTTGCATATGCTCTGCAGAGGGCACTCTCAGAACCCTGGACCCACGACACAAAGAAACTGCTCCATCCACCTTGTGCCTGGCTGCAGGGCTGGAGAACAGGCCCCTGAGGAGAGAGGAATGCAAGAAAGCACAGCCGCTGGGGGGAGGAGGCACCAGAGTGGCCTCCGTGTGGGGAGGGGAGGGGGCTGGGAAGGAGGACAGGCGGATGGCTATAAGCTACAGCCACATCCTGTGAACAGAAGGTCATTTTCATAGACGAGCTCAGTTCTACTCGAGGATTTGGAGGGTGGTTTGTCACTCGTCAGCTATTTTAACTCAAGCAATTGAGTTAAGCTCTCTGAGTCTTGGTTTCTTTATCTGTAAAATGGGGATGTTAAATAACTCATAGAAGAGTTGCAAGGGTTACATGGAATAATAGTAAAGCTCCTGGGCTCATGGTGAGCACTCAGTAAGTGTTAGTCCTTTAGATGTCAAGTGCTGCAGGTTCAAGAGTAAGACATGGCCTCTTCTATGAGGAGCTCGCAGTCATAGTGTGAAGCGTGTGGCAGAGACAGACGGCAATCGATCTAGGCAGTGGGTCAGGTGCTGAGAAAGAAACAACCAGCTCGGCTTGGGGAAGAGTCAGAGAGCTTCTGGGCCGGGACTTGAAGGATGAGTAGGAGTTTGCTGGGCTAAAAATAGGAAAGGAATGCATTCTAGGCAGAGAGAACACTGAGTACGAAGGCCAGGAATATGAAAGAGCACTACAAATTTTGATAAAAGGTGGTGGGGCCAGAGCTAGTGGATGAAGGGGAATCAGGGAAGGAAACTGGCACAGTCCATGGGGTTCAAATCACAAAGGAGCTAGTTGTCTGCGAAGCCAAGGAGTTGGGGATTTATCTATCAGTGTCTATATATGAAATCAGGGGAGTGACATGACCAGATCTATCTGGGGCAGTGAGGAAGGCAGCAGGGAGGCCCTGAGATGACCAGAGTATCCAGATATGAAGGGGCAAGGCCAGTTCTCAGGGACATCTCCAAGAGAGATTCAGGAGCCAGAATCAACAAGAGAGGGTGACTGACGGTTTCCAACATGATAGGTAATAGGCATGCTGACGTGACACCAGGACCAAGATAGGAAATGCAAAGTAGGCCTGGATGGTGTGTTTGGGTGTATCACAAGGAGTTCAGTTTGGACAGAAAGAACTGAGGTACCTCTGAGGCATCCAGGGGGAGATACCTAAGATGTGGCTGAACATAAGGGGCTCCTAGGAACTAAGGACTAGAGCTTCCTAACACCAGTGCCCGAAGAAGTGAACACGGACAGACTCTTGGGAACATCAGGCTTAGGGGGCAGCGAAGCACCTGAGTAGGAGCAGGTATAGCAGTAGGAGGCTGCAGGAGGCCCAGGAGAGAGGGGGCCAAGGCCAGACAGGCTTTCAGAAGGAAGTGATGGTCAGCAAAGCCAAACCCTGCAGAGGGGTCAAGCAAGTCACCTGACAATTAAGAAGCCACAGTGACCCTGGCAACAACAGCCATCTTCACAAACCTAGCAAACACTGCCCCCAACCTGCAGGAGAAGCCATGTGCTGTGTTTCCTGTGGTCCAAAGGCCCAATGGCTCAGTTCCGAGCTCTCAGTCCCTGGTCCCTGGCTCTCCTACTTTCTCCCACCTACCAGAAAAAGAGTCCTTGTCCATTGCAGGCAGGTCCCGGGCCTGGTACATGTAGCAGCGTAGGTGGTAGCGGTTCCCATCTGCACCAAGGAAGAAACAGAGATGGCAGGTGAGGGGCTTGGGGTAGCGAAGAGCTGAAATAGAGGAGAAGGTGGAGTCTGTGCCTTAAAAAAGTAGCAGACAGAGGAGATAAACAATAGAAGTGACAAGTCACACTCTGTAGGAGTGAGCCACTAACAGGTCAGAACAGACTACAGCTCAAAGGTGGACACGAGAGTGATGTGTCCTTAGGCCTGGGAAGTGTTGGGGAGAGGGGCAGAGGAGGAGAAAGAGAAGCCAAATAGATGATGGGGGACGCCAGAATGTACAAGGCCTTAAATGCCCGATTTGAAGCTTAGAGTTGACACATACACACCATGTATAGACGGGCTTATGTGTGCATGCACATGCGTGCGCACGTGTACACACACACACACACACACACACACACACACACACCCCAAAAGAGACTGACTTACCAAAAAGCACACAGACTCAGTTCTCCACAGCCCCACATATATACTTGACCATATAACCCCATTCAGACAGAAGAATAAGGTCTGTATCACCCTACAGATACCTCCAAGCATCACTTACAGTCAAAGATGCAGGAAATCGTGGGTCTGTTCACCCCAAAGCTCAAGGTAGAGATGGACGTGGAATCTTCACTCCTGTCATCCACCACGCCGCCCTGGAGACACAAAGCTGGTCAGAGCAGATTCTGACCCCGAGCCTGGGAGTGGCTAGGTGACTGGCCCAGAGAGTCGGGTCCCTGGGTTAGGAGACCTCTAGACAATGCTCATTGGCTGCCAAGAGCTGGGCCATCAGCCTCGAATTTCACTATAGGGTGTTAAGTACATCCTCTCCTACAGTCCACAGACTCCAATACCAAGTCCACAGGGAAATTCTTCTCCGTCTCTAGTGCAGACCAGACAAGGCAGAATGGAAGTTTGAATTCTTTCAGCTCAAGAGGTTGGAGTTTGATAGAAGGAAGGATTTTGAGAGGCTCTCAGGGGAAGATCCAGTGGTGATCTGCTCACTGGAATGAGTTAAGAGGAGCTTAAGTCTGGAGGGCCCGGTCTAGCATCTCTGTCCACCTCTGTATGTCATGGGGACAGTGCTAGTGCCAGGGATACATAGGCACTGAGCTGGGTCCCCAGGCTCAGGCTGAAGCCAGGGTCAGGGACAGGAGCAGGAGATGGGGTAAGTCTACATTCAGGCTCAGAAGTCAGTCTGCCAGTTTACTGTGCAGAAAGCTAAAGAGTCCCTCCCCTCCCTTGTCTTCATTACCACTGGGCTCTAACCACTGGGCCATAAACCACCTTCCCTGGACAAGATGCCCACCTCCCTGGTTCACTGATCCCTCCTTGCCACCTCTGCCATCACTGAGGTCCTGTGTGATTTGGAGGGTTTGGTGACCCAGGAGCACCCCAGGCCAGCCTTCCAGACTTGGATTCCAATGACGTCAGGCCCACCAGCCTCCCGCAGCCAGGGGCCCAGTAGGAGGGCTGAGGAGAGCTGGACAGCCCTCCTATGCTGCCTGCTACCTCTGCTGTCACTCAGATTTCTCCAAGTCCCTCTCCCCTCTCCCCACACTGTCACCTACCCCATTCCCTTGCCCAGTCCCTCTTCCTAACACACAAGCACACACATCCTTGAAAGAAAACTCTTGCCTCCCCTTGGATGGCCTGTTCATCCCACCCAGGCCCTCCCAAAATAGCCACTTCCCAAGGCCCACTGCTAAGTGCCCAGAGGCCACCTGGCTGCAGCCATTTCCTAGGAATCTTGACCTCTCCCAAGGCCCTACAGCTACACAGTCCCCCAGTGCCTCCAAATACAAAGCACACAACTACTTCTGTGGGCTAACTCCCAAATCACACCCACCCTCAGGACCTAGCTCCAGACCCCTTGTCCTAGAAGCCTCTCTGGATGCTGGTCCTCCCACTTCTGATCTACCCACACCCAAAGCCAGAACCAGCAGCATCACCCTCAGTCACCATCTGGCTCCCTGGCCTACACCCTTTGGTGACTCTCACTGCCTAGTCGGACCCTCGATGACCTGGGCTTGCTTCCCTCAAACCCAGCCCTCCGCTTCAGGCAGGCCACGCTCCTCAAAGCTGGCCCAGACTCACATCACAAGCTCATGCCATTCCCTAGCCAGAAGTACCACCGACCATCCCAGTCCTGCCCTTGTCACGCTGGGTCAACAAAGAAATGCATCCTAAAGGTAGGCCGGTCTTCCTCTGCTCCATCCCTTCAAAAGGGCCCATAAAACACACATGCAGGAAAGACATGTTCACCTGCTCTCCCGGAGGACTCACCAAAATTCTGCTACAATGGGGCGGGCTGTGAGTCCCATCACAGGACACCCCCTTCTCTGACAGGGAGACACAATGACCTCCTTCCTTTGGCCACAACTTCAACACGAGCTCTAAACCAGATTACTTGGTTTCCAATTCTGGCTCTGCCATTTACTAGCTGTGTGACTTTGGGCAGATTGCTTAACCTCTCTGAACCAGTCTCTGTAAATTTGGGAAAATTCTATAGTATCATCAGAGAGTTGTCGTGATTATTATGAGATAAATTATATGTTGTTCCTAGCACACCACCTGGCACATTATAAATGCTCAATAAAAGTTTGTTATTAATGATCTTATGAGAGAAATAAAGTACATGCGGGACAGGAGAGGGTAAGTCATAAACTATGAAGTTAGCAATTGCACTCAGAGGTGGTATTCATATATCCCATCTTTGTTCAAAATTATTCCAGGAGCTGGAAAAGTGGACATTTCAGGAGACACAGCCTTGGG
Source organism: Pteropus alecto (assembly GCF_000325575.1). NCBI lineage: Eukaryota > Metazoa > Chordata > Mammalia > Chiroptera > Pteropodidae > Pteropus > Pteropus alecto. Next base: position 1,052,255 of record NW_006434709.1, read on the forward strand.
CAGAAATCAAAATCAATCAGTCGAGCAATCAGTCTCTTTCCATATTCACACACATGAGCAGGATGAAAGGGAGGGATGTCATCCTGCAGACAGGGAAGGCTACTACAGACAAACCCAAAGGCCACCATGCCTGAATCCTCCCTCCCAGGCAAGGGTGGACCCCAGGCGTCCTGGGTTCCCACCAGGAGAGGCATTTGGCATGGCCACACTACATTGGCATCCCGCCAGAGCATGCGCCAAGTCCAGCAGCTAATGGCTCCCAGTTTCAGAGTCTGCAAGGCTGCACATAGGGCTGGACCTGGGGGGCCCAGCAGGCCACCCCAGGCGTGAGGTGCAGGCACGCCAAGGAAAGCAGATCAGGACGCTGGAAATGGCTCGGCCAGCCCAGGTGCAACAACGCGTAGCAAATGCAGCTCAGTGCACTTTATGGGAGGCGGGTGAAGGGGTTTCAGCTGGGGTGGGGTGGAAGGACTCCACAGCCCCTTCGCCTCAGCCTGGCAACACACATGCACCCCCGTAAGTAGGGTGCTGAGGCAAGTGCAAGGATCAAGCCCGCCTCTGCCTCCCACATGCCCTAGAATTCCTTCTCTCCGACCGACCGGGTGCCTACAGGGACCTCCCTGCTTGCGGATCACTGCCAGTGCACATCCCCACTCACCTCACACCTCCTCTAGATGGCCTCCTCAAGCCGCCGCCCGTCAGCACCACTCCCACCAAAGGCCTCTGTCTGGGGCTTTGGCAGCACTTTCTGGGTATCTGTCCAAGGGCAGGGCTGCTGCCTGCGATTAGAAAAGGTGTCCCCCTCCTTGGGATTTCCAGAAAGGCCAAGGCCAGGTATCTCAAGCCTAGCTCTGTGCCTGGCCCAGAGCAGGCTCTGGCACTGAGAATGACCATCCTTCGGAGGGAGGAACCAGTGTTGCCTCCGGGAATGCTCCTCACACTGCCCAGGCTCCTCCATATGTCCCGCCTCCAGAGGACAGCCTCCATCAGCCCCCTTCCCCTCCAGTCCACCACTCTGCCACCTCCACCCCCATCTGTCGCCCAGGTGGGTACC
>NW_006434709.1:1053347-1070292 GCF_000325575.1 Pteropus alecto
TCCCTGTCTCCGAGCTCGCAGAAGCCAGTGGGGCTTGCTGAGAAGAAGCAGGGAGAACTAGGAGCTGGGCTGGTGGACACTCACTAACCAGGGTCCCACAGCTGCCCTGGTTCCCACCCAGGGTGGAATTCCACCCTCACAGCTGGACAACATCTTTGCATCCTCTGACCCTTCCAGGGGGAACTGAGCTCTCCACGCACCCACTTCAGACCCTGGGAGCAGAGGAGAGAACATCTTCCCTCTTAACCCAGCCATGGCCTCTGAGTAAGTCTCCAGAAGTCAGGACACTCCCAACCACCCACAACCCCACTGGCTTCCAAGTTCAAACCTGCCAGAACCCCCCAGGGTTCCCTTTCCTGCCCCATGACTCTTATACATAGGTCCCTCTGCCCTATTCTTCCCCTGTCTTTTTCCTCAGGTGCCCGGTCTCATCTTCAAGGTCACCCTACAAGGATGAGTTAGGTACCCCTCTCATGTGTTCCCACAGTGCCTGAACTTCCCCTTACTGCACCTACCACCCCATTGTAAATACTTGTTTACCTGTCAGTTCCTCCCACTGAGAGCTCTGTGAGGTTTCCATCGCATGCCCAGAACATCCACATACAGTAGGTGCTCAATAAATAATTGAAGAATGAGTGAATGAATGAATGAACAAATGAATGAGCACAGGCATCAGGTGAGAACAGTAAAAGCTCTGGAAAGAGCTGACGACAGAGGCCAGCCCGTCACCCGGGTCAGAGGATCAGCCTGTGCATTAACGCAGGTAATCTAATGTCACGCTGTCTCAACTGTGAAGTACACGGTGGTTTTTCCATGTAGACGTGCAGGGCTCCCACTCAGGGAACTCAAAGCGAAGACTGAGGTTTCAGGAAAACCTGATTGGGAGCTTCTGGAAAGCATCTCCCTCCCGCCAGTCCTTCCCTGTGACATTCCACCCATGTTTATTGAACACCGACTTCGTGCCAGGCCTTTCCCGCGTTCAGGTGGGAAAATGGGTACTACTCATAAAGACGTGAAATGTCAACTCCCCAGAGAGGCCTTCCCTGACCAACTGTCGAAATTCCTTTCACATTCACACCCTCATATTGCCCCACATGCTCACGCAACCCATTCCCCACATACACTCACACGCCAACCCCACACACATCACAAACACAAAAACCCTGCCCCACCCACACATACCGCCACATACGCACATTCACATGTTCCCACAGTGTCACACTCTACCCTCTCATGTGGCTTTATTTTCATCACGGCACTTGTTACCCCAAATGTCTGAAATATTAACGTTTTTGTCGATTGTCTACCTCACCCATAACACATAGGCTCCACGAGGGCGCTGCTGTGTCCCCAGAACCTGCAGCGCCCGGCATGGGGAGGCCCTCGATAAATACTTACTGAAATTGAGAAAGTCTAGGTCGAGCCCCCCGTCTCTGTAAGTGCAATCGCCCTTACATGGGCAGGTACCCTTACATGGGCGATTGCACTTACAGAGATGGGGGGCTCGACCTGGACTTTCGCCCTCTCTCGTCATGCAATCGCCCTTTCCCTGGAGGAAATTGTTTGGAGCTAAAGGAACTTTCTGGGGGTGGAGTCTGACTTGACGGAAGGATCCCCAAGAAAGCGATGATGTAGACAGAGGGGAGAAGAGGATGTAAGTGAAGACGCAGCATGATGGGCATGGACTTGCCGCCTTTAACATTCACCCTCCCAGCTACATGGCACTTAACACACCCCGGGACTCTTCTAAGAGCTGAGAACGAGGAGCCGAATGCTGACAGCACCTTACAGACAGAGACCGTTACTGCCTTCCTTTAGAGATGGGGAAGCTGTGGCACACGAAGGCAAAGCAGCTGAACTACTGCATGACAAAGAAAAGGCTGCAGATATCTACTTGCAATGGGTAGCAACATTTCATGTGCACAGAGTAGAAAATTGAGATGACTCACTCATTTTACAGACCTTGAGGCTCTCATGTAGAGAATGTCCAGAGCGCCATTTCCCAGGCATCAGACTCCATGTCAGACACCAGGAAGGCGAAAGGGAAAGAAACTTGCCTGAAACTCACAGTGCGGGTCGGGAAAGGGGACCTGGGGTACCACAGGGAAGCCCCGTTCCTGAAACTCGAGTTCCTCATTACGAAGTGGCAATCGTGGTAACACCCACTGCGTAGGACTACTAAAAGGGTAGGGATTTTCAACCTTGGCACTGTGGACATTTTGAACCACATAATTCTTCATTGTGGGGATGTCCTGTGCCTTGTTGGATGCTCCCCCCACTCCGCTGTTGTGACTACCAAAAACATTGCCAGATGTTATCAAATGTCCCCTGGGGGGGACTGAAATCACCCCCAATTGAGAACCACTGGTGAAAATTAAATAAAATGCACCTACTGCCCTTGGCAGGTCCCTGGCATTCGGTAAACAGTGCCAGTTTTGTCAGTTTAACTTTTAAACCTCTCCGGTCTCATGTTAAACAATACCCTCCCCACCTGACTCTCTGCCCTTCGGCTTTCTGTAAATTTGGAAACCATCGCCTTCTCTCTTCCACAGGACCTTTGCACAGGCTGTTCTCTCCATCTGGAATGTCCTCCCCAATGAGCTAACTTGAGCTCTTCCTTCAGCCCAGTAATCACTAAGGTTTGAATACCTCCCTGACTGCCTTGCCTACATCATTGGCCCCTACCGGCCCTTCCTAGCTTTTCTCCTGCATGTGTACAGGAAAGGCATGCACACTCCTTTATCCCCTGCACCCAGCCCAGCATCTAGTACTTAGTAGGTATCCATTGAAGACTTAGCACATGAATCACCAGCATTCCCTGCCCTAAGCCAGGTGTACAGCACTTGCTCGGACCTAAGGTCCCAGGGGAAAGGACAGGAAACTGCGGATCAGACAGCACCCTCTCACCCTCAGGAAGCTCAGGGTCTGACTACAGAAAGCACAAATGATGTGGATTCACTGCACCCCAGGGTGGGGCCATCTGTGGTGCGAAATGAAATGAAGTGGGCCTTTGGAAGGTCCCGTTCAGGAAGGCTCGCAGGTGAAGGGGCAAGAGGAAGGGTGCTGGAACAGAGGGAGCAGCAGCATTCGGGAGGCCGGCCTTCGAGCTTAGGGGAAAGGCTTGTCTAGAGGGGCGAGCTGGGGAGATGGGGAGGCAACACTAGGAGGTGGAGGGCTGGCTTCCTTCTGCTCCCACTCAGAGCCCTGGGCAGAGCTAGGCTGCAGGGTGGCTGATGCTCTGGTTTCCACCCAGCCACCCTTCACTCCCACTCCACACACACTCTTCCCCAGCCCCAGGGCCAGGCCCAGGGCGTTGGGTTTCCCACAGTCACATTCCTGCCTCCATAGCTCATGTCAGCGAGACTCCCAGGCTGGGGCTGGCAGCCCCATGGTCTGCGGCCACGCGCTTCATCTTGGGGCTAGCTGTGTAAGGGATCCTGCTGCTCGCCCAGGGGACTGGGTGGCCTCCAACTGTTGCTGCCCAGCTGGCAGCCACAGCTCCCTGGGGGAGCCTGAACTTAGAAGTGTGAGGAACTATCTCCCTCCCAGATGCCATGGGGCTCCCCCAGGGGTCCCCAGAGCTAGCAGCCAAGCCCACCTTAGTCTGCTGAGTGCTCATGCCCCCAGGACCTCGGTGTGGCCACCACAGTGGGAGGAGATAGGCAGGTTCTGGGGAAACAGGCAGTCCATGAAAGGGACTCCTCAACCCTCCTAAATTGGACCCAAGACCAGCACAGGCCCACTAGCATGTCTGAGATTCCTTCTGCTCCCCAGGTTGTCTGTCACACACACATACTTCCTCTCTTTGGCAATGGCACATTGCCCCACACAGGGCCTAGTGGTCTGGTTCAGGATCTATAAAGTGGAGGCAGGTGGGGGACAGAAAGGGCAAAAGCAGAGGTCGATGCAGCAAAAAGACACAGGCTGAACAGTGGGGTTGCCCTGGCCGAGCAGCCAGGGGACGGAGCCATGGCAGCCACACCCATGCTGGTCAAGAAGGAAGCATCAGAGCCTCAACGATATCTTGGGTGCCCACCAGGGCACCCTCTGCACCAGGAGAATCAAGCAGATTGGTGGGGGGGGCCAGCTGCCCTCCTCACTTTATGGGGAGAACTCAATTGCTATGCATGATGGACCCAAAGAACACAGGTGAAGACCTGCGGGGAAGGGAGCTGCTGCTGAAGGGCCCCCATCTCTTTACCTATGTAAACAGGAATGGGGGCCCCGCCCCCAGAGTAGCAGGTGCTAGAGACAATTCGCATGTCTCATAAAAACAGATTATTAACTTTTCAGCCATTTTGCAAGCCAGTCATTAAACAGCCATTTGAAAAAAATTAAATCATATAAGTTTACAACTACAGAAATTAATTCAAAAAACAAAGTTGATAAATACTCAGACTCATCACTTTCTAATTATTTTACCACCTTTTACTACTATCTTGCTTCTAAGATGATTTACGCCTAGTGTATCTGTGGGGTGGAAATACTACAGTGCAGTGCCCATCTCTTCCCATCTCCACGTTCAACGATGTCACATCGCTGGCTTGGACTCGATCGCGGCAGAGATATTTACACCACGGAAAGGAGTGAACGCTACAAACGAGGGCTGGGTTTGTCTTCTGGGTTTTTTTCCCGGAAAGCCGGTTGTGAAACACTGACCAGCACAGGCCTTGGCTGACCTGCCACGATCTCTTCTTCACTACAGGCTTTGCTCGGACACCCAAAGAACAACACGGCAATGCGGAGCAGTGTGCTGCAAACTCCGCACGGCCCCATCATCATCCATACGATTTTTCACAATACTCATGTGAGGACACACAGCTGGAATGATTATTACTTGTTTTCTCTGTGCCTCAGTTTGCTTACCTATAAAATGGAAGTACCGATAAAACCCATCTCTTAGGGTTGCTAGGAGGGTTAAGTGAGATAATACGAGAACAGAGAAGAAGGCAATGTCTGACACATGGCACGTGCTCTTGAAGAGTTGGCAGACTCTGTTCATAAAGGGCCAGAGAGTAAACACTTTGGCCTTTGCAACGGTTCACCACAGCAGGACAGCAGCCACAGACAACGCACACACGAGCAAGCGTGGCTGTGCCAATAAAGCTCTATTTATACCAACAGGCGCAAGGCTGGATTTGGCTCATGGGCCATGGCTTGCTGACCCTTGGTCTATAAGGGGAGATTAATTTTATCGTGTCATCATCACTCCCATCTGATAAGTGAGAAAACTGGGGCCAGAGAAGTTAAAAGTCTTCCTTTGAGTGACACAGCAAATTAGCTGGCAGAGCCAGGGGGTCTCCCAGCACCCCCTCAGGACTCTTTCCAGCTCCCGCTTCCCCACAGAACTTAGCAGGGCTCTGGGGCAAGGCAGGGCCAAGTGCCACGTTAGGGCCTCGAGGAGCCCAGGGCCCATGTCACTGCCCTGGCTTCCCTGGCCTTAGCTTCTAGGGAAACCCCACACCAGCCAGCAGGCCAGGCCAGAAGAGAAGAATCCTCTAAAAGAAGGAATCAGGGAACACACAGACCTCCTTCCCTAATGGGCCTGATTGCAACCTTAAGTGGAATAGCAGGCGAGGGTGAAACCCCATTTAATTTACAGCTGGAACCAGGGCTTGGAAGCAGCTGCTAAACTCCTTGCAAAACTACCGGCTGGCCCCTGGGGAGCTGGGAGTGGAATCAGGAAACCTGGAGAATCCACGATGCCACGTGTGGGCTGGCGCGAGCATCTGTGCGCATGTGTGCGCGTGTCCCTCTAGGGTTTCCACGTCTCCGTGTGCGAAGGTCGCAGAGAACTCTCTCGGAGGTTTTGTTTCATGCCAGAGTGCCTCCATAATTAGCACAACTGTATGACCCAGTTTGCCAGGAATGGCCTGAGTTTATCCCCGTTTTTCAGCATAGTGTCCCAGACCAGATAATAAATTACAGGATCATCCTAGAAATGGTAGATGCAGACCCTCATGCATGTGCAATGACACACATGGGGCACCCAGTACATCTACCCAGCTGTGACACACACACATCTGTGGGCTGGCACACAGCTGGGTGGATATGCTGGGCCCTCCAGACATCAGCATCCAAACCCTGAGCTAGGCTGACCCAGGCTGTGCATATTTAAAGGAATTATTGTCACTCTACTGGGAGAGCAGGAGGGGCAGGGTGGCCCCTGCCTGAGAGGTAGCTAGCTCTTAAGCTGCCCTGCTAGCACAATGCCAGGTATAGAACAGGTGCTCAATTAGTGTATTCAAGAAACAGAATCCTGGGACACACTGAACCACCTCCCAATTAGGGTAGACTCCGGCATGGCCTTGGTTACTTAATGAGGCAGACTCCTCTCACCTGCCAGGTATTGTTCTTGCTCGAAGTGCCACTCTGGGAACCATACCTGGATGTCCTGCAGAGCAGGGTTCCATCCAGGTCCAGAGATGACCGCTCTCCTCCCCCATCCACATCAGACCTCCTTTTCAGCCAGTGCAAATCTCAAATTACACCAGCCTCTCCCTGACCCATTCCCCAGCACCTCCAACTCCCGGCTGCCCTTCCCTGCCTCCTGGCTGGGATGTGAAATGCCCATCTCTAAGTCCCCTCTACGTCAGGTCAGGACTCAGGTCTCTGCCAACAAATCGGATGCTTCCTGGGTGGGGGCCATGATACCAGCTCCCCTCTAGCTGCCTGGCTGCTCCAGGGAGGCCAAGCTACCTGGCTATAAGACAAGAAAGGTGATGCCCACAGCCAAGGCGTCTAGCTAGGTGCCCAGAGCCCTCCCTGGGATCTCACTCAGGGGCCCTCCATGGGGGAAGACTCTCTGCCTGGATAGGAGTGGAGAGAGGAACCTAGGGAGAGAGCAGAGAGCTGCCGTTCTGGCCTCAGTCCTACCACCGACTCATGCTGTGCCTCGGGGAAAACCCCTTCTCAGACGGCAGTTTCTTCCGGGTACATTAGGGGCTCAGAGTTGTTCTAGAGCAGCACTGTCCAACAGAACTTCCTGCCACGATGGAATTCTTCCATAGCCACACTATCCAGCGTGGCATCCAGGTGTGGCTATCGAGCACTGGAAATGTGACTAGCGAGACTGGGGAACTGAATTTTCTTATTTTAACTACTTTAAATGTATATCTAAATAGCAATGTATGACTATTGGCTACTGTATCAGAGAGTACACTTCTGAACCTCAGTCTCTCCAACTGTAAAATAGATATAATAATAGAATCCAGCCTTCTGGGGTCACTGTGAGATTAAAATGAAACGATGCAGATAGAGCTCTCAGCCTGGTCTTTGGCACATAATAAAATAAATTTCTGTAATTCTTATTTTCTTTGGGATCCCAGATTGCCTTTAGAATTGGAGAAAACCATGGACCTTATACCAGAATTTCCCATTGCACACACACACACTCATCACACACACAGGCACATCACACATATGCACATATCGTACACATTGAACACACCTACACATGCATATCGCATATGCAGGTGCACATAGTACACATATTGTGTGCACACACATGACACATGTGCTTGCACATCAGACACACACACACACACAGATCACACACACACACACACACACACACACACACACAGACTTTGCATCCAACTTCAAGAGGCTCCCATGGCTCCAAAGCCAGGTGGAAAGCACCTTTCAAACATGAAAGTTCCTTCCAGCTCTAAAAATCTCCAAGGCTATGAGAACAGATTGCCGAGTCTCCATCTCTAAAATGAGGCATTTGAAAACCCTTCCTGACACTCAGGGCCAAGCGCAGAGACGGGGCTCTGGAAAAATCCTTGTGCGCGGAGGGCAGGCCCAGGGCAAGGGCGACAGGATGGATTCTGTGAGCTCATCCCGGCAGCCGTCACCACAGATCCCAGAGAGGCCGGTGGCGTCAGGAGGGGGGGACTGGGTGGAAGCCCGCGGTGGCGGCAGCAAGGGGTGTGGGGCGAGGAGAAGGAGGCTGGATGGAACGCGCTATAATAGCAGCTTTGTGCTCCACTTCCCAGCTCCCTGGGAACGCCAGGGAGATTATGAAACCCGGTGTCTTTGGAAATGCCAGGATATTAGCTGGAAAAAGAATAATACGAAAATAAAATAATGCTCACGATGGAGACAGCAGACGATTAGCAGACGGAGCCAGGGCCTCCCGCTCCGTGGAAGGAGCCAGGCTTGGCCCCGGCAGAAGGTTTCAGGGAAAAGCTGCCTGTGCTAATGAGCAGACAGGGCCTGCCTTCCAGAGAGACGTCTTCAGGAGGGGAGCTGGCAAGTGTGGCCCAGCTTGCTGGTGAACGTGTGGGCCAGGGGAGGGTTGGTAGGAGGCAAGGGGCAGCCACAGGCCTGGTCCGTGGGCCCAGATATCCAGAAATGTCAGATTACCAGGAAGGCCACCTGGCCACTGCCCACAGTCCTTCCCTGGACTCCTTCAAGCTCTGCTTCCTAATGTCCTCCTCCAAAAAGCCTCCCTCCTTAGACACTGTCACTCCAGAAAGGCTTTTTATCCTGCCCCTCTGTACTTCAAAGATGCCAATTCTACTGGGTCATGAGCACTCACGTGTGAATGTCTCTTCCTAATGGACAGGTTTTCCCCATGAGCCAGGCCTCCCCCATCAGACCTGGGCTCATCAGAAGTACAGAGCATGTTTCTCTTACCAATGAGCAGGGAGAACATGTCATCTTTCCCTGCCTCCCTCTCCAGGACCCCAGCCACACACCTTCAGCCAAGAATGGACACTCCCTGCCTCTCTCAGAAAGGCATCCAAGTGAGCGGCCCATGTGACCGCCGCCCTCATCCTCATGATGCACTATGCACATCACATCCTTGCTACCTGAAGTTGGTCCTTGGACCAGCAGCATCGTATCACCCGGAAACCTGTTACAAATGGAGAGACTCTCGGGCCCCACCTGGACATGGAATCGAAAACGTGCATTGTAATAAGATCCCCAAATGGCTCCTTTGTTCCTCACGACTGAAAAGCATTTCTTTATATACATCACGTCCTTAATCCTTACGGCAACTCCAGGATGCAAGTAGTAGTCACTAAAAGGATAAGGGACCTGTCCACAGCTACGAAGCAGAAGAAGCAGAATTGGAACCAAACCTGTGTCAGCCAGAAGTCTCACCCGTCCCACCACACTCCTGTCAAATGAATCTGCAGCCATCGGTGACCAGTGGGCAAAGACTGGCACTCAGGACAGTAGCTGGGTCATGGCACCAAGGAAACCCAGCTGTCTGCCCCATGATTTAGGGTGGACTTTAGCCCTGTATCTTGCTGGGCACCAGTACATTCTGGGACAAAGGACGGCAGGCTCAGGGACGGGAGCCCAGGCCGTCCTTGGTCCTGGCAGGAGGAGTGTAAAGATGACCACAAGAGGAGAGTGTGTGTACATGTGTGTGTGTGTGTGCACGTGTGTGCATGTGTATGTGTGTGTGTTGGTGCTGACAGAGGTTCGATTCACTCTAGTACAGAGTGGTCAGACAGCTCCTGTCAAATGGGCCTATGGCCAGCCACTCCTAAAGACTTTCTAAAACTCTGTGTCCTCCAGCTGCAGGTTTGTGAATGCAGTCCCTCCAGCCACTGTCTGCCCCTGGTTCTCTAAGTCAGCAAAGTTCCCCGGACTCAGACGGCTTTGCTGTATTGGTTCCCTCCACACATAACAGACAAGTCAACCGACCTCACAATCCATCACCTCCCAGGTCTGCTGACTTGACATTTGATTTCAGTGCTCTCTCATGATATTTCCTCCCGCAGAAAGAATAAACGAATTGGTTTCTCTGTTTCTGGGAAATGCCCGCCTTCATCCTCCCAGTCACCGAGCCATGAAAGCTTGGCAGTGGGTCCCCCAGACTTGCTCGTCTTCTTCCCCCAGATCCTGGCCAGCTGCAGAGCCCATCCACACTTCCACACATGCTTCCAGGCACCTCCGGCTTTGCGCCCTCTCTCCTCCTGGCCCCCTCGCCTCATGGCTGATGCTTGGCCCCCACACACCCCAGCCTCCATGCCCCGGGCTGCCTGGCAGGCAGCCCCAGATCCCTCTCTCTCACACAGCACTTCACAGTGTGTGCCAGACTTGCCAGGGCCGACCATGAACTCATCACAGCCCCAGGCCCCACCCTCGCCCCATAGCCTAACGATAGGAGACACTACACTGTCCACCCAATGGAGCCTCCGAGGCCCATGCGACCCTTCCCTCCCCAAACCCTACCATTCCACTTCCCTCAGCTCTGGCCCCACAGCTCCCAACCCAGATGGTCACCTCGTCCTCGATCCCTAACTGAGACTCCTGATGGTGTCCCGGAGGGAGGCCCTTCCTCCCAACCATCCTTCACAGCTACTGGATTAAAGGCCTGAAAGCCTAGCTCGGACCAGAGCGCTTGCCGCTCAGTAACCCGCACTGGCTCCCTACTGTTCACTGAATACAGTCCCATGGCCGTCATCTGCAGCTCTTCGCCCAGCCCTGCTTTGTACTTTTTTCTCTTTTCTGATGCTCCTCTTCCCAAGCAGGTGGTGTTGTCACCCCAACAAATACTCACACGCACACACCAACAAATACTCACACACACACACGCACACACACAGCTGGCTGCACACGAACACGCTCAGATTCCATCAGCCAGCATAGCTGGCGGGACCTGCTTCCAGGGTCACAACTCAAAGCCACCCACCTGGGGGAAGGGATGGTGAACAGTCGTGGCTGGATTTCCAAAGAGGTGTCTCATCCTGGGCATCTCATTCCCACCTCTAGGAATCCCCAGACCAACAGTAGAGGGAACAGGCCACATCCTGGCCCTGAATATCCCCAGTCAGACGGTCCAGGAAGGGCCTGCTCATCTCTTTTGGGGAACCCATCATGCAGGTCCTGGATAACCTTGAGCTGACCTCAGTTCCACTGGCTTCAAAAAGTGCACACTGGGGCAGGACAGCCAGCCTGGGGCTCAGTTTCAGAGGCACATCTCTCTCAAAATTCCTGGAGATGCCTGTTCAATGGCCTCGGTCCCAGGAGAACTCATGTCCAACCAAGGACATTCAGGGGTCACTACCTTTCTGGCTATTCCCATGGCTAGGCCAAAGCCTCCCCAGACTATCCCACGCCAGCCAGCCTCTTCAAGAACTGGGTCCCTTGGCCCCAGTCATAAGTCGGACCAGCAGAGGGCTGAGGCTCTCTTCCCCTGCTCCCATCTCGACTATGCAAAGAAGCAGCGGGTTTTCTGGCGCCAAGAAAGGAGCTGTTTTATTGTAGGAGGACAGAGGCTGGTGTCCACTTTCCCCACATGCAACCCCAGAGGAACCAAAGCCAAGATGACGGGCCAATGTTCCGTCCAGAGTTCTACCCTGGGGCCCCTGCTTCCCCTGCATCAGCCCTGAACAGCACTGGGAACCCAAGCTGCACCCCACCCAACCCAGGCTCGGTGGGCACCCCAACGTACCAGGGTCCCCTCGAGGGCAAACACAGCCGCAGGTCCGGTCTTCTCCAGCGGCTCCATGCGGCGGCGCCAGCGGCGGCGGCGGAAAGCGTCCGTCTTGCGGTACTCCAGGTGGAACTTCCAGCCAAAGAGTGAGGCATACTCCCAGCCCTCGCCCTCTGCCTCTGCCTGCCTGTGCTGTGAGGGAAGAATAGAGCAGACTCAGAGGCCGCTGGCAGGTCTGCAGGGAGCCCTGGGCTTGGCTCCAGCTATGCCCTTCCCCACCCACCCCATTACCGGCACCCTCCAGATGGGAAAACCTGGGAGGGCTGCCTGAAGGAGGTGGAGATGGAGAACTCTGAGCAGCTTCTGCAGTGACGAGAGCTCTGACTCAGAATATGAGGAAGGGAAGATGCTCCCTAGGCTGTCTGAGGAGCCAGAAAGGGAAGGTAGACTGAAGTGGTGATGAAAACATTGGGCTTCAGGTTCGTTTGTTTATTTGGGTTTTGGGTGAATTTTGTGAGTTCAAGGTTTTCTTGTCATTTCCCTTTTTCTTCTTCACATCCCAGCTTATAAATATAGAAGTGCGTCTGCAAATCAGAGGCAAAATGAAGATCTTATTTCTCAGCCCCAGCTTTTTCTCTCTGAGGCTAGCCTCGGTCGGCCATGGAAGGACCCCCAGCTCTTCCTCTGAGGGGATGCTTTCCTGGGCCAGGAGGGAGCCCCAAAAGCCCCTTCTTCTCCAGCTCCCAAGAAAGAGAGACCTGGGACTGTCCTCAGGCATCGCCTACGGTCTGGGCCATGAGCTCAGTGATGAGTGCCAGTCCTGGAGCCCAGCTTTGTCCCTGTCTAGGAGGGACGCTGGTGGTGAGGGAGCAAGGCACACTGCCCGGCAAGGCTTTGCTCTGTCTCCTGGGGGCCCCTTCATGGACAGTGGAGTCTGTCTGGCTCATGGCACCAGGAACAGCTTGTTGCCTAAGAGCTTTGCCTTCCCTGGACCCAGTGACACCCATCTCTAGATTCTCTGTGCCCAAAGAGAGAAGAGGACATGGGTCCTGCCAAAGGCTACCCCTGGACTGGGAGAGGCCTGGTTCTTGGGCCAAAATTCAAGTGTGTGCTTGGGAAGGAAGGACACCGACCAAGCGGGCCAGGAAAGGCAGGTTCTGAGGGCGCACGGACATGGACATTGGGTGGGACTCCAGAGCAGGCACTTGCACTGCATGTGCTCACACGTACTCATTCTGCACCTTCCTGTGTCCCATGGGTATCTGTGCACAGCCGTGGGCATGTGTGTGCTTGCTGAGTACATGTCCCCTGGTGAATGCTAATGGAGCCCACCCAGGTCCCTTTATCAGCTGGCGCACTCACGAGATGCTCTCATGCCCAGCTGCTAGGACCGTCGGCAGCTATGAGCTCCAGTGGCCCCCTGCTCCCAGGAAGTGCCCATGCTGAAGGGAGCAGACTCCCTGTGGAGGGTACATGCCCCAGCCCACCCCCAACTCAGCCAATGACTGATAGCTAAGAGGTGCAAATCCCAGCCCCCCTGCCTCCAGGTGACGCTGATTCTATGGTCCTCCAGGGTGTGCCCTCCCCAAGACATGGCTCAGGCCAAAGTGGGCCTTGCCTGAGACCACATCCTTGCTCCTGGCACTTCCGAGGGCACTGCCTCAGTAAACCACAGGTAGCAAATCCCTGTCTCAGACTTGGCCTCTAGCACATCCGGCCACAGACACATTCTAGGTATGTCCCAGGTCTGTGTGAACTCCCAGTGCACCCCCTTGTAGAGTCATGGGCATCTGGGTGTGCTCTGTCTGAGCATCTGCGAGTGTGCTGGGTGTGATCTATGCATGTGTGCTGGATTTGATCTGTGTGTGTGCTGGGTGTGATTCATTTGCATCTGTGTGTTCTGGGTGTGCTCTGTGTGAGTATTGGGTGTGATATTGCATGCGCTAGGTGTGATATGTGTATGTGCCATTTGTGATCTGTATGTATCTGTGTTTGTGCTGGGTGTGATATGTACACGTCCTGACTGTGATCCGTGTGTGTGCTGGGTGTGATCTGTGAGCATATTGAGTGAGTTCATGTGCCTCGTAGATGTCCTGTGCATCCCTGCGTGTGTCTGTACATACAGCTGTGCACCTTGCCTCCCCGTACCAGGGCCTCACCCTCATCCGCCACCCACTGGGCTCACCTTCTTCAGTGCCTCCATCTGGCTGAGGTCCCTCCTACGCAGCCGGACCCAGCGACGCCGACGATGTGTATAGTACATCTTCTCAGCAGGGACCCAGTGCCTCGGCTTCCGGTCCGGGGGGATGGTGATACTGTACTCCCAGCCTAGGGGAGGGGTACTCATCACTCATTGCCCACTACTCCCCATCTTCCCAGAGACTATCTCTCCATTTAGAGCATGATTATAGACTCACAAGTGGCCACTGATTCTTGGTTTGTAACTTCATCCAGGATGAAGTAGTCCGGTGAAGGTCACTGCCCCAAGCCACGGGGCCCTGCACTCAGCTCTCCCCACCTGCACGCCTTATGAGCTCACCAGAATGGGGCTTACCAGACTCCATGTGCTACTCGCCTTGTTCATCGACAGCTCGGTTGAGGTCCGTGGACCACTCTTCATCCTCCCACTTCCAGCCCAGTGGGCACTCGATATCGTCCTTGGGAAGCATCTTCTCCCCGTTCTGGGCGACACAGGACATGCAAGCGTGAGAAGAGACAGGCATGATCAGGGAGGCAGAAAAGATGAAACTTGACAACATACACTCCCAAAGCCCCAGGTGTGACTCAGTGTCCTACCTGAGCTGGACCTTACACTGTCCCTCTCGTAACTACAGCATAGAGGCAGGGGACATGAGAGCGAGGGAGAAAATGTCCCACCCTTCTCTGAGCCACAGGCCCCTGACCTTCCTGGGCCCAGATGTTTACTCCAAGAAAGCAGAGCCCACCTGCCTCTGGAGAGCCCCCTTACCACATCCGTGTAGTTGTCACTCATGTAGATCCACTGGCCTCCAGGGAGCCGGGTCTGGTTTTCAAACACCTCTTCCACAAAGCTCAGGTGACCCGCATCAATGTCATGGAGCAGGCTATGGACATGGGACAGTCAGCGCCTCCACGGAAGAGACCCCTACCTATTCACAACCTCCAGCAGAGCCTGGGCCAACCTTCCTGTATCAGCCTCACCCCAACCCACAAGACAGATGGAAGGGAGAGAGTGAGAAGCAGTCTGAGTCAAGGAGAGAGAGAGAAAGAAGACCTGGGGAGACCTAGAGACATTCACAGACACGAGAATACATTGCCACCCAAGATAAAGAAAGAAAATGGGACCAAGTGAAGACACCAAAGCCTGGGGAATAGTTGAAGCTCAATAGACAATTATAGAAATGGAAAATGTCATCGAGTTACATACTTAAGATCTGAGTATTTGACTATAAGCTATACTTCGATTTTTTTAAGTTAAAAAAATTAGTTGTTAAATATCAACCATGCTGGAAAAGAGAGGAGAAAGAGGCAGCGATGGCAATGAGGTGGAGAACAAAGTTATTCTGAGAAACGCTGAGACAGAAAGGACCTCAGGCATGAAAAAGATGAACACAGGCTTGCTGTGGTATCTTGGAGAAGGCTGCAACCAGCAGAAGCAAAGTCAAATGCAAAGTCGAATAGAGGCCAACTTTGGCTTAATAATGAAGGCCTTCCAGAAAGAAATGCTGCCTAGTGAGCCCCGTCCTGTGAGAGTTCAGGCAGAGGACCCTATGCCCAGCGAAGGGGTGGTGGGAGTAAGTGAAGGCATTAACAGGGCTGAGGCCTTTCAGAGAGAGTGCCAGGGTGGAAGGGTCCCCAAGCCCTCCCAGCCCACAACTCACGTCTTCTCTGGACACACGAACCAGTCTCCAGCCCAGGCCCAGCCAGCTGAGGGACGGAAGCTGTCTTTGGGTAGTTTGATCTTGCCCGTGACATCAGAAAACTTGGGGTAGGTAAGGCCTGTTGTGCCCCAATTCCCAACCAGGGCCAGCTTGGTCTGGTTCTCATACTGGAAAGCAAGCGATAGAGAAGTGAGTGGGGCCCGAGGCAGCTTGGCAGGGGAGCAAGGGGTGCGGAGCAGGGGGCCAGCTGGCGGGCACTCACGGTTTCAGCAAAGACGGAGAGCTTGCCCTCAGCAAACTGGTTGAACTCCTTCTCATCCACAGAGAGCCCGAACCAGAGCTTCACCCGTATCTGCACTGGCATCCGCGCTCCAGGTGCCCCCTCCATCGGATACTGGGTCACAGAGGGACAGAAACCCACAGCTCCCTTCAGGACCAGGATGTCCCAATAGGAGGAGACCTCCAGGCCTGGGCGCACCAGCCTGACACCCCATCAGGTGTGTCCCCTATTGAAGGGCTTATCAGAATTTCATGGAAGAGGGGTGCGTGAGTAAGAAACCTTCTCCCCACCTGCCAAGATTCCTTCCCATCAAAGGAGGAGGCTGCATCCTCCCTACCTGCGTGCTCTCTGCAGAGACGGGCTATGTCTAGACTAGAACCCGCCATTCTCCCCTCTCTCACCACACCCTCATTTCCGTTCTCTTCTAGAATAGCACTTTCAGTGGAACTTTCTACTACAGTGGAAATTGTTTATATCTGCATGGTCCAAGATGGTAGCCACTAGCCCCATGTGGCAACTGAGCAGTTGAAATGTTGTTAGCGTGACTAAGGAACTAAATTTTTAGTTTTGTTTTAATTAATTTAAATGTAAATAACCACAAAAGGCTACTATATTGAGCAATGCAGTTCTAGAATATGTATCTCTAAAGGAGATATATGCTCCAGGTCTGGAAGGTGAAGGGATTAAAGCTTCCCCCTTCATTTTCAGTTATTTTGGGGGAGGGGTTGTTTTGTTTTTATTGGGGGGAACAGCTAGATATTAGGATATCATCCGATATCCCTACCCTTTCAAGTGCTTACCAGCATGTTAACCACTATTCACTAGTCTTCAACTGCTTTTTAGCCTGAAACTTTCAGAAGCTCTGCCAAAACAGAATAACCACAACAACCTAACATTGAAAATTTATTCCCCACAACTGCTTCACCATTTGATTGAAATCAAGGGTCAGACATGGCCTGAGAAGCAGAAGTTCCTCATTCTTGGAAAAAATACATTGTCCCTCAGAGGAAGTAGCATACTAAGTGCCTAGGCTTCATGTGCCTGAGCTTGTAGGAGTCTCTCCTCTGGGACAGGGAGCAGAATGAGGCAAGAAAACAGTTTTGATGGGTTGAGAAGAGGGAAGGGAGGCTGAGGTAAGGGGTCTCCACTGGTAGAGGAGGCCTAAGTGCCTGGAGAGAGAGTCTCAGCCATGTGAGAGGGTCGGGAAGGGGTGTCATGCCAAGGCAACGACAGTCTCGCCCTTGGCCCAGCCTCTCTGCCTTTGGTTCATCCTCGGTAGAGGAGTCCCAAGAGTTACCCCCACCCTAGAAACCTCCCCATGACTGTTCCCTTCAGCCGTCCTCTCCCCTGAGGTGGTTAGCAGCCTTTTCCCCTCCAAACCGCCAGCCCCAGGGAGATGGCAGG
>NW_006434709.1:1074490-1080583 GCF_000325575.1 Pteropus alecto
AGCACGGGACCTAGCACCAGACATCCTGGATTCTGGCCCCAGCTCTGTGTCTGACATACTTTGGCAGCATTTATTATACATACTTGGGAACATTTATTGAGCACCTACTACATGCCAGGCTTGGCGCTGGGCCCCTTAACACCCACTATCCCCTTGCATCCTCTCTCTTCTTTCTATGAATGAGAACATTGAGGCTCAGAGAGGTTAAGTTACCTGCCCAAGGTCACCCAGCAATGGAGCCAGGGTTGGATCATGGTCCAGACAGTCCCCATGTCCCTGCCAGTTCTAATATTCCAGGCAGGAAGGAAGATGCCTCGCAGGGTTAGCTACCTCATCTGCCAGGGCACGAAGACGCTGGAGCCAGTCCTCAGCCTGCTCTAAGATGGCAGAGAACTCGCAGTGGCCAAGCTTCAGGGTCAAGGCTGCCTCGGTGATCTGGCTCAGGTGACGGGTACGCAGCTTGTACAGGTACTGGTCCAGGTGGGTGTCAGAGGGTATCTCTTGGACGTCGCCCAGGGACTGGCTATAAGAGACAGACATATGAGATGTGCCTGTGATAAGCAGGTCCAGTGCACATCCAAGTCCAGACGTGTCTGTGCACAGGCTCCCACAACAGGTCACACACCCTCAGCCTGCCTGCCCGGCACTCCATGTGTCCTGGGCACCTTCTCCAGCCTGACCCACATGCATAGTCATCTCTATATGACCTGCTCCATCCTCACCTCCTCCAGGAAGCCTTCCCCAACCACACTGGCCCACTTGCCTCTGCTCTGAAGTTCCCAGGCGGGTCCCTCCCTGCCCCCTGCATCCACCTAGAGCAGAGACTAGAGCACTAAGTTGCCTTTGGCTGAAACAAATCCATTCTGTTGTACGCACACTTTCTTCAAGAAGGAAATTTATGGACCCCTGACAAGCCACTGCAGACGCTGTGGGGAGGCCGGCAGCCAGCAATACAGATGTGTCGACTTGGTCGGCCCCACAACACCCCTCCCAGAACCCTCTGTTCGAGAAGCCTTTGGAGACGAGGTAGGAAGGGGGGACATGCAGTCCCAGAAACACAGGCCTAGACCCCAAGTTTGGGGTTGGGTTTAAACTCCGTCCTGTTTGGAGGCAAAAAACTGTGACCCCCCATCCCACTGGGCTCCCGAAAAGCCCTTCGTATGGCTCCTGCTCACCATACCAAGCCTCCGGGGTCAGTCAGTACACACGCAAGGATCCTGCGGGATGGGTGGGGAGGGGGAGGTGTGTGCCCTCCCTCGCCAAGCAGAACCCCTCTAGACTACCCGTGCTTGAAGGTGTGGGGGCCTGCCCCACCTCCGCTGAGCCCTTGACTCCCCAGCAGGACATCAGTCAAACCCACTCCGCCAGTTCTGCTCCCACCACTTGCAGCACCCCCCACCTCATGCTCCCCTCCCCGCAGCGTCTCGACTCCGGCTCCCGGCTGATTTATTTTTCTGCCAATTTCCCCGAGCTATGCAGAACCAATTACCGCCGGAGCGCAGCGGCACCGCCGCCGCCAGATACACCACTCTGGCAGGCCCTCGGCGCACTACATTTTTCCTGTTATTTTTTTTAATTGAATTTTTAGGGTGGGGGGAGCAGTACGCAAACTCCATCTCAGGAAACTTAAGCCCCGGGACCTGTCTCAGGTCACGTACTGCACACCCTGTAGTAATATAATATTTACTGCCCCGAGGGTGCCGCGGATGGGGCTGCCCCAGGCCAGGAGAGGGGCGGCCTCCATCCCCGGCTCCCTCAAACGTGGCGGAGGGGCATGTTCGGTGGGTAAAGGGGGGCCTGGGCCAGAGTCCTGGCTGGAGCCTGCCTGGGAAGGAGGCCTGCGTGAGCCTGAGGGTGGGGGCAGGCAGGTCTGGAGTGGAATATGGAGAGCCAAGCCAACCAGGGTGATTTATGCCCCCAGCCTGGGTCAGGAGCTGGGAGGGACTGCCATACAGACCACCAAAGGGAGATTTTCACGGAAGCCACCAGCCCAGCCAAGACTCCCCAAGAAATAGCTGGGACCTGCGACTGCCACTAACGAGATGTCTCAGACCGGTCCCACCCCAGGAAAGCCCAAGGCAGGGGGTGTGGGAAGAAAGGGAGACCCAGAAGAGGAGGCTGGATGACACCGTACCCCCAAACCCCAAGAGGGACAGTTGACCCTGCCAACTCTGGCTAACCTGGAAAAGGCAGGCAGGGCTCAGCACAGGCTGAGAGCAGAGCTGGACTGCTCACAAAGTCACTGCCTGCCCCTGCGGTGAGCGGCTGCCTCATCAGGTAGAGCTGCCTAGGAGCCGCAGTGTCCAGCCCGAAAGATGACCTGGCTGCGGGATCATTCGTTTCACTCCTCGTGAACAACAGCTTCGCTGGTCCTGGCTGGGGGCTGGGTCTAGCCCTGCCTTTGGGGAGCCCCCACTGAGCAGCCTCAGAGTCAGGAGTACTCCCTGGAGGAAGTGTCCCCTGGCTGCACCCAGCTGAGCCAGCAGGAGCTCGTCAGGCCAAAAAGAGCAGGAAGGGTGCTCTGGCAGAGGAGCAGTAAACGTACAAGACAAAGGCTCAGAGACAGGAGGCCAGAGGGTAGGACTGTCGTGGTCTGTGAGCAAGGAGTGGCCTGTCCCCCAGGCTGAGAGCTGGGAGACATTGAAGGGCTGAAGTGGAGGTGGCATGGCATAGTTTTAGGAAGATCTCAGAGAATGAAATGAATGTACTGGCAGGACACCCAGGTGGAGATTGGTCTCTGCTTGCTGCCAACATTTTTGTAGAGCTTGCTCAGGAGCTACTGGCGGGGCTCATAAACTCAGTGGGGAAGACTTCGAGAAACAATTCTATATCTTTTTTTGTCTGCGGGTGTACAGATGAAAGGAGAGGGCTGGGCTGGAAGAACGGAGTGGGCGCCAGTGGCCAGAGGGAGAGAGGCTCCCAGGGAGATGAGGCAGGAAAAGGGTCTGATGGAATGAAGGACACTGATGTTGGAGGCATGGGCAGGGGCTGGCTGAGAAACGGGTCAACCAATGCGAGCTGGCTCATGAACCCTGTGCCTGGCTGCCCTGCCTGTCAGCTGTGACGATGCCGGCGCAGAGCCAGAGGTAGAGGAAGCCTCCTGCTGTGGCCTCAGGGATGGTGGTGGCCTCAGGTGGTGCCTGAAGGAATTGGTCCTGATGGCAGGCATTCCACCCCTGTAGAGCCATGCGTGCATTCCCCAGAGGATGGGAACCTCCTCCTAAGCTCCTGACCTAGGACCAGCACCCCTCAGGGGGCCCCATGCCCCCTTATAGCATGAGAAGAGCAACTCAAGGGGTCCAGGCTTTAGCAGAAGCATTTAAGCTAAATCCTCCAAGAACTCTGAAAAGCCAAGGAGGGCAGCCCAGGACTTGGGTCCCACCCGTCTCAGATGTTTCAGGCACCTCAGACCTGCCAAGGTCCACACAACGCATGAGTCATGAGCAGAGCCCCGGCCCACCCTCCACACCCAGGCTGTCAGGCTGGGCCAGTGGGACATACGCAGCCAGTCACTGAGGCCCTCTCCATGGTGACCATGTCCCTGTGTGCCCCTCCGGCCCCACTCTGTCCTCTAACCTCCAGACCACAGGTTTCCCCAAGGCTGCAGGGCAGAGAGGCCAGAGCCCGGAGCTCATCAGTTGGAGCGCACCCAGCAGGCACCCTCCTGCGGCCCCATCTCCACTCCAGCCAGACAGCCTTCCCCGGGTAACCCCATTCAAATGTGGCAGCTCCTTGACTTCCTGGCCTTCCTGTCCTACCAAGCAAGGAGCTGGCTTAGGAGAGAGAAAAGCGGATTTCTAGGAGGTTGAGATTGCAAGGGGAATGTCTGTGGTGGCATATGAGCAGGTGGAAGGGGCAGCCCACAGCCTGACACCACCGTCCCCACCCTCTTTCTAGGCACAGCCAGCCTCTTGTCTGAGGTATCAATGACCCACGTGAAGATATCTGCTCATCCCTGACCTTGGGTTGACCTCTAGTCATGGTGCTAGATGAGCCTCCTTTCCCAAGGGAACAAGGGAGCTCCCAAGAAGGAAAAAGGGGGAAGAGGAGAGAGAAACTAACATTCATTGATCACCTAGTTCCAGCAAGACCCATGACCTGTGTTACCTAATTCAGCCCTCAAAACCTATGAAGGGGGCCATCTGATCTTCATTTTACAGGCAAGAAGACAGCCAGCAGTTCAGAGAGCTTAGGCAACCTACCTAAGACCACACAGGATTCTAGCCAACCCTGCAATCTGTCCACACATACTGTGCCATTGAAACCTATCCTCTCTACCCAACCCAGGGGGTGACCAGAATGACTGGCCAATATATGAATGGGCTGACCAACAGCCACTCAGAGGTTTGAGGCTAAGCTTAGTCAACAGTGACTTCCTGGAAGAGGAGAGGTGGGAGTTAGTCCTGGTGTGGATGGGAGGATAGGCACAGAGAAGGAGCAGACGGTTATAAATGTCAACAGGGCCATTCGGAGTCCAGAGTAGGTGGTGAGGGGCCAGCCTGCTTCCCAAGGCCACTTCTCCTCTAGCAGGGCAGCCTCAATGATAGCACACAAACAGGGACTGTCCCCTTGGACCGGCGAAGCCACCGCACGGGGAGGGACTTCCCCAAATTATGTCCTGACCACAAGGCCACGGTACCCCGACAAAAACAGTCTTGGCTCTATGCCCCCACATTAACCCAGAGAAGAGGACGGAGGGTCCTCAGGTACCTGCTTGCTTCTCCGTCACCCCACTCAAGGCTAGTCAGTCCCCTGAGAGAAGATGGAGGGCACAACAGCAAGGCGATGGAGGAAGAGAAAGAAGGAGAGGTGGGAGCGTGGCGAGACCGGGAAGGATTACTCGCTCCCAGCTCTGAGGTGGTGCAGAGCCACGGGCACACCCAGTGCCCAGACACCAGTCTTCCCATGAGGAGGAACTCGAGCCCAAGCGAGGCTCCAGGTGGAGTGGAAGTCGCTCAGACAGGTGTGGAGGCAGGTCCGTGCCAGGTCTCTTAGAGGCTGGGTTTGGGGGCTGAGGGCTGAGGACCCCTAACAGGGTCTGGGGCAGAGACCCACAGCCCCTTGATTCTTGCTTTCACCTGCCCGCTTCCTAGACTAGGCGTGTGGGGTCTAGGGACTTTGTCAGGGACAGAAGGGAAGTAGTTTTGCCTAAAGCCCTCTGCCCTTTCCCAGAGGGGAGCCCAAGGACTCTGAGGCAGAGAACCAGGAGGGAGGGAGGGGGACAGGTCTTGGGCTAAGAAAATACGATCATGACTTGAGGAAGGAGAACCCACTTTGAGGAAGATCGTCTGCAGCTTCCCACAATTCTTGCCACAGTAGTTGGCACCCCGCCGGGAGAAGAGGACCTCGTGGGCGGGCACCCGCTGGTACGCCACTCGCTTGTCTCCCTGCAGCATCCAGATCACGATGTCGGGCAGGCTGTTCTGGGGCTGGAGGGAAGGTGGCCGTCAGGGTGGGAACAGTGATGCACCTAGGCCCACATCCCACAGCCCACCATGAGCTGACCACCCCTGGCTCAGGGGCCACACAGGCCTCGCTTCCTGGCTTCCATCCCTCAGCTGCCCACCCATGGCCACCCTCTTGACCTCTCAGGGTTGCCTGAGCACCTCTGTCTTCAGCTACCATGAACCGCTGTGGATAGAGTGTGAGGCTGCCCCCGGCTCACATGAGGAGCCTGCCAAAAATCACAGAGCTGAGTTCACATTTTCTGGGAAAGGACACTCTTGCCCAGAGCCCAGAGCTTAAGTTCTTCTCCCCTCCACTGGGTAGATGGGTGCTCTCAGGCATACATGTGGGAGGGTTTCATTTGACCTGAAAGAGGACATCACACTTAAGGTGACCCCTGTTCTTCATCCCCAAGAGCAGCAGTGAACCCACAGAGGAGTGCCCTTCCCAGAGGACACTCACTCCTCCTCCCCTGGGGGTCTGACTCTTCTGGGCCTGGTGACACTGGGCTCTGAAAATGGTGAGTAGCTCAGAACACAACAGCAAGGCCCCTGAGCCCCTGGCTGTGAATGAGAAGTGCCGCCAGCTCACACTTGGGGGAGACGGCTGTTTGGGCACAGTCCATCTACTTTCCAGGTTGGCGATGGA
>NW_006434709.1:1085708-1091327 GCF_000325575.1 Pteropus alecto
ATTCTGGACCTTCTTTGGGCCACCACGTCCAATCTGCCATCAAGTCCTATCCAGTAGAGAGCAGTACAGCACTGAGGGGCTCGGCCACTTACTAAAGGCGTGACTTTGGGCAAGTTAATTAATCCTTCCATGCCTCAGTTTCTTCATCTGTAAAAGATGGATCATTCTGCTTCCTTCCTCATGAGATTTTTATGCTTAGTCCATACATGTAAAATTCTTAGAACAGCAACTGGCACAGAACGTGTTCGTTACGAGGCTTTTGTCATCTTGACGCCTCCTGAATAGTCCACACGGCCCTCGGCCTCCCTCTGCCCTCTCTTAGTAGCCCTGCCTTAGGTGATGCCTTGTCCAGTCTCCCCTCACCACCACCATCAGCCCATCTCTCGCACTACAGCCAGAGTGTACATCTGGACCACAGGATCACTGTGCCCCCAGATGGAGCCCAGGGATGAGCTCACCTTAGCAGACCCCTGAGGTCTGCCTCATTTTGACTTCAGCATCCCTGGTGACCCCCCTCATCCTCTCCCAGAGGAAACAGGCATTTTAGGCTTCTGCACCTTTGCCTGGGCAGTCCCCACTCCAAAGGCTGACTCCTTCAGAGTTCACATCGGGCATCCCTCCTCCAGGAAGCATCCGAATTACACCTGAGTTACATGCACCTGCTCTGAGCTCCTAAAGCACACGCCTCTAACCCCCAACACAGTTTTCATTTGCTCACTTTTGCATGGGTCACCCACTGGAGGGCTGAAGCTGTCCCCTTGTCTGCATGTTCTGGATGCCTGGCGCAGAGCCTGCCAGGCTTCAGGAAGTTTGGGGGAATGAGTGAATGATCTGTCTGCAATTCCACTAATGGTGGGGTGGGGGAGGGCAATTGTTCTGATAAAGATGTACTTCCCAACTGGGGAAAAAAGGACTAGAAGGACACTGTATTAGGTGGCTTGGTGACACTTGTCTCAGCATGAAGGCATTTCTCATAACTTCAGTAAGGAGTGGAACAACAGGATTTAGAGGGAGGCAGAGAACACATTTGCATATATTCACACTTAACGTCATAGAAAGTCTAAAGGCAAATTTTTACTATTAAGTCCATTTAACTGCTGAGAAAACCGAAATCCAGAGAACTGAAGCTGCCCAAAGCTGCAAAACTGGTCAAAAGGGACAAGAACAATCTCCTGACATTGCTTCTTCTTAATAATAATTATAGCTACCATTTATTAAACACTTCCCAAGGGCCAGGCACTTTGTTTATGTGATATTATAAAGTAGTCATCCCCAATGTCAAGTTGAAGATGAGGAAACTGAGGTTCAGAGCAGGCAGGTGGTGAGCCCCAAATCACCCAGCAGCGGACGAGATGCAGAGATGCTCCCCTTCTGCCAGGCCTCAGAGACCCTGTTCTCCATCACCACCAGGGCCCCCTTCTCCTGACAATCAGCCATGTCAATAGAAGGCTAAACAGAAACCGTGGTCCCCGACATGGCCTTGGGGGAAGGAGGGGCGCCGTCACCCCCACCAGCCAGCTCCTCCTGCAGATTCCATCAGAGAAATAAGAGGTCGGGGATCAGAGACACAATGCTCCCCATTCAGGTGAGCCAAGCTGCCCCAGGCTCACAGCTGCCGCTGCTGCAGGGAGATTTATGACCTGCTCTAAATGTCACCTTTTCAACTCCCCGCGCTGGCTCCGCCACCTTTGGACTCAGCACGGGCTGGACTGCTGGCCAAGCATGGCTGGGGAGACGTGCCGTTGCTCACCACCACACACGAACACTCCCAGGGAAAGGGCCCTCGTCGAGCCAGAAGAGAGGGCGTGGGTGCCCGGCACCCCTACCTGCAGTCTGCGATGAGCTCGTCCATCAGCTGAGCCACCAGGGTGTCCACGTCCTCAGTGGAGCACTGCGCCTTCAGGGCCAGGTGGACTTGCTCCAGGCTGGCTTCCTGGGGAACAAGCAGGCAAGGGTCAGGACCGGCACCGCAGGGCAGAAGGGACACGGCAGACCCCCAGTTCCCAGGCCTTGGCATCACTCCGAGTCCCTGAACTAAAACAGTTAGGCAGAGCCCAGATCCGGCAAACCAGTATCTGTCCTGTCTCAAGGACGTTCCCGGGATCCCCACACCAAACATCCAAATTCGAAGCCCGGGACCCCAACCTTGCATGTGGTCACGAGTTCAAGTGCTGTGTGCAGGCTTCAGCAGAACTGGATTGCATCTGCTGCTCATGGGCCTCTTCAAGCCAGACCTGCCATCTCGCAGGTCAGTGACCTCTGAGTCCCTCTAGTTCCCTACCTGGAAACTAGTACTCTAGCTCTCTCCCTCCCGAATCCTACCCGCCAGCAGGCTTGGGTCATATCCTCCCTACGGAAGCCTTCAGAAAACCTCCAGTAACAGAGTTCCCTCGACAAACTCCCATGGCCAGGTCACAGCCAGGGTTCATCTGGTCTGCTTCATGGAGCACTACCCCGTCATTTCCACGGGCCTCTGTCCTGAGCTGGGAGGCAGAGATCTCTCACAGAATACCTGTCAGGACAAGGACTGTCCCCCACACTCCTCTCCACTTGAAAGCCTTCCTGAGCATGTGCTCCACCCTGGGACCACCAGTCTGGGGATAGGCCCTGGAAAGAACACACAGTCCCCACCCTCAGGCTCTGTCCTATGAGAGGATAGCTGACCCGGACAACGGGGCCTGGACTCAAAGAACATCGAATCCAAGTGCTCCTGTACCTCAGAGTTTGCCGGTCTCAGGAAGGCATGGCTACCTCAGCAGCCCACCTGGGCCTGTACCCCTCCCAGCCACTCCGAGACCCCAGTCAGCCCCTTCCCCTTCCACCTTCCCTCCTCACCCACACACGCACTAGCTCAGCACCTCCCAGGCTCGGTTTCACTTATTCCCTGCGACTGCCCAGGAGGCAGAGAAAGACAGCCCATTTGACAGGTGAAGAAATTCAGGCTCTAAGAGGTCAGGAACTGGGTTTTTCTGACTCCAAATACATGTTTCTAACCACTGCCCCAGGGGTTCTCAAAGTGTGGTCCCTGGAGCAACAGCAGCTGCATCACCTAGGAACTTGAGGGAAATGCAAAATCTCAGGCACCACCCCGGCCACGGCCATGTGGGATCAGGGAGCGCCTGTAATAACCTGTTTCAGCGAGCCCTTCAGGGAATTCCGATGTACACTTACATCCAAGGAAGACCCTCTCCAGGTTCCCATACAGTCAATAGCACCTGCTTGGCCTTACCTCTCCCAGCCCCAAGACAATCTGTGCTGAGAGTTCTGGGGTCAATCTGGGCTATGATTTTGGGGGGCAGTCTTTGACTAGCCTGACGGATAGTCCACGGCCACTGTGAGGGTTAGGTCTGTGGCTCAGTAACACAGTTTCCCCAGGTAGCTGGCCACACACCCAAGACCCTGCTTGGGGACTGACTCTCAGGGACCAACATTCCCAGCTGCCCTCCCCTCCTGAGCATCCCTCCCACCTCCTGGACCTCTGTCTTCCCTTCAACAGCTCAGCCCTCCAGTAGCCCCTCGCAGGCTCTGCCCTTCTCTGCATACTCCTCTGGGGAGATCCTACCTGTCATCCCCACCCACTCCCTGGGGTTCTCACACGGCTCTGGTCAGAGTGGGCAGCAGCTGGTCTGCCTGTGACATATGAGTGGACCTTTGTCCTTATTCTGGGCAAATCCATGCCCTGCTTGGTTGCCTGGGAAACCGAGTGGATGAGTCTGATCTGAAGAAGGAGGTGCAGGTGGGGAAAGGGTGCCCCTGAGGACAAACTGGAGGCTCTTCTCTTTTCTCTGATTAGATACGACAATGCTCAGAGGAACTATACATGCAGCCTCCTCAGGCTTGGGGCTTGGAGGCATCTAGGAATGCAGGGACAGACAGGCACTGGTTGGTAGGGAGAAGCAGCTGGGTCCTGGGGAAGCAGGCCCTAGCACTGGACCTAGCACCAGACATCCTGGATTCTGGCCCCAGCTCTGTGTCTGACATACTTTGGCAGCATTTATTATACATACTTGGGAACATTTATTGAGCACCTACTACATGCCAGGCTTGGCGCTGGGCCCCTTAACACCCACTATCCCCTTGCATCCTCTCTCTTCTTTCTATGAATGAGAACATTGAGGCTCAGAGAGGTTAAGTTACCTGCCCAAGGTCACCCAGCAATGGAGCCAGGGTTGGATCATGGTCCAGACAGTCCCCATGTCCCTGCCAGTTCTAATATTCCAGGCAGGAAGGAAGATGCCTCGCAGGGTTAGCTACCTCATCTGCCAGGGCACGAAGACGCTGGAGCCAGTCCTCAGCCTGCTCTAAGATGGCAGAGAACTCGCAGTGGCCAAGCTTCAGGGTCAAGGCTGCCTCGGTGATCTGGCTCAGGTGACGGGTACGCAGCTTGTACAGGTACTGGTCCAGGTGGGTGGCAGAGGGTATCTCTTGGACGTCGCCCAGGGACTGGCTATAAGAGACAGACAGATGAGATGTGCCTGATAAGCAGGGGTCCAGTGCACAGCCAAGTCCAGACGTGTCTGTGCACAGGCTCCCACAACAGGTCACACACCCTCAGCCTGCCTGCCCGGCACTCCATGTGTCCTGGGTAAATTCTCCAGCCTGACCCACATGCATAGTCATCTCTATATGACCTGCTCCATCCTCACCTCCTCCAGGAAGCCTTCTCCAACCACACTGGCCCACTTGCCTCTGAAGTTCCCAGGCGGGTCCCTCCCTGCCCCCTGCATCCACCTAGAGCAGAGACTAGAGCACTAAGTTGCCTTTGGCTGAAACAAATCCATTCTGTTGTACGCACACTTTCTTCAAGAAGGAAATTTATGGACCCCTGACAAGCCACTGCAGACGCTGTGGGGAGGCCGGCAGCCAGCAATACAGATGTGTCGACTTGGTCGGCCCCACAACACCCCTCCCAGAACCCTCTGTTCGAGAAGCCTTTGGAGACGAGGTAGGAAGGGGGGACATGCAGTCCCAGAAACACAGGCCTAGACCCCAAGTTTGGGGTTGGGTTTAAACTCCGTCCTGTTTGGAGGCAAAAAACTGTGACCCCCCATCCCACTGGGCTCCCGAAAAGCCCTTCGTATGGCTCCTGCTCACCATACCAAGCCTCCGGGGTCAGTCAGTACACACGCAAGGATCCTGCGGGATGGGTGGGGAGGGGGAGGTGTGTGCCCTCCCTCGCCAAGCAGAACCCCTCTAGACTACCCGTGCTTGAAGGTGTGGGGGCCTGCCCCACCTCCGCTGAGCCCTTGACTCCCCAGCAGGACATCAGTCAAACCCACTCCGCCAGTTCTGCTCCCACCACTTGCAGCACCCCCCACCTCATGCTCCCCTCCCCGCAGCGTCTCGACTCCGGCTCCCGGCTGATTTATTTTTCTGCCAATTTCCCCGAGCTATGCAGAACCAATTACCGCCGGAGCGCAGCGGCACCGCCGCCGCCAGATACACCACTCTGGCAGGCCCTCGGCGCACTACATTTTTCCTGTTATTTTTTTTAATTGAATTTTTAGGGTGGGGGGAGCAGTACGCAAACTCCATCTCAGGAAACTTAAGCCCCGGGACCTGTCTCAGGTCACGTACTGCACACCCTGTAGTAATATAATATTTACTGCCCCGATGGGG
>NW_006434709.1:1096860-1111682 GCF_000325575.1 Pteropus alecto
CTCCTTCCACCTTCCCTCCTCACCCACACACGTGCCCAAGCCTCTCAGTCCCGTCCCCAACATCCCACTGCTCCTCACTCGCTCGGGTGTCATGGCCACACCTGCCTCCCCCACCTTCGCACAGGCCACCTGCCTTTTGGTTGAGGCTACACACCGTGTACTCACAGAAAATGGCCTGGGGCCACCACCAGCTTCCCAGGAACGCCAGCTTCCCGCCCTCAGCTTCTACGCCCCTGTGCTCTTTGATTCCCCTCCACTCTCTGGCCAAGCGCCAGGCCTGACACTTCCAGCCTCCACAGGCAACCCCCTGGCCACGTCCGAATCAGGAGTCGCCACCTGGCCTCGTCCATACTGCTCTTCTCCCGACTTCCCAGACCCCAGCCACTAGAGTCACTCTTCCTGGCCCTCCCTCCTCCCCTACCCAACAGACTACCAGGCCTTTCTAGCCCAAGTCCTGCAATTTTATCTCCAGGTCATGCCTTTCCCAGTGCTCACCGCTCTCCCCTGGACCACTTCAATGGCCTCCTGACCCGGCCCCTGCCTCCCGCCACCCTGCAATGCCCTCCTGACGCTCCTTGACCCTCCCCCTCCTCTGAGCCCCATCTCCCTAGTACTCCTGAAATGTCACCTGAACTTGAGTCTGGAACTTCTGCGTGGGAGGTGTGGGTGAACCGGGGCTCTCCTTTGCTACACTGACTCCCTGAAGGCAGGTCAGCTCCTTGTCCACATCGACCTTCCAGCTAGAAGTTTCCAGCACAAGCCCTTGCATGTAGTAAGAGTCAAAGGCATCTGATGAATGAATGAATGAATGAGTGCGTGAATGGGTGAGTGAGTGAATGAATGAATGCGTGAATGAATGAGGGAATGAATGGCTGAATGAATGGGCGCAAGTTTCTGTCCTGCTGCTCCTTGCTCGAATTCTCTCGGCTCTTTATCTGTGATGTCTCCTACGTGAGACTAAGGGCTCCCCCAGGACGGTTCTCACTTACTCTGCTCTCTTCCCAGTATGCAGGACAGGACCACAAACCTGGCACCGTTAGAACACAAGGGACCCCAGACGCCATGGAGGTCTGCGGGCATAGTTCTGTGTGCACCCACATGGCGCCGGTCTGAAGACCCCCACTGTGGGGATGCATGCACAGGGTGCGAGCAGGAGCAGGGCCACTTCCACTCACCAGCCGGTCAGCGATCCTGAGCAGCTGGTTCTGGGCCTCGACTCTGTGGCTGATGTCCTCCCAGTAGGATGACAGCACCACCACAGGCTTCACGTTGCCCCAGGGTAAGTAGTAATAGTGGCACCCTGGGAGGAGAGGAAGGCCTGGTACTGAGCCAGGGGTGGGGGGCTGGGTGGGAAGAGGCCTGAGGGTGGGATGGATACAGGCACCTGCTCCCCTCCCCACTAATAGCCGCTTCGGACACACGTGCATGACCAGCATTCCCCTGTGTCCAGACAAGGTGCCCGAGCTCCCCTTAGCTGCTGCTCTCATTAAGGGTCCCCAACTCATCAAAACAGAAGAGTTAGAAGGACCCTGGAAAACCTGAATTCTCCAAAATTCCTATGCCAAGCCCAACACCCACCATGTGGTAGATGATCGCCATAGGTCAGGACCAATGCTGACCACAGCCAGTCTGGGGAGACCAATTATGAGCCCTGGCAGCAGGGACCCACCTAGAGGTGAGCAGGGGAGGAAGTACACAGTGGGCAGAGCAGGGGGTCCCCACAAACAGGTTTGCCTGAGCCAGGCCCTCAAACGGACCTCTGGCAACTTTCCATGGGAGACAGGACTTAGGGTCCAGCCCCTGTCCATGGTCTGGGTTCCATCCAGGTGCGTGGCCTCAAGCTCACCATCAAAGACCGCCCGGCTGTACTGGGTGGTGGAGGCCAGCGGCAAGCAGGTCGTATCGAACTTGTTGCCGTAGTTCCCGATGCTGACCTCGAACTGGAGGGCATCGTCGACGTCCTGCAGCATGGAGGCTGAGTAGAAGGCGGCGAAGAGGGAATGCTTGCGCCTCCGGAGGTACTTCTGGAAACAGAGAGGGCGGCCAGAGAGTCACAGGGCGGAGGAAGGGAGACACCGGGCTGGGGAGGGTCACATGTCTGGCAGGCCCTGGCCGTGACTGGCGCCCAGCAAATTCTGGCTGGACTGATGGGTGGCGAATGGTCCAGCTAAGCAACGGCGCCCAGATTTGGTTACTAACTGAGCAAACTCATTCCAGGCCTGTGTGCTTGGCCATATTCCTCTAATAAGGTCTGTGCCTCCGAGGCCATGTTGCTCCTAATCCAAACCAGCAGCCAAGGCACCGCCACCCCCAGGAGGCTGGTCTTCTGCCTCTGATGTTCAGAAGGGGCGAAAGGCTATAAACTACCACGCCTCTGCCCAGAGCATCCACCCCACACCACTCAGGGTCTCCCCACACCAGCCAGCTCTGCAGTGGCCACGGGTTGCCATGCGCTTAGGATGAATAAATCCCATATTCCCCTCTGAGTGTCGGGCACAGGGCTGAGGACACGGGAGGCACTCGATCTCGAGAACCAAGATGACTTTATGATTCCCTTCACGACAGGCAGAGAAAAGAAGAGTTACACAACTGGGTTTTTGAAGAATGTGAATAGTAATAACAGCTAACGCTGATTGAGTACTTACTATAAATAGGTATGAATTAACTTAACCCTCATAACAGTCTTAGGAGGTGAATATAATTATTAGCTGTCCTTTACAGACAGGGAAACTGAACAGCTGGTAAGTGGTCAAGCCAGGACTGAAGCCAGCACCATCTGACTACAGAGCCTGAAAGCTTAAATCACCACGCGGACTCCATACAGCTGCCTCCTGGACGTAAGGCTCGGCTCCCCCACGTGTTGTTCTGATACATTCGAGCCTCAGTTTCCTCATCTGTAAAATGGAGATACTAATAGCAGCCACCTCACGGGTTCTGGGAGGGCTCAACGACAGCATAACGTCACCACCACACTGTCCGACACGTGGTGAGTGCTTAATGTTACCTATTCTTGCGTTATTGTTATAAAATAGCCTCTCAGTCTGTGTTGAGCTGTAGACTTCTAAAAATACTTTCATTTACCTTTCTCGAGACTCTGAATATTCCTCAGGGAGGCGGGTAGGTGTGGGCTTACTCCCACTTCCCAGCTGAGGCTCCGAGGCTCAGAGGGGTGAAGGCACGTGAGTGTAGGTAAAACTGAGCCCTCCTCCACCAGGAAGCCTTAAGGCCAGCCCCCCTTGACCACCGCCCCTCCAAGAGCCATCCCTCTCACCTCCACCCGGAGAATGTCATCTGCAGGTATATCCTCCACCTTCTGCTCGCTGTGCTCCACCAGCTTGGTCTCCAGAGAGAGCAGAACCCGGCCTCGGTAGGCCACGCCTTCCCCCTGAGAGGGGAGGTTGGATCACCAGGAGCAGGGAGGATGGAGGGGCAGACAAGGAAAGGTGCCTGATATGGCCCTGAGGTCATCTCTCAGGCTCCAAGGAGGTCCCTGAGCCACCCCTATCACTCTGCAGGTGAGGAAATGGTGGCCCAAAGAGTTCAGGTTACAGGCCAAGCCACCCAGATGGTCAGTACCAGACTCCAACCCAACCAGAGGAGAGATAAAACCTGAGACAAATGAGACGGTGATGGTCTAGGTCCCTCGGGGACCAGGAAAATGGGAGACAAGGCAGAAGGGAGGGGCGTGGGAGGGAGGAAGGGACCAGAGGGGACCAGGCAGAAGGAGGTCTCTCTGAGGAGATGGTTGCCTGGCCCTGGGCCTGCCCAAGCCCCGCCAGGCCCTTGGAGACCAGGCAGGACCTAGATGCTCCCCAGGCCAGGCTAGAAGACCCCTCACGCAGGCCTTGGGATCGAGGGGAGGCGGGGGGCTGGCTGGCTCACCTTGCCTGTGTTGAGCTCTGCATAGGGGTCTGGGAAGCCAGTGAACTCCCGGGGACTGCCGTAGAGGTTGACATAGCAGGGTCCAAAGGTGGGCAGGAAGCCCAGGTGGTCGTCCACTGGGAGACACAAGCAGGATCAGAGAGGCTGGCCCCGACGGGGGGCGGGGGGGGCGCTTTCTAGTGCTCAACACATCCACCTGCATGCCTGAGCCCTCAGTTCCCTGTACCTGCAAGGGATGCAGCCTGTACCTGTGTGGAGCTGTGACACTGATGACAGCTCCCATTGTCTCCCATAACTCTCTTTAATCCTCACCACAATGCTGAGACATGGAGATTTTTGTCATTTTTATCTCATATTACACATGAGGAAACTGAGGCTCAGGTATGCAAAGGAATAAATGACTTCAACGTGGCATGACCCAAAACGGTCTGACCTCAAAGCTCATGCACTGAGCCAGCACGCAAAGCTGGGGCCAGGGTCCTCCCCAGACCTATTCATCTCAGCCAGTACCCCATCCTGCATCCCACACATGAGTGTGAGGAGGCACAGTGGAGGCCCCAGTGCCTAGTGACCAGAGAAGCCATCCATCTCCCAGGGCACCAGGGAGGGATCCCGGGTAGATGTCCCCCCACAAAGTAGTCCCAGGGCACATGTCCCTCCACCCCAAGACAGACCACCTCGAAGCCTCCCTCTCCCCACGTTATGCAAAGAATACTCAGTAGAACAAGTTGGAGGAGAGTTACAAGGAGAATCACACTAATGATGAGGGAAAATCTCCTTAGCATTTCCCTCCTTTGGGGAGGGCCCTCTTTTGTTAATGTCATGATCTTCCAGCAGAAAGCCAGATTTCCCAGGATGAGATTTCACTGGTGTACTCTGAGAATCCTGAAAAGCCAGAATGCCAAAGGTGGGAAGTGGGCGTGGGGGCAGCGGTGAGGGGGAGGGCGAGGGGTGGAGGGAGCGGGGACAGGAGCCATCTGGGATGATCCAACCCAGACGAGCAGGGTGGGGTAAGGAAGTGCTTGAGCCAGACCTGAGTCCGTGAGTGAACCTTGAGTCCCACCTAGTGGCAAGACCCTGGGGCGGGGCGGAGAGGGGGCGGGCGCAGTGTGGAGTACCGGGCTTGAGAAATGAGAAATTCCCCACCGGAAGGCAGGACGAATGTGCCTCCCCCAGAGCAGGGCCGCCTGCATCCATCTTCCTCTCCCTCTAGCCCCCAGCACAGACGAGGCGCTGGCATTTGGAACAGCGGGGAGAGGCCCAGGCCAATGGAACTAACATGACCATTATTGGTTATTTGTAACAACCATATCGATTATGATTTAGCTTGCAAATTTCAAAATCAAGGGTTTTCAACTCACCCTGGCCTCCTTCTGGTCCCCGAGATGTTCCCTGCCCCACTCCCTCTCTACCCGAGAGAGTGGACTCATTCGAGCATCAGCTGGAGCCAAGCAGATTCAGGAAGGGGTTTGGGGAGTACGAGGGAACTGCCTTTAAAGTATTCCAAGAAATTTACATATTCAACTGCAGTCGAATATGTAATTCTCAACTGCAGTTGGGAGGTAACAGCCAAAGGTAAGCTAGGGGACCGCGGTGGGGAATCTCAGACCCACCTCTGGCAAATCAAAACTTCCCTGGCAACCAGCGCCCTCTCTCCTCCAGCAAAACCCCCCGGCCCACCCCCTTATTGTCCCCAAGGTGAAAGCACGTACGGTCTGTGGCTGAAGAAGGCTTGACCACACCTGCGGGCTCCTCTGAAGCGTAAAGAAATGGAAAAGGGGTTAGGATGGTAATGGCTGGGAGGAGGACCGGGTTACATGAATGGGCATGTGGATGGAGAGCTGGCAGACAGACAGATGGAAAGACAGCTCCCGTGTGGGAAACAGATGTGGCCCGAGGCCCTACTCCCAGCCCAGCTGTGAATTTACCACCAACTAAGTCATCACCGAACTTCCCCCGCCAAACACAGCCCCCAGTACCATGGCGAGCCCTCAGGTCCCTCCCCACTGGCGTCTGGCTGCACGTCTGAGTGTTCTGTTTGCCAACTGAAAATTGGACCCGAAACTTGACTCGATACGTTCAAGAAATAACACGGGAAAGAAAATGTGCTTTTCCGTGCTATAGCCAGAAAAGTGAGGGGAACAAAGTACAGACACAAAGAAAGGGTGGGGGAAGCACGAAAGGGCCAGAGCTAGGCAGCCAAGCACACCCAGCACTCCACCCAGCAGGCAGGTTGACACTTGGGACCCAGCTCTCAGAGACATGGCATTACGAGGCACAACATCTCCATCTAGTGGTCATTTCTAGTATTGCCACTGAGGGCACCTTGTTGCATTTTCACAGCAGCAGACACTGAGATCTGGCTTCTGGCATCTGCCTCTTCAAGTGAAGCACAACGCCAGACTCTATCTGTTAGCTGGAGGTCCTACACACTTGAGCGTGTCCCTAAATGTTGGTAAGAGCTATTGAGAAATAAGAAGGGAAGGAGGTATTCTGGCACACTTCCAGGCTCTTAGAATCTATCCTCACTTCTAAGCAGGTACAAATGCCCCCAAAAACGTGGGCACCCCTCAGTCTCCTTTCACAGTCCTCTCTTATTTCTATGCCTTCCCACACTCTAACCTTCCCTGTCCTCTCTTCCAACCAGCTAAATGACCAAGCCTAGAGATGTGGTTGGTGAATTCCCTGATTATTTTCATTTACTGATCACCCTTACCTATTGGTCTCCTTCGAAAAAATAATGCCTAACAAATGAACAGGACAAACAAACAGAGACTCATGGACATGGACTATAGACTAGTGGTTACCAGAGGCTAAGGAGTGGGGAGGTAGACAGGTAAAGGGGGTCAAATATAGGAGAGTAGGGAGAAGGTGAAGTGGGTAAAGGGATCAAATATATGGTAGCTGAAGGAAACTGGACTTTAGGTGGTAAACACACAATAGAATATACAGATGTCAAATTATAATGTACACCTGAAAATTATATAATTGTATTAACCAATGTTACCCCAATTTAAAAATTAATTAATTAAATATTTTTAAAAATTTTTAAAGAAAAAATAATGCCTATTACTATTTTCCCGTAGCTCCATGATTGTAGTTAAGAGCCAAGAGTTGAGCAAAACATTATGAAGGAAAAATAACCAGAGAGAGAGAGAGGAGAGGAACTTGAAAGTCTGAATGCAAGGACAGAGCTGACCAATCCAGTGCAGAAGGCAGCACAGAGGACGAGGCCCAGCTGCAGGAGCTGAGGCCCTGGGATCCAGCCGCTTAGCTCTCCGCAGCCAGGCCTCAGCTGGGAACACCGGCTGGCAGGCATCGGGGCTACAGAAACCACAATTCATGGCCATTTTCATATGCACAGGCATAGGTTCTCGTCAGTGGGGAAGCTGGGCCTCTGGTCATAGGGGAACTTTCAGCAACAGCAAGAATACCGACACAAGCCCAGCTGCAGCCCCAAGGAAGGCAGTGGCCAGGGTCCACCAGAAGCAAACAGATTCCATTCCAGGCTAATGAGGCCAAGGTCAGAGCTCCAACCCTCATGTGCTTGTTGCAAAGGCAAACCTGCCTCCCACCCAGACCAACTCTGAATCCTGGCTGCAAACTAGTCTGGACACAGCTGTCCCCTAATCCCACCACCCATCTGACCAACACATGCCTCTGGTGTCTAAGAAGACCAGACGGGTGGCTGCAGAGTGGCCTATTTCCCAATGACATCTTTTATTAATTCCTTCTTTCCTTCATTCATTCATTCATTAGTTTGTTCAGCAGACCTAGCCAGGCACGGTGCTGAGCACCTCATGAAACATGGCCCTGCTGACAACCTAGGCCAGTGATTCCTAATTTGGGGGCAAGGTCTCAGGTTTCCAGGTGCTGAAGATCATCTCAGATTCTCTCCCCCGTGTCTGCAGACAGCTCATAAAGTCAAGGACAGAGTGACCAGTGAAGGCACCGAAGACAACGCCTCTATTTAGTCCTCATCACCCTTCTGCCAAAACACAAATGTTTTGGTGTGTTTTCCCTAAACCTAAGGAACCAGGGCTGTGGAGGCCACAAAATACAGTTGAATACTCCCATTTTTGTGGCCCCAGCAGCCAAGCTCAACTCTCTCACCTAGGGGAAGCCTGGGGAGAATGAGAGCAGGCTATCCCAACTCAATGAGCTGCACATCACAGCCCCATCACAGCCCAGCAGATAGTCCCCAGGGACACCCATGTCTCCTCCTGAAGAGTCTGAGGCCATTACCTGAGGCCAGCCCTGCCGGCTTCTTCTGCCTCTCGGCATACCTCCCACACCCACAGTTTGGCTGCCTGACACCAGCCCATGCACCAGGCAAGAGGAAAATCCGAGAACTGCTGCGAAATAATCAAACCCTAAGTTCCAAAGACAAAAAGAAACTAACTTCATATTTCTTCGCTGTGGAAAAAATGGTAGGATACAGATATAGCATGATTTTCATAGGCATAAAAATATAAAAGAATCCGTGTAGGTTTCAAGGGTCTCCTGTGCCCGTTACCTTTCAAAAGAACTGTGGCTTCAAAGTTGAAAGCACTCCTTTCTAGAGAACAAAATTTTTACTAAATGCTTTGGAGCACAGAGTCCAAGGAATACTTAAGTGTGCCCAGGCAAACTTGTGGGCAGAAGTGCTTAAGAGACTAGTGTTAGGTTCTGTCCTCACTGGAAATAAAAATAAAAACACAAAAACAAAAACTCTGGGTTGGATCAAATAATCCAGCGAACCATGAGACCAGGGAATACGGAGAGAAAACCCATTTTTACGGTTCGGTTTAGTTTGGATTTTGAGAGCAGTGAGGAAATAAAGTGTATTATCGTGCTAGAAACCCCCGATGTGCAGAAAAAAAATACAAAGAGCTAAAAGGAAAGATGCAGTGGCATGTTCTGAGGTGGTGGCCTCAGGACAAGTGGCAGAAGCTTGGGAGGGAGTTGACCTTCAAGGCTTGGGCAAGGGACACACCTCCGAGGGACGGAACATCAGAGCAATCACGGAGAAGGGCTCCAGTTAGAGCAGTAAGTTTAACTCTTTTGTTGTTACAGAGAATAAGACACTTAACAGAACATTTTAAACTGGTTAGCTGGTTGCAGGAAGGTTCTCGTTTACTTCTCAAACAATCTGTGGGTAACAGTGGTCCTGCCTTTGAGTGACTCCCTGAACCACGCTGGGCCGCCCATGGCCTGAGCGCCATCTAGTGGCCAAATAAACACCGTTCTCGGATTGCCATGAAAATAATCACAGTAACCCTGAAAAAGATCAAGGCCATCATCACCGCCAGCAGGAAGACTGATGGGGAACAGGGATCTAAGCTCTCTCTTAGGTGGCTGATGGCAGGCACATCTGTAGCCTCACGAAACAGCGCTGTCAGAAAACAGTCAGAAGGTCGATTTGTGCCTCGGCCGGGGGTCTGTCCCCAGAGTCGGAGACGGGGATATAGCACCAGTCAGAACACTGGAGAAGAGGTTTCCTTCCATACCAGGAGTCCCGATCTGTGAGGGGGGCCAGAATACCCTCTCTCCCACTCCACCCCCATGATGCACTGCTCCTTGCCTCAAATATTTCTACATGAACAACCAAGAGATCCGTGTTCAGAAGTTACATAACGGCATTAGAGAAAGGGGGTCCACATCCTGGGACAGCAGTTCCCAGTTAGGAGGGGGAGATGCTGGGACAGCAGGAGGCCTGAAAGCAGTGCCTTCTGGGAGGCGTTTTTTTGTGTATTTCACTAATTTCAAGTACCAACAATGAAATCAGAATGGCAGAGAGCAGCTAAATGTTAAAGTTGAGTTGAGGGCACCTGGGATTTCATTGTACAATTATTTACTTTCATGTTGTTTGAATTTTCTATAACTAAAAGAGCTTTTTTATTAAAAAAAAAAGTTTCAGAGAACCTAGAAGAAGGCATTGGTCAACTTCAAGAGCCCTAGGAGTCTTCCAGAAACTGGGTATGTTAACCTGTCCTCCAGGTAAAGATCGTACAGATGCATGGACAGAGACCCACACACCATCTGTAGAAAGACACCTACACTGAACGGATCTCATTAGAGGGTGAGTAAAGAAGGAAGGAGGAAGGAGGACTAACAGTGTGTCAACCAGGATAGGAAACTGGCATCTGAAAGAGTCAGAAGAGCATTCACCTGAAAGTCTCAGGAAATGACTTTGAATCCTCAATAGAGTGCAAGAAGACACAGCTTTTGTGGAACAAAGCAAAGACTCCGGGAGAGAACAAAGAGAGAAAGGAAAATATTAAAAAGGAATGGCAGAGGAAAAAAGAAGGCGTGACCAGAAACTGAAAATGCAATAGCCAATTTTAAACCACATGGGAAGCAGTAAAAAAGCAGAATTAATACAGGGAAAAGATCAGATGAGTGATGCAGAAAGCCAATAATAATGATACTGAACAGCAAACGTTACTTTAGGGCTCATTGTGTACCAGACACTCTAAGAACTTTACATTTATAATCTCACTGGATCCTTATAACATCCTTATGAGGCTGAGGCTGGTAAAGGAGACTTGGAGCAACTCATTCAGCTACAAAGAAAGAGAAGCACGCCGCCTGGTCCCAGAACTCCCGCTCTTACCCCTGCCCCACCCCGTCTTCAGCTGCCCATGTTGTAACGTTAGAACAAAAGGAATTATTCCTCAACTCAGATTTACAACTCACCATGTCTCAGACAAAATTCAGTGAAAAGAGTCCTGAGCCTAGAAAGACTGAAGTAATTTTTCAAACTACAAGAAAAAGAGATAACACTCCTACAAGCAGCATCTCGTTCGAAAAAATAGACGATCTACAAAGGAATCGAATCAGACTGCTCTCTGAAAATACACCAAAATAAGTTCAAAATAGATTAAATATTTAGACATAAAAAATGAAAGTGAAAAATGGAGTCGAATACAACCTTGGGGTTTGCTGAAGGCCGAAAAGCATGACAGAAAGCATACATCCATTATTTAAATAAGAAATTGTTAAAATAAACACAAGA
Organism: Pteropus alecto; assembly: GCF_000325575.1. Taxonomy (NCBI): domain Eukaryota; kingdom Metazoa; phylum Chordata; class Mammalia; order Chiroptera; family Pteropodidae; genus Pteropus; species Pteropus alecto. The sequence goes on from NW_006434709.1 coordinate 1,107,740, forward strand.
AGTTAACCAGAAAGCTAGAAACAACAAAATAAAAAGAGTTAAAAAAAAGTAAAAATATGAGAATAAAAAATTAGAAAAAATATTGGAATTGATAAATAAATCCAGAAGCCATTTCTTTAAAACATCTGATAAAGTAAAAAAAAACAAAAACAAAAAACAAAAAAAACCTTGTAACAAGGCTAATCATGAAAAAAGAAAGAAAGAAAACTCAAATACATATCTTTAAAAATAAGATGGGGGAAACATTGCAGGTAAAGAGAATTGTTTAAATTATTGATCTGTACAACACTATGTAAAGACATTGGAAGACCTTAATGTAATAAATGCTTTTCTGGAAAGATATAAATTATCAACACTGACTATAGTTAAAGTTACAAACTGAAAATAACAACGATCACAGGAGAAATTGAAAAGATTTTAAAGAGCAAGTGCTACACCCACCGGAAAAGGGCACCCGGCCCATATAGTTTTATGAGTGATTCTTTCAAATCCTCAAAAGATTACATTCTTATGTTACATAAAACATTGCAGATGTTAGAAAAGATTTTAAATATTTCCAATTAATTTTACAGAGCCAACATAACCCAGATACCAAAACCTAAGAAATTAAATAAGCAGACATAACAATTAAAGATAAAAGAAAAAATCAAGAAACAAGCTCTAAAACACATTTAGTAAATTAGTAGAAGACGAAGGTGGCAGTTCAAATTACAGAGAAAAGATCATTCAATATATAGCATTGGCATTACCAAAAAATGAATTTTTTAAAAAGTAATATTAGATCCTTGCCTTCTTCATTAAAGAAAAGATTAGTAGATTTGACTGGATAAAAAAAATTTTAATTTCTATATGTCAAAAACTATTAAGTGTTAAAAATAAAACTGACAAAAATTATTTACCATATGTATGTGACAGGGGAAAGTTAACATCCATACACATATAGAACTCTTGCAAAACAAGGAGAAAAAGACAAATATACCATCAGAAATACAGACAAGAACATGAACAAGAAATTTATAATAAAGTATATAAATGTATATAATTGGTAAATACAAAATGAGTATGAAAACATTTTTAAATTTCCATTGGTCAACTTCATCAGCTATTAATGAAATTAAAATCAAAGCAAAAATAAAAGACACCCATCAAATTAACAAAGTTCTTTTGTAATGTCATTATTTTACCCTACGTCGGTGAGGGTGCAGCAAAACAGGCTTAATGAGTGATTAGAGTGTAAATTAGTCCAGTCTTTTGGAAGGGCAATTTTGATACATGCCAAAAGCTTTAAAATGTTCAAATCCTTTGACACAGCAATCTCACTTCTACATATTCATCCAAAAGGTAAATCATGAATTGCATAAAGATTCAGCTACAAAAGTAATATAAAGTTAGTTGTTTATGACGTGGAAAAAATAGAAAAAACCTAAATAATTCAACATTAGCTAGTTAATGTGGATTATGGTGCATTCACACATGGAACATGTATAGTCACTTAGAATTATATTGTAGAAGAATGTTTAATAACATTAATAAACATATGTTGTACTACCAAGTAACAAAAAAGTGATTTTCAAAACAATTAAAAATTGTTTCAAAACACTGTTTTTCGTATATATATAATACATGTATGTGTATATATACATATATACATATATACATACATACATACATACAGAAAAGTCCCAGAATATCAATAGTTAGTTCCTGTCTGGGAGGGTAATTTCATGGGTAAATTTTATATTCTTCTTTCAGATTGTCTCTTCAAATGATCTTAGACTACTTTTTAACAGACCAATGAAAGTTATTTCAGAATAGATACTGCTGGGGCGCAGTCGGCCAGTGTAAACCCCAGGGGATGACATGGCTGCAGCCCCCAACTTTCTCTGCAGGAGTGAATTGCCCTCTGCACCATTAGGAGGCGCATTCCACCATTGAGGGGCGAAGAATCCTAAATGTCCACGAGCCCACCCCTCTCGATGGCCAGGGTCCCTTCTCCTTGAGAAAGAGGCAGCAAAGACCTTATAATCTTCCCTTTCATGCAAACTCTCAAAACTAGAAGTATGAGACGGGAGGGGGTGGAACAAGGGAGAGCAAGGGGGACTAGAAGGCAGAAAAGAGGGGGAACTTACCCTCTATTTCTCCTCCAGGGGCAGAGATTTTCGACATACTCAGGTAGGTGGTGGCCACGATGTCATTGTGAGTCAGGCGGTCCCTAGAGCAGGGAAACAGAGAGGGCCTGAACAGGGACGGGCAGGGGGCGCAGACCACAGTCCACCCAGAAGGAAATGTACATCGCCAGAGCCCAAGCGGGTATGTCCCTGAGGCCTGGCAATACTAGCGGAGAAGAGACTGGAAAGAAAGTGTTGCTCAGGACTCCACAGGAGGGAATGAGTCTGTCTCATCAACCATCAGCACCTTATAGGCCAACACTGGGCTGCCAGCCTGGATGTCTGCAGGCTGAGAGGGAGGAGGCCAGAGACAGGGCAGGGAGCAGGAGGCTTCTCAGGGAGCCAAACCCCCAGACCCAGGGAGAGCCAGGCCCAGGAGCTCAAGAAATATCCAGATCAAGGAGAAAAATCAAGTGACCAGGAAGAAACGATCTCCAAGGTGATAGTCTTAAATTAGCCAACGCTAAGGCACTATTCCTTTTTGCATCTGACTTTGTGACAAAACACTTATAACCTCCTTTACTCAATAACCTTAAGAAATGGGTACTTTTATTTATTATCTCCGTCGCACAAATGAGGAAGCTGAGGCTTAGAACCATAAAGTCCTTGCCCACGGTCATCCTGGGGCGGGGCAGAGCCAGAACTGAAACCATGGGGTCCTGACTCCTGCTCCAGTGTGTCAGGGCAAACACTGCCCCGCACATGGTATGGGAACCTGTCCTGCTTCCCAGAAGGAAGGTTTCTCCCCTCTCAACCAGCATAGGGGACGGTGGGTAGGAGTTCAAGGGGACTAACGAATTGATGAACCTATTAGCCAACAATATCCTGTGCAGACCGTCCCTCTCTGCCCCACTCCTGTCCCTTTTGATCATAATATATAGTTATGACAGGCATTTATTGAGCATCATATGACTTATCTCATGCCCTCACATCAGCCCTGTGAAGTAGGGACTACAAGTAGCCCCAGTTTCAAGTGAAGAACTGAGGTTTAGAAGGTAAGTCATTTGCCCAGATGGCAGAGCTGAGACTTGAACGGGAAATGCCCGACACGGAAACCTGAGCTTTGACTGCAGCAGTCTGCTGCTTCCCTGTCAAGCTAGACCAGTGGCTCTCAGTCCAGTGATTTGGATTCCTAGGGGACATTTAGCAAAGTCTGGAGACATTTTCGGTATTGGGGTGGAAGTGTAGGGATAGGGCACGGTTGCTAATAAACATCCTACAATGCACAAGACAGTCTCCCACATCAAAGAATTTTCTGGTCCAAAACGTCATCATGCTGGGGTTGAGAAGAGCTGGGCTGGGCAAGACCTATCTCCCGGAATTTTGCCTGGATGCATGTTCCCTCTTTTTTGGAATCCCAAAGGCCCCCTCTCCCTGCTGCCCTTCAGCCACAGGCAGCTTCAGGCGATGATACACCCAAGCCCCAATGTAAACAACAATCAAGCATGGTGGTTTCATTTCTCTTTTAAATCTAAACCATGAAATACCTCTGTTGCTCCCTTCTTTCCTCTTTGTATTTCCTGGGGAAGTGATTAAGCTTTCATTTTAAATTTTGCCATTAGGGCGGGGGCTGCATCAGGAAGAGCGACTTGTCAGCACAGATCTTTTATCACTTTTCCTAGTGAATGATGGTAACAAGAACTGGAAAGTAAAAATTCCTTTAACCATCTTATAATGAGTTTATCGACACCAGATTACTGACGGTCGAGGGGACTTTTAAACTGCCTCGGTGACCAAGCCCTAGAAAAGACCAGCCTGGTCTTACCTGAATCTGC
>NW_006434709.1:1111832-1126924 GCF_000325575.1 Pteropus alecto
CAGGAAGAGATTTTGTTTTATGGAGGTGGGGAGGGGTAGTTTTGAGGGTTTTGTTTCTTAATGACAGAGAAATTCTTAAAGACTTGAATGGAAGATTAAGTTACAGAGAAAAGGCCATATGGACTAGATCATATTTCCAGGATTCAGGTAATAACACAAGTTTATCTGAGTTTTCTGGGAAGAAAGCACTGTTCTGGATAGGAACTTGCAGCACCAGAATGCTTTCTGGCCAAGAGTAGTTTTGAGGGTTTTGTTTCTTAATGACAGAGAAATTCTTAAAGACTTGAATGGAAGATTAAGTTACAGAGAAAAGGCCATATGGACTAGATCATATTTCCAGGATTCAGGTAATAACACAAGTTTATCTGAGTTTTCTGGGAAGAAAGCACTGTTCTGGATAGGAACTTGCAGCACCAGAATGCTTTCTGGCCAAGAGCTGGGTTTTGGGGCTTGGGGTTGCTTTTGGAAAATACAGCAAGTCTGAAAATAGACTCACAATAAAAATGCCACTTCAACCCAAACCAGAGATGCAACCACCAGATTCTGTAATGTGTTTGGATTGTACAGTATGCTGATGCCTTTGACACAGCTCACACAGACTTGGGCAAGACCCGTCCACAACACATGGGACAACCGCACCCGTGTGCACACACGCACACATGCATCCACACGCACAGACATGCACAACGCACACACGTATCGCGAGCTAAGATGAAGAGATCATTCTGTGAACATAAAGCACACCTCTCCCCCAAACCGCTTCCCCACGGAACATACCGGCGGTCAGGGCCCGAGAGGCCTCTCCCTCCCGGCCCTCCTGGCTGCTCCCTTCCTCTCCTCTAATTCTCACAAGCTGTTTTCTTTAGGCCTGGGGAACTGGCGGGCACTTTAATGGCTCTGTGGCCTGGGGGTTTTCTCCAGTCTCTCATTATCCTCCTGGCTGGGGGTGCCATGGGCCTGAGACCAAAGGACAACACACTGGGAACCGCAGAGCCAAGACTTTTTGGGGGCAGAGAAAGGACAACTCTCTCTTTTTGGAAAGCTTGGTGTATGGAAGGTCCTGGGGATCCTCATGTGGACCCCTAAAAGCCTCTGAGGCATGAGGGGGACCACCTCAACATAGCAGAAGGCAGCATAGTCTAGTGGTTAAGAATGCAGGCATTGGGAGCAGCCGGCTTGGGTTCGAACCTGGCCTCAGCTGCTTCCCAGCTGTCACCTCGGGCAGGTCACTCAATCTTTACAAACCTACCTCATCATTTGTAGAGGAGTCAAGCTGAGATCAAGTGAGACTGTGAATGTGAAGGGCTTGCTGCACAGAGGGCCTGGTATACAGTAGGTGCTCAAGTGATAAATACTATTACTCTTCTAAGATGTCTGCGTAGCTACTGCCCTCACCTGTTGCAAGCCCACAGTGGTATGTCCCTTGCTGAGGCAATTCTGCCCACTTCCATTCCATCCTACCAACACAGGGGGCGTCACACCCTATCCCTGCAGAAGCTCTGCTCTTTCCAGCCTCTTTGCCTTTGTTTATGAACCTCTCCTCACTGGAATGCCCTCACCCTGAACCTATTAAAACCCCACCTCCTCCTAGAAGTCTTCCAGGCCCCTCCTAGTCTCAGGGATCTCAGGCTTCTGGAGCCCTCCCAGGCCCACCCAGCTGTCTCCGCATCTGTCTCTGAGCAGGGCTGTGAATAGCTTCCCAAGAACGGCCCTCATCCTCTCCTCCTTTGCCTCCCCCATAGGAGACTGCCTCACCCGAAACATACTCTCTCACTGCACGCAGACTGAATGGAAGGAAACTAAGGACCCAGTGACCTCTGAGGATGGCCACCTCTAAAAGACACTGAGGCTCAGAACTCACCAGTCTATGACACGAATCCTCATTTTTTCACACATGGAGGGAAACTACAGAGGAAAAAGAGACATGTTGGTGTGGGGTCCTTTTGAAGAACCAAAGTCTAGGATACAAGTGGGATGCTGGGGAGACTGGGAGCCTGGGACCTTCTGGGGTGGGCCCCCAGGGGCCAAGGCTCACCATGGCAGGCAACGTGATGCTCTGGTTCCACTGAGGGTTGGCTGTCTTCTCCAGGATCTTGCTGCAGAGCTAGAAGACACAGAGACAGGTGGGTGGAGCTCCACAGGAACACTGGATGCTTTCAGAGACCACCACACCAGCCAGCGGCCATTCTCTGTCACGCTGGCCACCCTTTGGGCTGGGCGGAAGGCCCAGGCCCTGTGCAGTGGGTTCAGACACAGGAATCTTTGCAGAGACAAAAAGCTCCATGGTCAGTCAGACCGAGAACTAGAGGTGTCAGACCCAGAACTGGGGAACAAATTGCCTGAATGCCACAGCCCTTCACCCTTAGCTCATACCTCTGTCTGGAAATCCCCCTTCCCCACCTCCCATTATGGCCATGACCCTAAATGTGGGGTCCCTGAGTCCAGACTGGCTTTCCCATAGGCCCCACAACCTGAGGCACTCCCTTTTGCCCATCAGTCCAGATCACCTGCCCCTTTGGAAGATTGTAAACCCTAATAGTTTAGAGGTAGAGGAAGAGGAGGAGAGAAGGAAGCTTAAAGGGCTAGGGCCGAGGCCATGCACCGGCATCAGAGAGTGAGAAGAAAATTCAGTGAAGATACAAACCTCATGAGCCACAGTCTGGCTCGGCATAGCCCTGCTCTTAAGACTGGGCTTTTCACAAACAAGGAACCTAGCAGAGGTGAAAACCAGATCCAAACCAGAGGCTTGTGTGCTCTGCTCTGCCCGCAGAGTCCCAGGGCAGCACCAGGGCTCTTAGCCAGCCCCGGGCATCCTGTACTCACACAGGGACAGCAAGCAATGACTCAGTTTCTGATATATAGACCCTGGTAGGTTCTCATGTCCTATGCATAAAAATAATAAGCAGCCTTTTTCAGAGCATTTACTACGGGCCCTGTATTGTGTGAAACATTTTACATGCATTATCTCATTAAACGAGCATCTGACTTAGATCAGTGGTTTCAGTTCCTCCACGAGATGATGGTACAGCCAAGACTTTGTCTCTATCTTTGGTCCACCCAGTGCTGGCCCTGTGAGAAGAGCCCAGGCAAAGGCTGGGACAGGGATGGGTACCAGATGTGGCCCTTGTGTGATCAATCCGACAGAACAATGGGCAGAGTGGGGCCCAGTTTTCAGAAACGAGTATAAAAAGGCTTCTTAAAAAAAAAAAAGGATGCTCAACTTCTCTTGTAATGAAAGATGCACAAATAAAACTAATGAGTTACTATTTCTCACCCATCAGATTTATAAAAATCTCTGAAGTCTGGCAGCCCCTCTATTGGCAAGGCTTTGGGGATGCTCGACCTCTCCAGAGGGTAACTGGCTACTATCTATCAAAATTACAAATGCAAACACCCTTTGACCTACCAGTTGTACCTCCAGACATTTATTTATTATACAGAAATACTTGTACATGCACAGAATGGCATACGTATAAGGTTATTCACTGCAGCATGGTTTAAACTGGCAAGGATTTGGAATAGCCCATGTGTCTACCGATAAAGGACAAGTTCAATAAATTACTGTCCATCCACACAATGGAGGGCTATGCAGCTCTAAAAAGAATGAGGACTGCTGTGTAATATGAAACGGTCTCTAAGTTATCCTAATTAAAAAATTAAGTACTGGGGGGTGTCATGTACAACCCGTTGTCTATAATTAATACTGTCGTATGGTATATTTGAAGGTTGTTAAGAGATTAGATCCTAAGATTTTTCATCACAAGGAAAAAATATTTTTTTCTTTTTTTCAGGGGGTATTATTTATATGAGGTGATGGATATTAACTAAACTTAATATGGTAATCATTTCACGATATGTGTAAGTGAAGTCATTATTCTGCATAACTTCAATTTATATGGTTCTGGATGTCAATCATATCTCAATAAAACTGGGGGGGAGGATTAAAAAGCAAAGTGCAGAACAGTGAGTGTAATGTGCAACCATTTGTGTTAAAAGGGTAAAAGCTAAGGATTTATCATCAGATTTGCTTGCATATGCAATAATAAACCTGAAAGATGCAAAGGAAAGTAACTGCAGTGGTTTTATTTGCAAGGGAGGAAATGAAATGATGAACTATTGGATGAGTACAGAGCAAGAGGGAGAGTTTTCATAATAGATGGTAGAGATAGGTGATAGGGATAGGATGATAGATGATAAAGATAGGTGATATATAAATGATAGGTAGGTAGGTAGGTAGATAGGAAGTTAGGTAGTGAGATAGATGTATATAGGTATATATAATAATGTATTACATAATTCAAAAATTAAATGAACAAAATTTTAAAAGGAAAAGGAAGGCCTCTTTAACCAGACACAGCTGAGAGACCCTGCCAAATCATGCCTCAGCCCTCTAGAACAAGAAAGCACAGTCTGTCCCCACATTCCCAGGAGTGATTTAGGGAGTCACAGGCCTCCTCCACAGCAAGAGAAGCACTTCCACCTGGCTAGCCTCCGGGGCTCCCTCTGAGAGAGTCACTGGGATGTGGGTCTGGGAACCTGAATAATAGCTGATCCCATGGCCGCACACCAGGCCAGCGCTGCCTCGGGTCCTAGAAGTCCCCAGCAGCCTTCCCACACCCTGCTGCACTCCCCCGACACTCAGCCAAGGCAGCACCACGCTTCTCCTCCTCCTCCTCTTCTCCAAGCCTTTTTTTTAAACCCTCCTCCACTTCCTGATGGAGTGTAATTAGTATGACTTTTCTGGAGGGCTATTTGGTCACCTTCGTCAAATACTTAAAAATAAGCATGCTCTCTGACCCAGTTCTAGAAACTTCACTCTGGAAAAACAATCCGAGTGTGGACAAAGATTGATTTGTCACAGAGTTGTTCATAAAAAAGGAAAACTGCGACAACAACAGAAAATTATCCAAAGGTAGGTTAAATGTTATGTTATACTCTTCTCATGGAACATTATGCAGTTATCAAAAATTTTATTTCAGAGGCTATTTAGTAACCTAAGGAAATATTAGATGATAAAAGCAGTTTACCAAACTGCATAGGTAGGGCTGATTGTCATTACTGGTGGTAGTTACATGTTCTATAAATCACCGTGAACACTAAATTAGCGAACAATGAGCCATTGCTCCTAGGGGAAATACAGGGTTAGATTCCTGCCAGTCTCTGTCATGACATTTTTGCCAACTAACCAATACATAAGCCCGGTTTACGCGTGTTCCTGTTTAAAGACACCTTATTTAATATACACTGTTGATTCATTAACATTGAATTCATGGCCAACAGCACTGTAACTCATGCCTAAATGAAGCTTATCTAACAGATTTTCTCCACGAGGTATGTTACAGCCTTCTAGCACTTAGGAATGCTAGAAAGCATTTCAACACTACACTTTGGGGCTTTTTTAAACAGTGAAATCACCAATTAAGAGCAAAAACAAAAATGCAAAGAATATGACACTAAGTAGACCGAGAAAGGGACACTTATTGACAGGATAAGAGCTGACACAGAAAGGAGAGTGTCACGTTGTCCCAACTGAGCTGGCAACATGCAAGTCAGCCAACTCAAATTTTTTGTCACTCCGCACATATGATCACAAATGATCATGAAAGCACCATGAGTACTGAGTTTGAGGTTACAAATAAATTTTACCAAGTTGGCAAATCTATAAATACAGAATCTGCAAATAATGAAAATCAACTGTAACCTAAATCCAATTTTTTCCAGCAGAGGAATGGGAAGGACAGAGCGGGTGAGAACTCCAGAGAAGAAAACATATTCGCAGGAAATATATACAAACGTTAACAGTAGTTATTTCCAGGGTGGTGTCGGGTACAGAAATACGGTTAATTTTTTACAGTTAATTTTGTTTCATTTTCTTTGGGTTCCTCTGATTCTTTTCAAAAAAAAAAATTTTTTTTTTTTTTGCAATTAATAGGTTTTATTCTTGCCTTCAGTGGAAAAACAAGTTGTTTTAAAGTCTCCCACTCCGCCCTCCAATATTTCCACTTCCCTTCTCTCATATCTCATGAAGACATGTGTGTGGGTGCATACACGTCTCCCCAGCTCCCCTCTCCTCTCCCACCCCCACCTATCTCTTGATGGTTCTCACATTCCTCTGGTAGCTGGGCCAAATCACGTTTCACATGTTAGATAATAGTGCCACCAAGTGTCCATAAGAGGAAATGCAAAGAGGGCAAGGCTGGGGTAAATGGGCACACAGGGGACTAAACTCTAGGACTCTAGGATTTTGGATGTGATGAGAAAAAGTGACGCACAAGCAGACTGGGAGAGCGAGACAGAGAGGCAGAATGAGACAGGCAGAATGAGACAGGCAGTAAGGATAGCAGAGCAAGTGGGAGGAGGAGGCCATGATGAGGTGGCTAGGGGAGGGAGAAGGGGACACAGAGGCCTGGGGACCACCAGGCTAAAGCTTTCAAGAGAGAAGGTCTCAGCTGCCTCCTTCACGATAAGCCCCTTCCTTCTAGAGGGAAAATAGAGGGTGTAGCTACTTGCACTAGCCCAGCCACCAATCAGCTCTATATAGTCCCCTCCCTTGGCCAGGTTCCCCACTCCCATCTCCTCCCCCAGACATCTGCGCCTTCCTAGAAAGATCCCCAGGGCCAGCCTAGGATATTCAAAGCAAGAGAAAACCTAGGGACATCAAGGTGCTGACAAGGACTCAGGAGTAGCCAGGAGCCCCGAGCTCTGAGACTTAGCTCCAAGGGAAGCCATAGAATTTGAAGGCAGGTCAGTCTTGGCTCTAACCATCATCAAAGCACCCTACCATCCCTGGGAATGCAGAATAAAACAATCTCAAGACACAGCTTTCCCATTTATCAAATTGGGAAAATTGGTTTCAGTCCTTAGATCAAGTGTTCTATAAGATGGTCCAGTGAGTCTTCCCACTACCTTCCTACCTTCTTTCATCCCACTGCAATCCGTCCTGAGGCCAGGAAGAGGGCATCAGACCCTGACCCCAAGCCGAGACCAACACTGCACCTGGGTAGGACGGAAGTGAGCATTTTACAGCCCAATCGGAATGAGTTTAAAATCTGAGTTACCTCTCCCACAAACACTTCCTTTGAGACCCTGTGTTAGACTGGGGATGGCAGAGCCAGCTGGGAGGGGTTCCCACGGCCAACTTCAAGACAGTTCACACATCTAGCACAATAACGACTGATTTTAGCACACTGAATTAATAAAAAAGTATTGAGGTCCATACTGAGGAGAAAGAAAGCAGTTCTTTACAGAAAGATACCAGGTAATAAAGAGAAGGAATGATAATGAGAAAATCACCACTTTGCAATCCCAAGTAACTGACTCGTTCAGGCAAGGAGGTCGAGCTGTGTAGATCATTAGGTAAGAGGTTGCTAGAAACAGGATATCCACACAGCACCAAGATATCACCCACAGATTACTTGCAAACTGCAAAGGAGAGCATGTGCTTTGACAAAGGAGAGATCTGGAAACACCACCTTAACCACTGATGAAGAAGCAAGCTGGCATTATTGCTTTCTATTGTCATGTAATATGATGTGAGGAACACTGTTGTTTAATCTAAGTGAAGGCCATGCCAGTGGGTGGGTGTTCACTGTACCATCCTTTTAACTTTTCTTTATGTTTTAAAATATTAAAAATAAAGTTACGAAATATGTCTATTATTTACCAAAAAACACTAGAAAAATAGTCACTAAACATGAATTTTGTATGGTGCTTTACAAGGAACTTTATTTTTACTTTTTTCTGTATTTTTTCTAAATTCCTTAATAAATATGTGCGTCAATAATAAAAGAAGAAAGGAAAGAAACATAAAAGAGGGGAAAGGCAGTCTGAAGGTAGAAGGGGGAGAAAATATGCCCGTCTTAGGCCTTTGCATATTCAAGATGCGTATTCAAGACCCAGTTCCTGAAATCACACCTGGGCTTCAGCAGTGAGCCCCCCTGACCACCCAGGTCCCTTCTCCAACCTCAGGAGTCCCTTTGGTGGTGAGATAGGGAGGCAGACCCTGCTTCTTTCCAAAATGAATCTAAGAAGAGATTAAGTGAAAGGAAAATTGCAAAATGCTGTGTAAATGGGTACCCACACCACTTCCATCAGCAGCCTCACCTTCTAGCGTTTACTGTTAATTTTTTTTAACTCCTCTCCAACTGTCCTGTACTGCCCCGCTGTCTCACCCCTCCGAGACTCTGCCTCCAGAGCAAAGGGGGAGCCGGCTGCAGGGTCCCTACCCTCTATCCACCCAGCTCAGTCCTCAGCTCTCTCCTCTGCCCTGTTCCAATTTTCCTATTAACATCCAAGTTATCTGACTGAACCCCCACACTCCCCGTGCCACAGCAGACGAAACTGTCCAAAGGGTTGGTGGGTCCATGGAGGGCGCTGACCCCACCCTGCCAACTGCCTGAAGTCTACATAAAGCTCAGAGGCTCCTCCACAGAGGGTCCAGGAGCCAGCAGGAACAGAGTCTGTGCCCACCTGATCTGTCCTTTTTCCAGATTTCCAGGCATTTCCGCCACAGTCTCTGCTCTGAGCTTATGGAGTAAATAAGAGTGGGTTCTTATTTCCCCACAAGTCAGAGAAACAGATGCTAACAAATACTGGGACAGAATGGAAAACGAGCCCTAAGAGAGCCATGCATACAACGCCTTGAGCCTTGAACTAGTCCATCAGGCTTGTCGGGGGTGTAGAAGCTGGACACCGAAAGATGCAACACTTTGGGGGGAAAGGCCAGAAAGGGCACCAGAGTGCATGCAGGGAAGTGTGAGGCAGGGAAGATGAGAGAGGGCACACGGCAACCATGTGATCTTCACGGTTTGTACCGTAAACAATAATATAAATGGAGCTACTTTAAAATGGAGCCAGAGCTGCCATGCCAGAAGAACTACCTTTCGCATCTTATACCTCAAACCTTGGAACATTAAAACGGGGCAAGACAACCTTTGGACCGGGCCTAAGCAAATTTGTGCCCCCCAAAACCTGCAAAGATAACAAGAAAGCAGTCATTATGACTACTAGACTGATGACTACTGGACTGAGAATAGAAACATTATTTAAAATTCACATCACTATGCTATGTTACTGTACCAATGGAAATGCCTACTTTCTCTTTGTGTGATTGTTCCCTTTCTCTTTCTCAGAAATATCCATTGCCTTTGTCTCCTAACCAGACATTATTTGGATTTCTACCTGAATCAGTGGTCCCCAAATAGCATGTTGATGCCAAAAAAAAACAAAAAACGCTCGTTTGCCTCTCATTTGAAAAGCTCTATTTATTTTTAAATTAATAGTACCCACGCAAGGGCTCTGCCCAACTCCACGCTGAGCCCAGCTCCAGTGCTGCATCGCTGCACCTGCCCACTAGGGGCACTGTTTTCTCACTCGCACAAAGACTCTGTGGGCTAATATTGACCATGTAGATGAGGCTAGAAAGTTTGGGCAGAACCAGGCAGTCAGATTATACGTTTTAAACTTCATTGTACAGACAAGGCTGTGTTTTAGATTAATTATTCTGGTGGCTTTCTATGGGGAGAGTTCGAACAACGGAAGGGACCCCAGGTTGCTGTGTGGTCCTAGGCAGAGATGACAGTGGCTCTGGGGACAGAGAGAAGGGAAGGGCCTTGGGACGTGTTTGAAGTCAAGAGCTAGGGGTGGCATGTCTGACGTAGAGATATTTTTAAAAGAGGGAAAAATCAAAGTAGGCCTCGATTTTTTGCCTTCGATGGTGGTACCTGGTTAGGATGGAGGCTCCTGGAAATGAGCAGTGTGGGGCAAAAGACTACTACCCTTACAAAGGTCCCAAGGAGCAGCATATAGAGATGCGCAGAGAGGCATGGGAGGTCTCAGATTGAAGGGAGGGTCAGAGTAAAACAGAGCTGTGGGAATCCTCTGTGCAGAGATGACAGCTGAAGGCTGGGAGTGGCCAAGGCTGCCAAGGACGGCTGGTATAGTGTGCAGACAAACGCTGGGGGACACCAGCCTATATGGTGGGAGGCAGGAGGGGGCCCAAGCAGAAATCAGCAGGGGCTGCAGCAACAACCCTGCCTCTCTGCAGGAAGGTGGGCTGCAAGGAAGGGAGGAAGGTATCGGTGACCCCTAGTTCCCCCACCAATGTGGCCTTTCTCTGCCCAACTCCTACTACAGATTTTTGTAAATAATCATCATGTTTTTATTACATATTTTTAAAGTTTCTCTGTCTTTATGGCTTTGAATCTAGCTTCCACTGAATTATTTAATTTTCTCGCAAATAGTCCTCTATCTATCCACTGTCCACTTGTCCTCCCCGTGTCCATCCACACCTATGTGTCTTTCTTGGACACCCCAGGCAGACCCGCCCACGTGTGTGTGCACTGCAGCCCAGAGAGCTGAGCATGTGCAAGCGTCTCGCCTCTCGTCCCACAATCAGCCCCATCTGTGCACACTCACCTCTGATGGGGGTGTCAAGGGCAGCACGTGTGCACGTCACTCCACCCCATGCTCTGCCCTCCCACGAGAATCTTCCTGTATCTTTGCTCCTTACCATTTTCCCTGCGAAGCTGACCTCCATGAAGGGATCCACCAGGTTCTTCTTGTTACTGTCAAAGCCGAAGATCTGTTTCACGTTGTCCAACACGGCATCGTCCACTACAGAGAAGGATGTATGGGTCACTGGCAGCCTGCTGGCCCACCTCCAAGCCCCGCCGTTCTGCCCGCCTGTCTATAAGCGGCCTCGGGACCCCCGGGAGACACCACGGCACCCGCGCAGCCCCGGGACACCCAGGAGGGAGGGCAGCCTCGGAACGGCAGCTCTTGAGGGCACCGCACCAGCTCCCCACCCAGCCCCCAACAGCTCGTCCACTGTCCCCCTGCTCTCCAAGGCTTTGGGAACAGGTCCACCAAAGTGATCCGTCAGGAATCTACATCAATATGGGCAGTAAACACTCTAGAAAAGGACTGGAAATTGTTGTAATATCCCATTTGGGTGTCTGTTTGACGTTTTCCTTTATATTCATTAGCACAGTGATTTACCTGAGGCTAACCAACAAGTTAATTCTGGGTATTTTTGTGCTCGCTTCGGCAGCGCATATACTAAAATTGTTTTTTTAAAAAAAAAAAAAGAAACGAATTTTAATCTACATTACTCCAAACCAATATTTCACTAAATCAGCCATATTATTTATATATATATGTATAGATAGATAAATGTGTGTGTATGCTTTAATGTATACATATGTATATGTTATGTATAAATGTACATATGTATATGGATGAGAGAGAAAGGAAAGGGACAGTTCAAGATTATATACTAACTAATGTCTACATAAATACAACAAAACACAACAATTAATATTTGTGTCCTATTGACCCACCTATTTGTTTCATTTATATTTAAACAATGTTGCAGAGAATTAAACATAGAGCGCCTTCACCTTGAGCGAAGCAAACATTTCTATTTCCCAGGCCCCCTTTCGAAGCTCACCAGCCTCACTCTGCATAGTTTTAACCAATAAATGCAACATATTTTTTTAAGCATGTGTTTTAATGCCCATGTAATGCCCATTACTTATTTAAAAGCTTTCTCCTTTCATCATGCATGATTTTGGTTCCAGTATGGCTGTACAGAAGGAACCCATTTCATTTATCGATGTTATTAGTCAAAGCAGAAACCCTCAAATAATTTGCTTCATGCAAATCTTGTAAACAGGGACCCATGTAGCAAATGTTCTCCATTGCTGTGAACAAGGAGCAGCTCGATCATGCCAATGCAAGCTCCAAAACAGTGGCTCACAGGCCACAGCACAACCAAACCACCTGGGGAGCCTTTAAAAACTACCAATGTGCAGCCTGGGTTGATACCCACAACTCTAGAATATCCAGTGTACTGTAAGTCCCCACTTAACGTCATCAATAAGTTCTGCGACTTAAAGTGAACCGACATATAAAAAAACCAGTTTTACCATAGGCTGATTGATACAAACAAGAGTTAAGTTTGTATGGCATCTCATCGATGTTACAACGAAAGACATTGGACAAAACATTATTTGAGGAACTGCTCGAATTCCCCCAGCATCTACTGAGCACACTGGATGAGGCCCATACAGAAATAACCACTGTGATAAACCAGGCAGTGGCCACACTAGCCTTCCTGGGAGGATGAGGACATGGCCACAGCTGGGGTGACCCACTATCCCAGTTTGCAGGGGACTGAGTGGTTTCCCAGGATGTGGGACTTTCAGTACTAAAACCAGGACAGTACAAGGCAAACTGAACACTGTTCTTCATCTGTGGAGACACCGAGCTCTACCAACATTTCAGAACCGCTTCTTCAGCCCACGGTCTATCAACTTGCAGGTTGGGCTTCCTCGAGAAGGGAAAGAAATTCAATGAGATCCAACCCTGAGCACAAAACAGAGGGTCCGGATGGTGCTGACTCCCCATTGAGAACCAAGAAAATGGGTTCATAGAGGCTGAACAACCAGACTAGGCCTAGGAGGATGCTGAAATGGAGCCCAGGGATAGTTATTAGTCTCGATTTCTTGCACTTCTGTAACTCCACCAGCATTTACATTACTTCTCATTCATTCTGATCGCTTTTCTGTTAAGAACAGCAAAAACTCTTAGGAGGAGTTTTTAAACCTAGAGAGGGGTTGAGGCTTCCCCAGAGGGCTGAGTGGAGGGAGAGTTGGGCTGGGCACTGATGCAACAGACCCAGGGGGTGAGGAAGTCAGGCCAAGGGGAGGCAGGGAGGGAGCAGAGGGCAGCCCCTCCATCTCCTTCCCCCCAGGGAGCTGACCTGGCCCAGCCCAGGGTGCCCCCTCCTACCCAGAGTCCCAGACTCACTCTGTGGCAAGTCCTCGGCCCTGAAGACCCTCAGGCAGAAATGTGCTCCTCGAAGGGCCACGCCAGTCGGCCTGAGCAGGTTGCCTTCTATGTCCTCCTTGTCTTCAGAGGGGTCTTTCCTCTCCAGCTAAAATGCAAACCAAAGATGATTCCTTTAAGTGCTCTCAAACACAACGTTTTCCCTTCCACAACCAACAGCACTGAAATGGTGCATTTCGAAGAAAAGCAGGTCTCGCCCTGCTGCTTACTAGCATGCGATCTCAGGCTGGTTCCTCACCCTGAGACTCTGCTTCCTCACCTGGGGAGCGGAGACGAAGGTACCGACCTCACAGGCTATTGGGAGGATCGACTTTAATACTGATGAAAATACATGTGGCACACGGTGGGCATTCAAGAACCTTAATCACCTTCCCACTCCACCCGTTTGAAAATAGTGCAAAAGCAACATGTCTAAGCTGACTGCTCTGTCTTCAGTGACGTCTGTTCATGCACTCAATGCGTATTTACCGAGTGACTATTAAGTGTCAGCATGGTGCCGAAGGGCCAGGGATGCAGCAGTGAACATGATGGACAGAGGCCCTGGCCCCACGGAGTTCACCATCCTGCAGGGGAAGCAGACCTTTAAGCAAGGTCTTTTTCTCCCATTCCACTGACTGGATTACAGACCTGATGATGGCAACTGGAGCGAACATCTTGAACCATGATGAAAGCTGCACGATGAAGATGATAGAGCACAGACCAAGAGCCCAGGTCTCTCATCATTGGGGGAGCACTGTGCCTATTCTGGACTGCCTACCCAGGCATTTATGAGGGAGAGAAATAAACTTCCGTCTACCTTAACAACTATTTGGGGTATCTCCGTTACAGCAGCTGAACCTGTATCTTAATTCACAGGGGCCCAGATAAGAGATGATGGGAGCCTGACCTTGGACTCTGGTCTTGGGATGAGAAAGAGGAGAAGCATGCACTGAGGCTGCCATGCCAACAGTACTGGCCATTTGTGTGCATGTGGACCGACAGATGTTGGACTGAGGGATGAAGAATGAAACTCGGGCCTCTGGCTTGGGAAACGAAGTGGAAGACGGTGCCATTTCCTAAGAGGTCACCTAACACAGGATGGGAAGCAGATGTGAAGGGGGCAGCAGATAATATTGGGTTTTCATATATTAAGTTAGAGGCGCCTAAGGGACATGTTAATGTGGCTTTATTACAAGGCAATCGAACCTGTGTCTGGAACTCAGATGGTCCAGGCTGGAAATAAGCACTTCAGGAGTCTCAGGTGGACAGAGATGGGCTCCTCAATAGTAAGGGTCAAGGATACAGCAAAGAGGCAGGCAGAGGAATTTTACTGAACCATTGCATTTGAAGGATCCCTTTAAAACGGGCAGGGGCAGAGGCAGAGAGAATCACTAACGCTAAGGTAGGAGAGAGTTTCAAATAAGATCCAGGCTCTGGAATCAAACACTGTGGAGCAACGGAGCAGATGAATGACAGAGAAGTACTCCTGGGAGCTGGCAAAGGGTGACCGTTAAGTGAGTCACCCTTTCAGGGAGGAGAGTTGGTGGATATAATACTGAAAAGCAGAAAGAATGAGCAGCTGGTAAACGTGCAGCGAAAGGGACCCTTCCCAGAAGCTGATGGCAGGAAGGAAGGCGAAAGCAGCTTGGAGAGGAGGAGTGGGGAGAAATGAGCGAAGGCGAGTGTGTCTTAAGACAGGGAAACCTTGAGCCTGGCACAGATGAAAGGGCAGGAGCCAGAGGAGAAGGGCAAGAAAAGAGACCGGGAAGAGAATGTTGAAAAAGATGACAGATGACAGAAGACCGCACATGGCGAAGGAGATGAGGAGTGTGGAAAAGGTGGAAGACAAATGAAGACGGGCCATGAGCTGAGGACTGAGGGAGATTCAGGAGCCCATGCCGATCACCGCTGTGCCGTCTGGCTCTCTAAGGGAGGCTGAGCTTGGAGCTCAGGAGAGAGAGGCAAGTTGAGAAACAGCTACTGCAGAGGAATGGGATAAAAATTAAACGGCACCCAAGGAAAAGAGGATGTTGGCAGCACTCACGTCAACCAGCACCTCCCGGTGATTTCTGCCACCAAAGTGACCAAGTAACGGTGTGGACAGTGTGTGGGGGGTTGGGACACGAGGTACATGGGAGACTCAGGGGCTAGTAAGAACATAGTGAGAATTAGGATCATGGGGTCCAGGCTGGAACAGGAGGAGAGAGTGACAGGAGGAAACCGATGGACAGGAAAACCAAGAGGGGTCAGGGATCTGTAACTTC
>NW_006434709.1:1126945-1138413 GCF_000325575.1 Pteropus alecto
AGACACTAGAGAAGAGAGGGATTTCCCCTTCTCAAAGGAAGTAAGACCAGATGTTGATGGCTCATCGATGAGGACACGTCACACCTCAGAACGATGGCAAAGGTGAGAATCTGCAAGGAAGGACCCTTCTGGACCAGCTCTGCCAGGGGTGGATAACAGCCCAGAGGGCCAGAAGAGGGGGGAATAACCAGCAAAGCAGCCCTCGAAGGAAGAGACAAAACCGAAGTGGGGAAGGGCTGCTGTGGCCGGGGCACGGCAGAGAGAAACCAAAAGATGGGATTTTGATCTCCAGCACTTCCCATTGATCTTCTCTTAGCGTCCCCATCTCTATTACCCATCTTTTATTGCATGCTGTCTACTTTTCCCATTAGAGTCCATATCGTATTAATCACAGTTATTTTAAATACCCCCTCTGCTAATTTCTACAATTCTGTCATATCTGAACCTGTTTCTAACAGCTGCTTTGTCTCTTCAGCGTGTCTTTTTGTTGTTGCCTTTGACACGTCTTGCATATTTTTTAAAGCAAGATGTTGTGTTAAGTAATTTGAGGTAAACACGACTTTAGCATGAGAATTTATGGTAATATGGCTAGGAAGGGAACTGTGTTTGATGTTTGCTGTAGATACAGGTGGCAGAAGCTTCAAACTCCTCTAGCATCTAGTTTTCGCCTTCCCTCCGTATTTTGGGCTTCCCCAAGTATACGAGCCTGTATGTCATATGTCACAGCTCTTTCAGCGGTAGTCCACTGTTCTCTCCTGGAGGCCCTGCTGGTGTGGGGTAAGGGCCGGGAAGGGGAGCATTGTAAGCTAATGAAATCTCTGAACCCTGGGGCTGTGGCCCTCACAACTGCTTCTCCAGTGGCCAGCTTTTCCTTCTGCCTCCTGTTCCCTTCCCTGCCTACAGCATCCTCGACCTACCTCTGTGCGGTTCTGATCCCTGCTGGGCCTGGTTTTCTCCCCCCAGAGGGGAGACAGGAAGGCCTGAGGGGCTGGAACTGGAGAATGCCCATTCCCTTCCTGGGATAAGGCTCTGGCACAGTCTCCTTCCTCCGGAGAGTAGGTCTTTGTTATGAAGAAGGCTCTGGGTGAATTTTATAAGGGTTACTATTCCTCCCAGAGACCTGAGCAGAGTTGGAGCAGAATATAGGGGCTTCCCTCTGAGCTGGTTTGAAGAGTGGCTTCATCAGGGAAAAACAAGGTTCCGATTAATAGGAAGAGGGGAGAGGATTGTTTTACAAAAGGAGAATAGATTCAGAGATGCTGCATGGAAACAGCAAGAAGGTGCAACGGTGGAGAGACAGGCTACGGAGGGGCAGGGCTGGAGTGCTTGGGACGAGAGGGCAGGGACAGGTCCCTGGGGCGGGGCTTGTCCACCTGAGCTCCATCAGCCCCTGCACAGTACCCTGGGTTCTCCCTCCCCTAATTTTTCCACCACGGCTTCCTGAGTTCTTGTCATCAGTCAGCTCCTCATCCTTGACATCCTCATGGGACTTCCTCTGTCTGCACTCGGCTTTCCCCAGGGAACTCCACCCCTCACCGCCCTCCTGCATCTCCCACTCCTTCCAGCCATCTCAGGCTCCCTCTGAGAGAGGGCCGCACCTTGCAGCTGCCCCCACCACCACGTCACCATCTCTCCTTTCTGGAAGTCCACATCACCCACGTGTACCACTCTCTCCTCCGGTTCTCACTGTCATCCACCAAGACAAGGACACGTGCTCACCTTGCCTTGACGATTTCAGTGCCTGCCTCACCATCTGCCTACCTGACCTCCATCCAGTTTTAATTCTCCCATAAAGATAATCAACATCCATGTGGACAAGTCATTTACCAACACAATTCCTTCTCCTCCACCAATGGCACATTAATCTCCCCTCCCTTTCAGCTGCTAGAGATATAGCCATATCTCCAACCTGCAGCTGAGGTCAGAGTTACATCAGGACCCCTCCCCAGAGCCACTAAAATGAAAAACAGCCTTAAACAATAGCTTTGACACAATGAAGCAGTTTTGTGGTTTAAAACTTCTTGCTAAAGCGGAAAATAAGGGGGCTAGGGAAAGTCCCCAACATAGGCATGCCCAGAAGGACAGCTGATGTGACCTAGAATTCACCTTTGCTTCATTGTGTGATCATTATCATACATTAGCATTATGGTTAAGGCTGTACCCATCATGCATCTGATGCCATGACTATTCCGAAAAGCCCAAACATGGTAAGAAAAGGGGCGTCACCTTAATTCCAGAAAAAAAAAACCTTCTTTCCACGAAGTGACCACCCAGAATCGTGAATATTCCACCTCTTAGTTAGATTAATGGATAAAATCCCCAAACCCACCACAGATGAGATAGCTCTCCCTTGAGCCTGACTGCTCTCCATCTGAGGGTGGATTTTCACTTGGCAGAAGTCTTTGGGACTGTCCGCTTTCGACAGCTTGCTCTCTCTTTTGAGAGTGAGCTTATTTTGTCTCCAACGCTGACTGCTCCTGGCAGCCTATTCTCCCTTTTAAAAGTATATTTTAGCTTTTAATAAAGCTAGCTTGCATACAGTTAATTTCTGAGCATCTGCCTTCAATTCTTTGTCGACTGAACACCAAGAACCGAGGTCCAGGAGTTCGAGGACTCCCCAGAACTGCAACACAATCACTCAGAACCATTCCTCTAGCAAAATCTGAACCACTGAAACCCTTCTCAGAAGACAGTTTATAACCTATCTGCCTCCTCCAACCCTGACTCACACAGAGCAAGGCACCCAACACAGAGCCTGGCACATAGCAGGTGCTCAATAAATATGCATTCTCTATTCTTTGTCCTCTTCATAAGCTCTAGGCCCTATCTTCCTGCATCCTCTCTGCCTGAGCCATCAGCCATGTCCAGATGCCCTGGCCACCTCGGCCCTGTGCTTCCACCACTCCTGCCTTAACCATACCTGACGCCTCCACCATCCACCCACCTTCGTTCCACTTCTAAGCCACTGAGTATTTCGAGGCTCTACCACAAAGTCTCTGACCCAGAGCGGGCACTCTCGTGTCTGCTCAGAAATCTTCCTGTTTATATCTAATGAACCCCTCATTCCTCTCCTACAAATACTCTAAACTTCTCCTCTCCCCAAACAAACAAAGAGGCTCATAGTTCCCCAACTTTAAACACCTTTCTCATGCCACCACCTCCACTTATGACTTTACTTCCTGACCTGTAAAGGTGATAATGACATATTCTTAAGTGACATAATTCAGGCTATGATATGTAGGGAATGATCTCACTTCTGCAGAACTGAAATTCACGCAACAGATTCACGGT
This sequence comes from Pteropus alecto, assembly GCF_000325575.1. Classification (NCBI taxonomy): domain Eukaryota; kingdom Metazoa; phylum Chordata; class Mammalia; order Chiroptera; family Pteropodidae; genus Pteropus; species Pteropus alecto. The sequence goes on from NW_006434709.1 coordinate 1,130,237, forward strand.
TGCCTGAGGCAGGAGGTGGGGGAGCGGGGTAAATGGGTGAAGGTGGTTAAAAGCTACAAACTTTCAGTTATAAAATAAATGAGTCCTGGGGATATAATGAACAACATGGTGACTATAATTAACACTGCATTGTATATTTGAAAGTTGCTAGAGTGTAGATCTTAAAAGTGCTCATCACAAGAAAAAGACTTTTTTTGTAACTATGTAGGATGACAGATGTTAACTAGACTTACTGTGGCAATCATTTCACAATGTATACAAATATCGAACCATTATGTTGTGTACCTGAAACTAATATGTTATATGTCAATTATACCTCAATTAAAAAATTATTTAAAAAACACGCATGCATATCCACGGGAGGATATGCAAAAAGATATTAATAACAGCTCTCTAAGTGGTAGAATTATGAGTGATTCATTTTTTATTTATACTTTTCCACATATTCTACATTTCTCATAATTACTATATATTCTTTTAAATCAGAAAAACTAAAGTTGATTTTTGTTTGTCTGTTTGGTCCTCCACTACCAGGGGGAGGTGCTGTTGGGAAGACCCAGGAAAATGTACTCACAGGTGCTTCATCCCCAGGCCCCAAAACACAAAGGCTTGCTTTCAGGTAGCCTCTGGCCCCAGCAGAGAAATCGTCAGGGTCTGAGAGCAGCAGCCATTTCCTAAGATAGGCATGTCCTAAGAGAGACAACATCCACTGGTGACTACAAAATTGGCAGGACCCAAGCCTGCAACCACATCCAGGAGCTTGGGGAAGACTGCATTTGGGTGAGATGAAGGACTAGCCCACTGAGACATGGGGGCAGGGCTCAATTTCTTGAATAAAAGATACTTCAAGTGCTCATGTAGCTTTCAGTCAGAAATGTTCATAGAAACCCCTGAGAAGGCAGCTAACAACCGACCCAAGGCCATTTACCCTCTCTCAGGAAGTAACCAGAGCAAAGCAGAAACCACGGTGTGGACAAATCCTAGACTTGCAATGCAAGACCTGCCCCAATCTGAGTAACCCCAGCCTCCAGCCACCCTTGCTTCAGCCTTCCAGATCTAGTCTTCCCAACAGAGCCAGCTGAGACCCTCCTGAGGGTTTGAGCTCCCTGAGGGCCTGTTTCACCCAGAAGGTGAAAGCCTACCCTCCCTTCATCCCTGCAGTTCTCACCTCCAAAATCAAACTCCACCTCTAAATTCTAAAACCCCCCAAAAGGCAAGTGAGTGTCCCAAATGGGTGTCCCCAAGCAGCCACCAGACCCAAAGTGCAAGGATATGGCCAAAGTGATGAAAACGTCACTCACGGGGCTCTCTGTAAATGGTACCCACGTCCATCTGAAATCAAACAGAGAAAACACAAATTGAACTCTTGCCCCCAGAGTGGTACATAAAGTGTGGTCCATTATATCATACCATTAAAAATCATGTTTTGAAGGGAGAGCCCTTCTAGTTGCTAAATGGGATGCTTCCTGATTCATGAATGACTTAATAAAGCCAATTAGATCTTCAGGGCGGAGGGTGGGGAGGATCATGTTCTGAAGAATATTTGAAGACATGAGGAGATATTCATCATTTGACATTACATGGAAAGTGGAATACATTTGGACTGAAGTTTGGTAAATTATATCTGTGCATAGAAAAGAAAGAGGAAAGAAAATACAACGAAACAGTAACTATGCTGTCCCTGGGTGGTAGATCTGGGTATTTTTTATTTTTATGCTTCCTTGTACTTTATAATTTTCTATTTAAAGAAATCATAGATTAGTAGGGTGTCTATTTTGGGGGGAGGTTATGGGGGATGGGCAAGGGATATATGGGAACTCTATACTTTCACTCAATTTTGCTGTGAACATAAAACTGCTTTAAGAATTTTTTTTAAATCATAGATTACTTTTATAATTGGAAAAAATAATCATTTTTACCTTGTGGACAAAAAAGAGGGTCATGTACTAAACCTGACAAACTCAGGGGAGGCCAGCATGGTGGACTCTACAAACTCAAGAGACCAAGAGTAACCACATAGGATGGTCTGAACATAAAAATCCCTAACTGTCACGGTGGACAGTCACATCCTAGGCCTGTAGCTTCCTTGACAAGGGTCAATCTTTACCTTAAGTGGGCCCGAATATGGTCTTTGTGCACCTAAGATAACATACCCTTGGAATCAGAGTAATCTTTTCCAAACCTCTCAGGGCACAACTTCCTGCACCAGAGCACAGAACCCCTCTCTGTTATCTTGTTACCTAAATACCATCTCTATGTGCTCTAAATGTTAATTATCAATTATCCTGTACCCACCAATGTAAAAGAAGTATGTGTCTCTCCATTTCACTTTTCATCCAATCCCAGAGATTTGTTCCACTTTGCTTTCTCCCACCTTCTTAATTGACCACCACTGGATTTCAACACCTCCTCCGTTGATTCTAATGTATAAAATAAGCTGCAAAACTGCCATTTTCTTGAGCATTTTCTTAATTTGTTGAGATTTCACTTTCTGGCAATTGTCATCAGTTTGGTTCAAACAAACTCCAAAAATTCTCTACAGGTTTAGACATTTCTTACATCAACAACCTTAATTTTAGAGTTCTCAGAACAAGAATGTGTTTCAAAGATTAGAGTCTCTAAACATAATTAAGATCCCATTTGTTACAGAATGACTTAGGCTCAAGCCTATTCCTTTTAAAACTGCTTCTCTAGGAAAAAAGAGTTTTCTATCTTGTGACTCAATTCCCAGAAAGGGGATCATATTTTATTTGGAGAGTAGGGGAGGTTAATATATGCCTGTGCCCTTTCTTTCCATTTGATAAATGCTTGAAGATTCTAAAGTGAGAAAATCATTACGAATTATATTAGAACACCATTCACGAAGGTCTCCATTGCTGGTTGCTGTTACTTTATGTTACTTTATGTGGCCTGTTAAAGCCATTCTATGAGCTGAATTGTACAGTCAGTTTTCCGTTCTCTATAAGGGACTGTTCCCGTCTGCACTGTCTGGGACAAAGGAGCGGGGAAGGCTCCCCACTCTCTCCACTGCCCCCCACCCCACCGCTCACTCTACTTCTGGAGCCCACTCCCAACCCAGAGTCAGGCACAGAGTGCCAGCGTCATGCTGGCCCAAGACAGTCAGCTTAGAAGGACACTGCCTAAACTCAAACACACGGCCTTCCCAATTAAATAAGAAGCTTAACACCTGTGTTGGAAATAAAGGAAGAGATTTCCCTTCTCTCTTTCTGTCAGAACATTTACCTTTAAAACTTATAAATGCAAATACTTTCTCTGTCTCTTTGAAATGGATTTTTTTAGAAACTAAATAAGCCTTTTCATCGGCTTTATGACCCAGAAGTGTCTTTCTCAAGGCTCTCCTTGTGTCTGTGTGAAAGGAGAGGCTAACTTCAGTGCACACTTTGCTCCAAGTTATAAAACTACCTCCTCTCATAAAAATTCAAGCTTGTTTCTTGTTTTTTCCTCTGGATAAAAGTCAGTCAACTAATACAGACGTCACCTCAATTACCAAGCAAACTCAGGATGAACTATGTCTGACCATGGGGGCTGTCAAGTCCTCTTACTTGAGGACTACTTACTCTTTATCTTGAGAACACGTATGGAATGAGTTATATCTGCTTGGCTACATAAAAAGATTTCTTTTTGTCTTTACAGTCTCTCTGTGGATTGCCTGTGAAGCACACCACATTCTGGTTTAATGCTTATTCGTTAATAAAAGTGTTCTCTTTCTCTACTACCTTTGTGGAGAGGATTTCTAGGCTGGAAGAAGATTTTGTTTTGTTTTGTTTTGTTTTGTCTATTAATTATATTTCACCAACACAGACCAAGTCAGACAGGATCTCTGGAGTGCCAACCCTGGCACATTATCCACAGGGCCTCCGCTAACTCGGATAAGGGAGAAGTGACTGACTTCAAAGAAAATAAACAATTACCCGGAACTCCCCGATGAGAGCATCAGTCCTGAGAGAACGGGAATCTACCACCTGGAGGGAAAAAATAAAATAAAACTCTCATTCACAAGTAAATGTTCTCCCAGACCAGATCCAACCTGATAGCTCTTCCCTCCCCTACTCCATTCCAGAAATTGTTCTAAGCCATGTTTAATCATCACAAGAACCCTATCAGTAGGTGCTATTATTATCTTCATTTTACAGATAAAGAAACAGAGGTGAAGAGAAATTACAGAATTATAAACCCCTAAATGACAGAGGCAGAACAAGAACCCAGACAGTTTGGCTCCAGAGTCCATACGTTTAACCACTTAACTAGATTGCTTTTCGAAGGAAAGAGGCCCAGAAAAAGAAAATCTTGTCCAGAAGCAGGCACATGGACAAACAAAATAAGATGAAAATTAAAGTACCGATCGCAACAATGACCTCAGGACCCTGACCCAAGGCACCTATGGGTGCTGAGCAGCAGGGTCTCCTGACTCGGCCGCTGCCTCCATCTGAGCTGTGGAAGGCACGTCTGTGACCAGCAGAACTGTGGGGTGAGCTGTCTGTATCGCTCATACCCCGAGCCTGAAGGCTTCGGTCGCACACACACTCACACACTGACAGGCATGTGCCTGTACACTCAGCCCACAGAGAAGGCTTGGATAGCTGAGACGTACCGTGATAAAGATGGGCTCATCAAACAGCTCCGCTGGAGAGTCAAACACGTTGAAGAAAAGAGTCTGTTGGTTCAGGGCAAAAGGGAGATGAGTGAGTGACTGCTAACCCTCAGGCCAGGGAGAGGGTCAGCCACCACCCACGGCCTTTGGGTCTGGCCCACACAGACAGCGTGGAGTGAGCTCAGCCCAGCACTGAGCTTTGCGGACCTGACAGATTCTGAGACTTTCCTCCCCTGACCTCACAGAGGCTGTCATCTCAGGGATGGGGTGGGTGGCTGGCTCTACAGAATGACGAGGATGTGGAGTAGTAGGAGCCCAAGGCAGGAATAAGAGCTAGGACCCTCTCTCCACTACTTCAGATAGCCACTCAGGACCTGGCGAATCTCTCGAACCCAAGTAAGCACCACATGTAAAAACCGAGTGAATGGCCAGGCTCTGCCGTGTGCTCCTAATTCGGAAGGCCCACCCAGGTCCTGGTCCCGATACCCAGTGTTTCCCACCTCGTTGAAGAGTGGGCTGTTTCCTTTGTGGATCCGCGTCCGTTTGGTCTGCCCGGCAGCAGTGACCTTGACCACAGGCTTGATGTTTACTCCAGGCAGCTGGCGCCCTTCAATCACCTGGACCCTGATCTGAAAGCCAGGAGGGCACATGAGCAGAAGGAAGGGGGAAGTGGGCCATCCTCCGCTCCGGCCACCACCCCAAGAGACCATCCTCACTGCTGGCTTCTTGGGAACAGTATTAAAAAGATTTAGAAGAGCATTTTAGAAACAATCGTATTTTCCTGCCAATGTCCCTTACACCTATAAAATCCCATCGTTCCACAGAAGAGCCGCCAGGCTACCCCCAGGTAAGCTACCAGCATTAAATCCCAGGGTTGGGCCAAGGATCCAGCCCCCTGTTCACTTCACTCAGCCACTGGCACCTCAGGCCCTTTGACGCCAACATTTTTAAGCAGCTTGAACATTCTTCACTGACAATTCCTTCGGAGGTCAAACTTAAATAGTGAAGTGATCCTTCTTTATCCTTTATAAAATGCAATCCTGTCTACAGCCATGCTACCCTGAACACACCTGATCCCTTCTGATCTCGGAAGCTAAGTAGGGTCGGGCCTGGTTAGTACTTGGATGGGAGACCACCTAGGAAGACCAGGTGCTGTAGGCGTAAAAAAAAAAAACAACAAAAAACAGATGCAATGCTGTCTTACATTCTGAGAAACAAATTAAGAGTCTTCTCCACTGAACTACAAGTAAATGAAGGTTTCAAGAATATCTGTACTTCTGAATTTAGGCAAAATATTTAAAAATATGAAAATTTGAAATATGATAACAATTTTTGTAGAAAAATAATATTTACTGGTTCTAATTTCTAAACAGCAGTTATTTATTGGCCAACTCTTTTTTTAGAAATAGCATACTATAGAAGAATATATTATTAATCACAATGGGAAAGTAAGTGATTTATCCAAATGTTCTACAATAAACATATATTGATTTTCCAAGGATAAAAAAAGTAATAATAATAATATAATATGTTAGAATTTTGTCTTTCAGGGAAACATAGTGGTTATAGCTAGGACTTTGGCTTAAAATACCATGACTTAGAACTAAAATATATTTTTACAATTTATTGCACTTAATAAAGATTCAAGTTTCCTATTTATAACTTTAAAAGTAGTTCTAAAGAGTTAAATATCACTAAATGCAACTATATCAAAAGGAAAATTTTTGTGCCAAAGAAAAAGAAAAAGCAAAGGACCAAAATTAAAAGGCAAATAAAATGAGATGAGCTTTTGGATAAAAATATGTCAAAGGGTTAGTATTAGTTTTATTCTCTGAAGAGATTGAACAAATTCAAATTTCACATAACTGTCAGAAAAATCCATGGCAATAAGGAAGGGCATGGACATAGAGAGGAAAAAAAGCTAGACAGAGCTTCTTAGATCAGGGGATCTTGTTAAAATGCAGATCCTGATTCATCAGGTCTGGGGTTCTGCGTTTCTAACAAGCTTCCAGGTGATGCTCACACGGCTGGTCCAAGGACCACACCTCGACCAGCAGGAAGTAGCTAGCCAGAGAAACTCTGGCTGGGAAACAGATAATAGATGTAAAGCTATGCTGAACCTCTGCAGTGGCCCCTCTTTTTTCAAGGGCAAAACGAGAGGCTGGGCGGAGGCTTGTTCTGAGGTTCCAAAATGTGAACTGCCCATTAGGCATCTGTGCAGGTCCCAGGGAAACCAGACTCCCACCTAGGAGAGGCTCGAGCGTCTTCCCTGAGGCTGGACAGACAGGCAGGCACTTGGCACTATGGCACTAACAGCTGCTGACCCACAAAAGGAGGAGACTGTGGTCAGAGTTGGCCGTCACCTGGAAGTCCTGTGGCTTGTCCGACAGCAGCTTTCTAGGCGTGGGTGTGCTTCTCTTCCTTTTACTCCCAGGGTGGTACGGGGGAGGATGGGAAGGTGGCTTCTTTGGGGTGGTGGGAGCACCCGGGCCTGCGACACCACTCTGGTCCAAGAATGGCTCTGACTCATCTCCCGTGAGCCCTTGCTCCTCGGCATCCTCCTCTCCTCCGGTGTCTGGGAGGAAAGGGTGCTAATGAGGTCTGGGTCCCTCTGGCCCTGCCCTTGGGACCCAGCCCAGCCCATGGAGTATCCAAAGGGCATGAGCATCAAGACCCACCACACACCTCCCTGCCCCTCTCCTTCCCTCATCGATGAGAAAGGGTGGATGAGGAAGAAAGAAGAGAAGCTTCCAACAGCTAAAATTGGGGGCAGTCAGTCCAGTTAGTCAACAGGAAGGAAGCAATGGCCCCAGCCCTCCCCACCATGTCCTGCAGGGGGAGCCCCTCTGGCCACCTCGTCCCACTCTTGTGAGCTGACGATGGCGGAGATGAAATGGTTACGGGTGGCAGGATTAAGATCAGGACAGCCCTGGCTGTGTCTCACCCACGGGGGCCAGCCACTTCTTTCCAGAGTGTCTCGTGTCCACGGTGCTGTCACTGAGCAGGGACCAAGTCTCGGCCCGGCTCTGTCCCCCACCTAGCACGTGGGCAGGGCACAGCCCCAGGAGGGGAGGAGGGAGCTGGGTGAGGAAAGCCAGCTAGCGCACCCCCACTCAGTGCTGCTCTCCTCACCCATCCCAGCCTAACACAAAGCTCAGGAACAATTGCCATGTCTGTCAGGAACTGTCTCTTTCAACACCTTCCAGGCAAGACTGGGAATTTGTCACTTCTAGGAGCCTCCCCTGAGTGGCACAAACCTAATTCTGTCAGATCCACCTCAAAAGTTGTCACAGAACATTCCGGGTCCTCCACACTCCCTGCCCTGTGCCACCAGAAGCACCTCTTCTCCCCACCTCGACCTATACTCCAGTCCAGAGTGATCTCCCTATCCCCAAGTTCTGAGAGTGCCGAGCCCCAAGAAGATGGACCTTGCTCTGCCTCCCTCACCAAGAGTCCCACACAGGGCTAGGCTCCAGAACAGGCCTAGAACATTGTCTCATAAGACAGAGGCTGCTCTGATTTCATACTGTGTTTGCCTCTAGGTCACTTCACCATGAGACAATTA
>NW_006434709.1:1138688-1148041 GCF_000325575.1 Pteropus alecto
TTTCCCATGGCGAGTCTTTGCCTGGCCCATCTGTTGTAGCTTCCTGCATACCCCATCAGGTTTCCACGCCCAGCCCCGCACTGGTAAGCCAACCGCTCTGGACATGGTCCTCACTTGACAAGCCCAGCAAAGGCAAGTGAAGGGGCCTGAAGCAACCTTGGGACTTAGCTGACTGTCTGCTCTTTTTACAAATGATAAACTGCAGGCCCAGAGAGGGAGAGTAGTCAGCCCAAAGTCACACAGCTACTTGGTGTCAAAGGCAAGCCTGGAACTCATGTTCCCTGACTTCAACGTAGAGATCTTTCAAAGAAAATCCAACTCTTTTGTCACTTTTCTTCACCAAAGGCCTACTGGGTACCAGGGCAGGGAAGCTTTAGTCTCCGGACAGTGGGTGAGACCTCAGGTATCCCCTGGACAGACCCCATCCCAGACCCATCTAAAGCACCCACTCCTCCGGAGCTTCAGAGCACCTAGCCCAGGCACAGCCCTCCTCCTGGACAGCGAGAGCTGGGAGGGCATCCTCATATTGACCCTAGGAGCACCTAGGGGAGCACAGCTCCTGTCCTTTTTCCCGCGTGGTGGAAGGCAGACATCAGGACGCCCACCCACTGGTGGCCTCTCTTCTCCCCCAACCTTGGAGAGGCAGCAGAGGCTGCTGAAGCCTCGCTGTGGCCCCCACCCCCAGGTTCGGGAGCCTCTGCTGGGCTTCTTCCCCTGGGCCCTGCCAGGGTGAGATGGGCTCCTCACCAGTTACCATATCCAGGTCAGGCAGAGTCGGGGAGGGTTCCAGAGGAGTAGTGGGTGGGAATAAGGGCACAGCTCCAGGGAGCGGCGTGTAGGACACCTGCAGGACCAGCGAGGCCTAGAAGAGATGGGGAATGAGAGGGCAGCAGGTTAATGCATTGGCCTTGGACCACCGCCCTCCAGCATCCGTCCATCTATCCACCATGAAAGGTGGCTCTGGTTACAAAGCCACCCAAGGGCCCACCAGCATAGTCAGGTGAAAAAGAGCACAGACTCTGAAGTCAGTTTCCACCACTCAGGAGCTGTGTAATCTTGGATAAGACCTATAACTTCTCTGTGCCTCGGTTTCCTCATCTATAAAACGGGAGTAGTGATAGCAATAGTACCTTCCTCACAGGGCCTAATGAGGATTAAAGGAGTTGACAGAGCACATCGTAAGCTTCCATAAATGAATCAGCGATCCAGCCTCTCCTGTCAGATTTTTCAACTCTCAGCCTAGTCCCATTTTCAGGAAAAAGCCCCTTTGGCCTCTTGGCTGCTCAGCTGAGGGCTCTCGCCTATGTCTCCACAGACACCTCAGCCTTGCTCTGCTCAGGCCAAACTCTGAGAGGGTCTCAGGGCGCTGCTTGTCTTTCTGAGCTCTCTCTCCTCCCAGAAGCATCCTCATCCGTGCCTAATCCCCAGCTGCTCCAGCTGTGACTGCCGAGAAGAGAGCGACTGGCCTTACCACTCACGTGGACAGGAGAAAGCTGCCTTGTGCCCCCACCCCACCCAACCCCACCATGAGACCTGCACTGTTCAAAGGGCCCCCTGAACCTGCAAAAAAAGGACAACCACAGCAGGCCCTCCAGCCTTGCAGCTCTTAGGCCAGTGGGGGCCTGGCCAAGCATTTCCTGGAACTCCAGATCCAGCAGGCCCACTGGGGCAGCCTTTTTATATAATAGATGCTCTAGTTAAGAAAGTTCGAAAAGTTCGAAAACTTCAAAGAAAAAAAGAAAAAAACTTCAAAGGCAAAAAAGAAAAAAACGAATTGCCATAATTCCACCACTATTCACATTTTGATATAATTCTCTCCAATCTTTTTTAAACAACAGTATACAGCTCTGCTATATATAAAATGCTTTTCTTTTACTTAACGTTAGACAATAAGCACTTCCCTGGGTTTTCCCAAACCCTTTATAAATATAATTGTTAAGGATGCATAATAACCTCTGAGTGGCTTTAGTATAATTCACTAGGCATCTGTCTCTACTGACTGATATTAGGGATGTCCAGAAACTTCTGGAGTGAATTCTTATCCCGAGACAGAAAGTGCTCAAGGACTAGATGTATCCAGCTCTGGGACTTGAACCCTCCAGAATGGGGCCTGGGCAGGGTCATCCAAGCTAAGGGAGGGCGAGACTGGTGAGAGTGTTGGGCTCAGAACACTGATGAAGAATCTCGAAGCCACCTCCACATCACAGGAGACCCCGGAAGAGGCCAGGAGGCCAGGGAAGGCAATGAGACACTTCCAAGTTCCAGATCCTAGGCTTTGCCCTAACCGCCGCTGCAGGTCCCTAAATTACCACCAGGTGTCGCCACTTGCGCAGCCAGTACTCCCTGCCCTTGGAACCCAAGCTCCTGCAACCCCCAAAAAAGAAAAAGAACTGCCCCGCCCCAGATGCCCAGACCAGCCCGCGGCCACGCCTGACTCCTGGAGACTCTGATGCAGGCCTGAGATGCACCTGGGCATCTGTATTTTTCTCCAGTTCATCAAAAGGCAATTCGGGCTCTTCAGAGAACTAATTACAAGATTAGGCCAAGGTAGATAGAAGATAACCCTGGAAAATTTTTTTTATGGCAGAAAGCAAGAAAATACAAAAAGAATGATAGAAACACGTCAAAGGTCATGGAAGCCTGCTTTCAGGGGCTGCCACTGGCCAAACTGGGAAAATTTAAACATGAAAATAAATAATGGCTGCAACAGATTAAACCATTAAATAAAAGAGGAATATATGAATCCATATGGAAATAAACAAATAAATAAATCAGAAGGAAGCTTTTCTTTACAGTCAAATGCCAACTGATTAAAGCAGAATAAAATAACTGATTTAGAATATCACCATTTAAGCAATCATCAAAACAATTAATCCAACCAAGAAGCAATAATGGCACAATTAGGAAATGAACGAAGAATTTTAATAGACTTTTTTTGGAGTGCTGAAAATGTTCTAAAATTAGATAGTGGTGATGGTTGTATAATTCTGTGAATATACTAAAAACATTGATTTGTACACTTTAAAAGATAAATTTTACAGTATGTGATTATATCTCAATAAAGCTCAATAAATCTCCAAAAAAAAATGCAACAATAGATGTTAAAACTGCTGGGTAAAAGTTGAATGACATACAGGGCCTTCATACAAAGTGCCTCCCCCTCAAATTCTTACTTATTAGAAAAGGGAATGAATTTTAGATTAGTGGAGAAACCCAAAAATTCTACATTAACTAAATGATCAAGCTTAATAATTCAGTAATGAAACAAATCACAATCGAATCACCGCAGGCTACAATGAGAACAAGGTAGCACCACTGTGTAATATTCTTGCCAAAGATGTGCAACCTAAACCTAATTACTGGGAAACATCAGACAGTCCCAAACTGAGGTCCGGTCTCCACCATAATGATCCTGTATTTCCAAAAGTCAAAGTCACAAGGTTATAAAATTCTCCCAGAGGGAAGCCAACTAAAGGGACAGAACAACTAACACAACACGTGATCTTTAATTGGATCCTTTTGTTCTAAAGGACACTGTTGAAAAAACTGTTGAAGCTTGAATGAGGGTCCGTGGGTTAGATGGCAGTGCTGTCCCAGCGTTCATTTTCTGTGTTGAAGGTTATGTTGTAGTTCTGTATGAGAAAGTCCTTAAATAGAGAAAACACACACTAAATTCAGGGAGGTGAGCCAGACGGTTGGTGACCTAGTCTCAAATCGTTCAGTACAAAATATTCTTTATTCTACTCTTAAATCTTTTCTCTGAATCTTAAATTATTTTAAAATAAAAGGTTTAGAAAATCTGAGCAATCTGCTTCTGCTCTAACCATAGGAATCTCACTCAGTAGAGAAACATAAGGCCCCCCACCTACTCAAGACCAGCCACATAGTTTTCGGGCCCACTGCAAAATGAAAAGTCAGGCCCCTTGTTAAAAATTCATTAAGAATTTCAAGATGGTGACAGCAGAGAACTAAACCAGGCATGGGCCCCAAAAAAAAAAGACTGGCCTGTGTGGAGTGTTTGCTTGGCTCAGCCTGAGTTGGGCCTGCATCTGAAGGACCCCAGGGTGTGGGGCCCCAACTGACAAAGCTGGCCCGACCCATTTATTCATTCATTTGCTTATTCATTCCCACCATAAATATGTACTCAGAGCCTGCACAGAGCCAAGCACATCAAAATACTGGGTTATTTTTACAAACAAAGCAAAAGCTTCAGCCCCCATGGAACTGACATCATGGCAGAGGAGACAAACAATAAATAATAAAAGAAATAAATCATAAGTTATACAGTATGTTAGAAAGAAAAGGTAAATGGCAGCAAGAGGAACGAGGGGAGCAGGAGGGTATCCAGGTAGCAGTATGAAATCAAGCGGTCTCAGGGACCCCAGTAAGGTGAAGAGAGTTGAGCTAAAACTTAAAGGGGACATAACTTGGCTGTCCTTCAGCCCAGGTTCTTCCAACACTTGGTAACGGAGGTCCCCTGACCCTGAGACCAGATTGCCTTGAAGAACACCTCTTCCTATTTCTCAGGGCTTGCCCTGCTTACCCACCCTCCCCCACCCCCTCATGCCACCTGCAGGCTTCTGGCACAGCACCTCTGGGCAGAGGTGGAGCCTCGGCCGTGTAACTCTTCCACATCATGGCCTGGATGTCAGCAGCTTAGCACAAGGGCTCAGGAGCAGCCCTCTGGGAGGAGCAGAAAGGAGCAATGACCCGAGAATCCCAAGACCACCAGGCAGCCCTCCCTGGGACCTCCAGAGCATCCTGTTTCCTCCACACTGATAACTCTGCACCAGCCTCCTGAAGAACTGGCAACATGCTGGTGGCTCCAGGCACTCGAACGAGACTTCCATGCCCGAGACAGCTCCACCTTTTATACGCTCATCAAGGAGCCACAGGAACATCTCTAGCAGCTTCAAAGGATCTAGAACCCAGGATCTAAAACAGGTCTCGCCACTAGGGGACAGACTCCTGGGACCGCCGCTTCAGGACCAGGGGTAGTTAATACTGGAGGCTTCTAGCTCTGCTAAAGATCTAAAGGAAAGGGGGCATGTCTGAGGGCCCCACTCACCATCAAGACATCTCACCCTCACCGTCACATCATGCTTCATCCCCTCTCCCCTTTTCCAGACATAACCAGAGCTTACACTTTCTTCCTGTGGGATGTATGTGAGCTCTGTGCTCTTCCAGACCATATAACCTTGGCCTACAGCCCCCAGTAGGACCCACTTTAAGTCCCTCCACATCAAAGTACCCCATACGACAGCCCTATTCCTCAGGTCTCCAGTCCCATCATTGCCATGCAGACATCCTACCACAAGACCATTATCAGTCAGTCATGTGTCCACCAAAACATGCTGGCCTGGATTATGTAACCTCAGTCACCTGTGTCTGCAATCTTTGGGTCACAGCAATATTACAGAATTCTGGAGGGTCCTGTCTGGCCCCCAGGCCAGGGGGGCCTAAGAAATCAAAGGCAAAGACAGGGCACAACTCATCAGATCCTCCTACAGGTTATGCAGTCAGGCTATGGGGTCCTTCGCCCACTCTGCCATGCTCAGCCTCATTGCTCGCCTACTTCCTAGGCTACAATTCTCTAACACTGAGCTCAACAGGATCCAACAGAGACCTCTCCTGATACACATTTCCCGAGCAAAGAGGAAAGCCCCATATGCACCTGGGTTTTAGATACCTTTCCCTCAGACAACATCCAGAAGCTGGCGGAGGGTACAATGCAGGCCTGAGACGAGGTGGTATGGGGGGCAGAGGTGCTGGCAGCATCTCCAAACCTCTTGAAGGAAACTGAGGCTTTACCAGAGCCTCGCTCCTGCCCCTGCTCCTGTCCCCATGGGCTGGAGGCTCCCCCAGGACAGGGGCAGTGTTTTCCCCTTCAGTCTGGAAGCTGACTGAAGGTGGATTTGGCATCTTCTCGTGGCACGCAGGCCGGCGTGCCATATCTGAAGGGACTTGGGTGAGAACACTGAGTAACAGGCAAATGGAGTCCACACCTAGCCTGCTACAGGCCCCTCCTCCTCCTCTCGGTCCTTGCAGGGTTTTCTAAGGATCCCACTGGCCCTATGTCCACCTCCCAACACTCCATCGGCAGGTTCTTTTGGCTCTCTGAGGCAATCTGAGCTCTCACCAATTAGGGATACCTGCTATGCTCTGCCCAATGGGTTCAACCCAGAAATCAGCCTTAGTAAAAAGGCCAGTGAGAATCTGTAGCTGCTGACAAGGCTCTCTATCCCTTCTGTCACATCCCCAGTTCTCCGTGCCTCCCACTGCAGCACAGCCAGCCCCCGGTCCCACGTGAGAAGCCCCAGCTCAGAGGGCCTTGGAACCTGCCTAGGGCTGCACTGTGATTTAGTGCTATCACAGGGATTAAAGATGGACCCAGACTCTCTCCACAGGCTACAGCTGCCTCCTGGGCAGCAGGGAAGGAAGCCCCATCTGTGCTCAACTGGGGGCTAAACCAAGTGGGGCCCAGCCCTCCTCCCCCATCCATCATTTTCTGGCTTTCACACTCCCTTTTTGGAGATGTGGTTTGTGAAGCATTTGCAAGCTCTGCAGACAGCCAGGAGACCCAACCCAGGGAAGAGAAAGCAGCAGGTTTCCGGCTGGTGAGCAGAAGTACAGACAAACCCTGGGAACCGAGAGCGAGAGGAGGAGAGGTGAGGCTTCCAGGGTATGTCACCAGACTGGCTCAGTCCCATCAACAAGGACTAGGTGTGAAAAGCTGGATTCCCTTTGAGGTTGGAGCAGAGCAAGCACAGAACTTGCAGAAACCACCAGTGTCCCAGATGCATCCAGGGCTAGAGTGGAGAGACATTTGAGCAGCTCAGCCAGGAAGCAAGCAACCCTGGTTGGAGGCATGGTGAGCCGGATACACAGCAAAGAAGGAGCCCCATCTCCGAGATGCAATGGGGAAGCACCACCCAGATCCTCTGACTCAAAATATCTCTCACCAGCTGCCTTGATGCGTAGATTTCTCCATTAGTGCTCTACACCTTTAGAGTTAGCTACAGCCCTCTGAAAGGACAGTTCCAGAATTCGCTGGAGTCCTTCTTGACTATAGAAATGTGATACTGTAATTTAAATGCGAAATATATATTTGGTCTCATTCCCTATTTCTGGCACTGAGCTACAGAGTCCCTTGGAACTTCCTGAGTGATAAGAGCGGTAAAGTTTCTTTTATTATGTTAATGTGGATGGGGTTGCCAGTGGAGCCAACCAGTGGATTAGAGGGTTGAAATTTTCGGCCCTACCCTCTACACCTCAACCCCAGCCTCCAGGGAGAAAAGAGGGGCTGGAGATTGAGTTCAATCACCAATGACAAATGATTTAAGCAATCTTGACCATGTAATGAAGCCTCTATAAAAACCTAAAAGAACAGGGCTTGGAGCACTTCCAGGCCGGTGCACACATGTGGAGATCGGGGAGAGTGGCACACCTGGAGGGGGCGTGGAAGCTCATGTCCCTGGCCCCATACCTCGCTCCTTGTCTCTCTTCCATCTGGCTGTTCCTGGGTTATATCTTTTTATAATAAACCAGAAATCCAGTAAATTAAATGTTTCTCTGGGTCCTGTGAGCCCTTCTAGCAAATTGAACCCAAGGAACCTCCAATCTATAGCCAGTTGGTCAGAAGTACAGGTGACAGCCTGGACTTGTAATTGGCATCTGAAGGAGGGGCAGTCTTGTGGGGCTGAGCCCTTAACCTGTGGGATCTGATGCTGTCTCCAGGTAAATAATGTCAGAGTTGAGTTGAATCGTAGGACACCCAGCTGGTATCAGAGAATCGCTCAGTGGCGTGGAGGGAAAAACCCAGACACCTACCTTGGAAACTGGAACTATAAACAATTAGGAGCATTATTAGGAGAGTGGAGAGTTCAAAGAGAAGACAAAAAGGGGTTCCGGAGGTGATGGAGACAGGCTCGTGAATGCAGCCTGAACCGGAATGTTCTACCAGGGAGCACTGTCTGGGAAGGACATGAGTTCTCCTAGGAAGTGACATCCGCCCACCAAGGAAGCATCCCAGCCACCTTCACTGTCTTAAGTTGCCTCAGGAGAAAGTGCCAGCATCAGGAAGGCAGTGAACCACTCCATTCAAGTTTAAGAGATGCACCCTCTGATTCGTGTCCCACATTGGACATCAATTCACTGTGTGACTTCAGTCAGTCACACTCTTTAGGTCTCAGTACCCAGTAGTGGTTCTATTCAGAACTCTGCTCAGACTGGCCACTTCCTAACTCACCAAGCCAGCCAAGGGCCCCCAATCCCCCGCCAACTTCCCACCCCTCCACACACACACACTCCACGAGACAAGACAGCCCCACTCTGTCTGAAAGAACTCAGCCCAGAATCCCATCGTGCACCCTGGGAGGAAGTAGTTCCAAATCACAAGTTCCTCCAGTGCATCCTGGGAGGTTGAGCCAGAGGGAGGTCAGGAATTCCACTCACCAGGAAGAAAGAACCCTACAGGATATATTTAGCTCACTAAAAATAACAGGAGGCCAGAGATGAGGGCAGGGAATTGTCTGGGAGGACTGGGAGAGCACTGGGAAGGCTGGGGAGGGGCGAGAAAAACAATGGAGGAAAGGAAGTGGGTGGCAGGTCTCAGAGGCAGGGCAGAGGGATGTCTGTCTCCCTTGTGATCTGTGACCCAGATGACTCAGATATTCTGGAATTGGTAAAGGGAGTTAGTTGTATGGTGAGGGAGGGCTGACGGGGAGATTGGGGGAGCCATAACCAAGGCTGCGGGAAGCTTAGGAAGACATGGGTTTCTAGTAAAACCTACCCCAGGAAGGGACCCAGGATTAGGCCAAGCTGGTCTGAGGCAAGGCTCATCTGAGCCCTGCAGGTGGGGCGGGGTTCCCTCCTGTCCCCCTCCCATCTCTTCCACCCAGAGCCCCATCCCAGGCCCCCTGAGCTCTGGCCAGGGAGGGCCAGGCCTGGTAGGTTAGAGCTGGAGTAGGACACAGCTCTGGGGTCAGAAAGGCAAGGCCTTGCACCAGAAACTGCCCTGATGCAGAGGCCTGATGAGCGCTTACCCCTGTAGGCTGCTTCTTGGTGTCCAGCAGGAGCGCATTGAAGCTGGCAGACAGACTGGGGGTGGCGAGGACCTCTCGGAGTGGGACCTTGGCTTCTCCCAGGAACCTGAGCGGAGGGAAAGTAAAATGTAGAAAACTATCCTCATATGCCAGCTCTTCTCCCGCCATCCCCCTCACCACCACCAGCACCACCACACAAACACCACACAGAAAAGCTGATCTGCGTAGCTGATCTGCAAGGTGCCCTGTGCAGCCCTGTCCCCAGTACCCCAATCACCGTCTCTGGAGAGCCAAGCCCCTCTCCCCTGC
>NW_006434709.1:1148752-1165292 GCF_000325575.1 Pteropus alecto
GTAAAGCAAACCCTTTCTTGGGGACTGCTCCTATAAGACTTCTTTTATTTTTGTTGTTTTTTTCACTTAACATTTTTGAAAGTGAAATGGAATAATAAAAAAAGATTGATGAGAAAAATAATTTACAATGCAAATTTCCCCCCAATCGTAAAATATGCATAACATAAAATTTTTCATTTAGCAATTCTTAAGTTTATAATTCATTGGCATTAAGAACATTCATAGTGTTGTACAACCATCACTAGGATCCATTTCCAGACCCTTCTCATCATCTATACTCATTAAACAATAACTCCCCATCACCCTCTCCCTACAGTTCCTGGCGCCCACCAGTCTAATTCAGTCTCCAATAGACTGCCCATAATTAAAAAGATGTATAACAGATGTTGGTGGCAAGGATATGGAGAAATTGGAAACCTGTGCTCTGCTGTTGGGAATGGAAAAATGTGCAGTTGCTGTGGAAAAGAGTATGGCAGGTCCTCAAAAAATTAAAAAAAGAACAATCATATGCTCTAGCAACTCCACTTCTGGATATTTACCCCCAAAAGTTGAAATCAGGGACTCAAATAGATATTTGCACACCCATGTTCATAGCACATTATTCACAATAGCCAAAAGGTGAATGCTATCCAAGTGTCTATCAACAGATAAATGGATAAGTAAAATGTGGTATATACATCCAATGGAATATTATTCAAACTTAAATAGAAGAGAAATTTCAGCACCTGCTACAACATGGAAAAACCTTGAATATATTATGCTAAGTGAAATAAGGCAGATGCAAAGGACAAATACTGTGTGATTCCACTTAGAAGGTACCTAGAATGAGCAAGTTTATAGAGACAGACAGTAGAATAGTGGTTATCTAAGACTGGGTGGGAAGAGGGAAGGGGAGTTATCATTAAATAGGTACAGAGTTTCAGTACGCGGTGACAAAAGAGTTCTGGTGGTGGATGGTGTTGATGGTCGCACAACAATGTGCTTAATGCTATTTTACTGTATGCTTAAAACACTGTGAACGAAAACGTTGCTATGTAATAAATCTGACAAACTCAGGGAGCTACATGGCAGGCCTGACAAGCTCAGTAACCGAAAGTAACCACACAGGCTGGTCCGATCATAAATTCATAACTGGGCAAGTCATAGCGGGTAGTCACGTCCAAGGCCTATAGCTTCTTTAGCAAAGGTCATTCTTGACCTTAAGTGAGCCCTGTCAATTGTTCTTGCATCTAAGATAACATACCTGTCAAACGTCAGAGTAATTTTCTAGACCTCTCAAATACACAGCCCCAGGCACCAGAGCAGGAAACTGCAGAATCCCTCACTCTTAATTTGTTTCCCGCATATCAGCTCCATGTGCTGTAAATGTTAACTATTAACTATCCTGTACCCATCAATGTAAAATAAGTATGTGTTTCTCCACTTTGCTTTTTATCTTATCTTAGGGATTTCCACACTTTGCTTTCTCCCGCCTCCTTAACCTACCGCTTATGGATTTCATTTACCTTCCTTTCTTTTCTCCTTTGACTCTAAACATATAAAATAAGCTGCAAAACTGCCATTCTCCACATCATTTTCTCAGTCCGTGGAGATTTTGCTTCTGTCGTGCTCTCAAAATTTGGCTCAGATAAAGTCTTATGAAACTTTCCTGTAGGCATAGATGTTCTTTAATCAACAAAAGATAAATTGGTAAGTTTTGTTATGCATATTTTACCATGATAAATAAATAAACTAGCCGCTATGTAAGCTTCTGGACATCACAATCCCTCGATATCCATCCCTCTTAGAACCAGCAGACTCTTGGTCACCTCTTGCAGGTTTCCTTGCTAGCAAGGCAATAAACATGATATGTTTTCAAGACCAATTTTTCCAACATTTCTGTAAAGAAAAGCCTAAAGGGAGAGATGTGCACTAATACTCATTCTGGGGTTCTAAGGGCCCTCGCAATGCTAGTAGAGTTACATTTTCTAGAACTTGGACTGGTTTGTTTTATATGCTTTCACAGCACAGAGCAAATTTGTACCACAGCTCACTGAGCTGGGGGCTCCTGGAGTGTCCTGGGGCCAGTGAGAAGAGGGCACCTATTACCAGGCTGTTGCCTGAAGTGTCCTCAGGACCCAGGCATTATCAAAAAGACCAGTGGGTGTTGGTGACCCATGCATCCACACAACACTGGTGATCGGAGTCACCTTGTCCTTTGTGGGAAAACCGAGGCAGCAGAGTGGAGGAACTTGCTAAGCAATTTCCTCTTGCTAAGCAATTTCCTCTTGGCAGAGCCTGCCCTGGAACTCAGGTCCCCTGATCCCCTGAGGTGTTAACCTGCGGGAGTTGGAGGCAGGCCAGGCAGAGCAGCGGAGGGGGAGGGAGCGACAGGCTTGGTTCTACACCCTGAGGCCAGAGCACCAGTGGGGCCAGAGGGCGAGAGCAAAGCCAGGCCCCATCTGCCTCCCTTTCCTGCACCAGCCCGCCCAGCCCCCCTTCCCCCAGGAGAATTACGGGAAGTAGGGTGGGGAACAATGGGAGGAAATGCAGGAGGAAGCCCCAGCCCCAGCCCTGCCAGCTCAGGCACCTCAGCCAGGAGGGATCGCTTGTTATTTCCTCCCTTAACTGTCTTTCTGGGCTATGAAATGCCCCCACCTGCCACCCCTGCCACAGGCCCTGTGGCCAGTCCCTCTGGGGAGTTGGATGGCTTCACAAACTCCCACTCCCCTGAAGGAAGGGCTGGAGGCAAGCTGCCTGTCCCAAAGCCTAAGGAGCAGGCTGCCCCTGAGTGGGCAGCATAGAGATGCTCTGGGAGGCGGCGCTCCCTGGTTGGTGGCAGGGGTCTGAGGTTTGATCACGGAGAACCCTGATGGCCACTCTTCATTCGTTTCACAGGGGATGGAGGAGCCGTGGTTTCATTCTGGGGGCCTCACCCCTGGAAGTTCCCAGACCCTTGAGGAGTCCCACCCAATCCAGAGATCAAGACTGAGACACACACCCTAGGGCTCAGGGGCCATCTGCATCAGGGACGCCCCATTCTCAGTAGGCACCGACCAGTGGTGAAGCGTGGCAGACAAGTTTCAGAAGGGGTCAGATGAGGCAGGGATGGGGCTGGGGGTCCTGCACAGGCAGCCTGGTAGCCAGCTCTGGGTGTGTGCAGAGCCTGGCAGGTCAGGAAGAAGCCCAGTGTGGGCCTTGGCCCCACCCTCTGCAGCCTACTCACAGAAAAATGCCACTGCGCTCCCAGCTTCCCCAGACCCACTCATCCCGCTGGAATGTGGGGGCAAAAGAAGCGTAGGGGCTGAAAGAGCTGCTGCCATCCCAAAGACAGACAGACAGGTCAGGAATGGGCATGAGGGAGGGAGGGAGAGGCCAAAGCGGTTTCCACATTGACAGGGCACACATTTTCCCTCCATGGAAAAAGAAGGGCTATCGTCCTGTCGGAGCTGGGAGAAGCGCTATGGGCTAGTGGCCCCAAATCTGAGCCTTAAGTGTGAGGGTGTGAATCAAGGTGGCCAAATTTATTTTAATGAAGCACAAAGAAATCTAAACAATTTAAAACACTGGGCATTTTACATCATCGTGTATAAGAACAAAACATGGGAGGCAACCCAAATATCCACCATGGAAGAGGGGTAACTAAAGCACAGCCATGCAGGGGAATACTATGCATACACCTATGAAAATAATGAGAAGTACGTCACAGACTTTCATATAGAAAATCTTCAAGATACATTGCTAAGTTAAAAAAATAAAGTGCAAAAGGGTATATATATAATATGCTACCTATACTTAGAGCAATCAAAAGCATGGACAGAAAGTCTAATGGTGGTTGCCAAAGGCTGAGGGAAGGGAAGAATGGGGCGTTATTGTTTTATGGGTATAGAGTTTCAGTTTTATAGATGAAAAGAGTTATGGGGATGGGTGGTGGTGATGGGTGCACAACAATGAGAATGTATTTAATACCACTGAACTATATAAGCTTAAAGTAGTTACGATGGTAATTGTTATGTATATTTTACCACAATACAAAAAATTTATTTAAAAAGATTGTGCTACCTATTGTGTAAAAAAGAAGGATGTCAGAATCCATTTTGGTGATTAAGCAATAATATAAGAATTCTGGAATGATAGATAAGAAACCAAGAACAGTGGTTACCCTATGGGAGAAGAGTGGGAACTGGGCAGATGAGGGACACAGATGACAGAGAATTTTCACTGCCATTTTTTTCCTTATAGTTTCTATTTTTGTAATAGAGGATTAAATGTTTTGCCAACACAAAAATTAAATTTAAAAATAGAACATAAAACTCTTTTAAAATCTCACAATTTATTCATCCAAGAAATACTTAATTAACATGGCCAACGAAACAACAGTCCTTGCCCTCATGGAACTTGCTTCTAATGACAGCTTCCCTCCTACAGAGTGTGTACTGGATACAGAGCCAAGCGCTTTACACACACTAGCTCGTCTAAACTGACGCTAGCCCTGTGGGGTAGGTACTGTTACAAATGAGAAAATTGGACTTGGAAAGGCATTTGACTTACCTGATTTCACACAGATAACAAGGCAGAGCCTGATTCCAAAGGCTTCACCTTGTACCCCATGCTGGACTTGCTAAGATACCTCAGAACCCCAGGAGTGCAACACGAAAGAAACAAAAAGGTCCTCGGTTTGCTTCACCCATGAAGAAGGAAGCCCAGACTATACATTTGATCTGGTTCAACCTTTTAAAAAAATAAAATTCAAAAAAATCGAATAAAAGGTATTAATCATTATTTTCTGTATTTTGATGTTTAACATCAGGGGCCTTGCTGACCTTCCAGAGGGACCGCCCCTCCCAGGGCTGGCCAATTCCTAGAGATAGTAAAAGACACACCTGTAAGCACCTTTCATATGCAAACCAGCCAACCCAGAGCCCACTCCCCCACCACCTCCTCTGTGGACTCCCACTCCCCAGGGCTCTATCTCCTGCCCTGATCACCTCAAGGCCAGGTACTGCACAACTCCAGACAGCCCCTACATGCCAGAGCCCACTGAAATTATGCAGAGTAGCCAATCCTGAGGGTCATGCACCTTCCTCTCCTTAGATTCAATGTGTTAGGCGTGACAGGAAAGTCAGCGAGCCCTTGTCCTAACCGGACACACATGCACACGCACTTGGCCGCGCGCACACACGCGCATGCTCAGGAGAAGTTTAAGGACCCGGGTGAGGAGACGCCGTGAGCCTTCCAGCCCTTGGCACTGCATGTGGGCTATGTGGGGTAGGAAATGAGAGGTAGCCAGACATTCCCGCCCCCAGAGTCCGCCTGCCCTCTGGCTGCGTTCTGGCCAATATCTGATTTCCCCGGGGTCTGCTCAAAGGTAACTCTAAATAGTTTCCCACTTCCATCTAGAGAAAAACAAAAGAAAAACTATTCTGAAACCTGGGGATGTCCTGGATAGAATCCAGGACAAAATATAAAAATTCCTGGAAAATAAGGATATGATCAGTGCTTCTGAGCATGCTGAGAACAATGAGACGGTGAACTGTAAATATTCTTGCCCAAAAAAGCCTCCCAAGGATTCCAGAAATGGAGGTGGGGGCGGGGGGCTACCAACCGACATGCTGAAACCCAGAGGCCAAACTTAGGCCTATTTTCCCCACCTTTTAGCAACAGCGAACCGCCTCTCTGCCTTTTTAATTGTCTAAGTGTACACACATCTGGGTGAATGTCCGTTCCTGTGTGGAATGACACTGTGACAGAGGAACTGACAAATGTCCCTTCTCTGGACATCCCTCCATACATAAAACAGACTGAGGGTTAAATATACAAACTACTATGAATTACTAAGAAAAAATGAGCAACTCAAAATTTAAGGACAGGTAACTGGCAGAAGAAATACAAATAGGCAGGAAACACATGAAAAATGCTCAACTTGACGAGTAGTCAAAGACATAAATTATAAGATAGCATTATTTTTTCCTATGGCACTAGCAAAAATAAAATTTGACGGATACTTTTTTACACTGTTGGTAGACATAAATTAAGACATTTGGAAAGTAATCTGGTAGAATCTATGAAAATGTCCTATGTTCCTACCCTTTGACTCAGTAATCTCACTTCTAAGGACCTATCCCAAAGAAAAATCATATAAGGACATAGAAACATTTGGATAAAGATGTTCACTGGATAATCATTTGAGAGCAAGAAACTGGAAAGAAAGTACATAACCGCCAATAAGGGTACTGCAGTGGGATAAAGCATGGTGCTCCCACATCCTGGAATAACACACAAGCATTTAAAATGGGCTGATCAGTACACACTGACCTGGGAAAGCGTCCATGACGAAGTGACAACGAGCAAGGTGTTTGTAGAGCATAGTTCCCTTTTTGTGTAAGTAAATGTATACACATGTATGTAAACAGCTGCTTGCATGTGCTAAGGAAAAGTCAAGAGGGATGTGTACCGAACTGTCCACTGGGAGGAAGGGAGGAGTGGATGGGAAGGGTGGAAGAACTTAGACTTTTTCTTTTGTAACTTTTTAAGAATGGAGCTTATTTCTGCTTATAAAAAATGCTTATAATTTTTATACTTTTGTAGGAATTTTTTAAATAAAAGAATGTGTGTGTATGTATGCAACATGTTGGTGCACACCTGGGTACAGCCATGTGTCCACGTGGGGCATGCTGTAGTGTAATGTTCACATGTAGGTGTGGTCTATGCGTGTGCATCTATATGGATCCTACTACTACCAAGAGCCTCCACATACTAAACACCTTCAATATACCAAGCACAAAGTGGCATTTGATACCCATGCATTATCTCATTTAAACTTCACACCTTGCATTGTAGGTACTGTTACTGCCACTGTCCTGATGAGGAAACAGAGGTTCAGAGAAGTCCAAGTCACTACTGAGTGGGGTCCCTGAGAGAAAGATTTTGACCTTGATTCTCATGCCACCACCCCTGCCCTGCTCAGTTCTGATGGACAGCCTGGGAAACTGAGATCACTTCCTCCTGCCAGGATGGTCCCCCTTGACCACGGCGACACACAGCAGGTGTGAGTGACAGGCAGTGACTGGCCAGCCCAGATCCTCTTCCCCTGGCACCTCTGCCCTCTCCCAGGCATTCTTGCTTGGGGGTCTCTTGTGAAGAGGACCAAAATCCATGTTCAACTCCTTCTTGAAAACATCTATAGTTTCCTAGTAGATTAAGTCCATTGTCCCAGGTGGCACCAAGACACCCCCACCTCCACCCTGGGGGCATCAAGGCCTACTCCAAGATCAGAGACAGTTCTACAGGAGATAGTCATCTCTGTCAGGAAGACCCACCATTCCCAAAATATCTCCTCATAGCCTGTTATACCTGAAGTTTGCCATTAGCATGTCCTTGTTAGCCTAAGCAGAGTCTGGCATATAAAGCAGCATCCCTAAGAGGAGCAAAACGCTAAGACATAGGCTGCCACCAACACTTCAGTATGAATTAGTTCTTTTTCAAAACAGCTGGCTGAGAGCAGCCTTTGATGGGAACAGGCTAGATCAGTGGGACTTGAAGCAACTGGGGTCAGCAAGAGGGCAGCACAAAAGAGAAAAGGAAAATGGAATGTGTCAAAAGGAACGTGTTAAAAGGAACCACTGTTTATGCAGCTTCCCTTTATGGCAGGTCCCTTAGATGTGCTTTCGCTTTTGGTAAAATACTCCCTAAGAAGGAAGAAACAGGCTCAAGGAACTTAGGTGACCTGCCTGAGGCCACACAGCTGTTGAAACTAGACCCTAGCTCTTCCCAAAGTCCACACTCATTCCACTGGACCAGCTCATCCAGTCCTGTGTAGGGGCAGCTGAAGGAGGAAGGAGAAGCAGCTGCCAAGCTGCCAGTGCAGGCGCCCATGACTGATTACGCAGACCATGGGAAGGGTGAGGCAGGCAAGGCTCTGTGTGTAGGTGAGAGACCCCTCAATGCCCCACTGTAGAGTACAACCAAGTCGCTAAGATGTTGTGAGTGGCTCACACTATTCCAAAGAACACGCTGTTGTAAGCACCTAAAGGAAAGCTTCTTCGA
The DNA here is from genome assembly GCF_000325575.1 of Pteropus alecto. NCBI lineage: Eukaryota > Metazoa > Chordata > Mammalia > Chiroptera > Pteropodidae > Pteropus > Pteropus alecto. The sequence continues at coordinate 1,156,778 of NW_006434709.1, forward strand.
AGGCAGTAAGCACCTTATAACTGTTCTTGATGTAAATCTAGGGCTCCTTCGACACTGCTGGGTGTGCAGAGTCACCCTGGGGTAGAGTTCCCAGATCAGATACAGGATTCCCTGTTAAGGTTATATTCCAGATAAACAATGAACAATTTCTTAATATAAGTATGTCCCATGAAATTTTGGGGGCCATTCAAACTTAACTGGATGTCTTCTATGTTTCTTTGTTGAATTTGGCCACCGTATCCTGGGCCCAGCTAGGCCTGGGCCAGAGGGTTGCTTCAGTCAAGGTGAGCATCACTTCGATCCTGACCGGTGAATGTTTTGACCCTGTGGAGACTTTTGCTTTCATGTTTCTATTCACTGAACATTTGAGTAAAAAGTACACTTACATTAATTAATTTCCACTGGAAAGGCATTTTCCAAAACAAATTAAATTTAAGGCCATTTAATTTGTTTATACATTTTCTATACAGTGCAATTAAACTGTTTCACTTTCTATTCATCTTCATTTTTATTTTACCAAAATCATTGTCACTGGAAAAAATTATTTTCTGTTTAAATTTCCCAACACAGGTTTGGCTCAAAAATATATATAAATTTTTGGTTCATATCAAGTTTTACTAAATATAGTCCCTTTCCATTTTGAGTCTTCTTTTATGGAATTATTTCTAATTTTCCCAGGTCAATGTTTACAGTTACCAACAGGATTCTTGAGTCAGTTTTACATTTCCTTAACAATTTTACCATGCACAGTTTTAGCCATGATTTGTATAGTGATCATTTCCACCGATAATTGCATATATAAAGTATTACCAGGGACAGATTATATTGATCTCTTAGCTAATCCATGAAAAAAATTGAGAGCAATTTCTTGCAGAAGTGCCAGCATTGCTCTAAGGCAGTGGGTGTACTCTGGCCTCCCTTGGGCAGTTTCAAGAAGTGTTCATGCCTGCACCCTACTCCAGCCTCTCCTTTAATCAATTTGCTGTGGAGCCCAGACACTGACCTCTTTTAAAGCTCTTAGGTCATTCTAATACACAGTCAGGGTTGGAACACTGTTCTGAAAAGCTGGAGCTGCACTGTCCAACACAGAGCCACTCTGAACATGAGCTATTTAAAGTTAAATTAATTAAAATTAAATAAAATTTAAGATTCGGCTCCTCAGTTATACCAGCCAACACAGAACGGTTCTATCGTCTCAGAAAGTTCTATTGGGCAGTACTGGACTAGAGTCGAGATGAGTGATCTCACCCCAGGCTGCACAGTAGAAATATCTAATACCTGGAAATCTGAAATGATGCACAGGCCCTGCCCCCAACCGATTAAATCAGAACCTCCAAGTGGGGCCAGACATAACTGATAAAAGTTACCGTTGATGCTATGGTGTAGCCTGGATTAAAAACCTCTGGGTCAAAACAGCTGGTCAGGGATCAGGGTTACCCCTCCCCTCCAGCATCTCTCTGAGAGGCCCAGAGTAAACAGGAAGTTAGTTGTCCAATGCAGCCTGGGACAAGAGTCCAGTTTGTCTTATTGTCTCCCATCCATAGAAGTGGAGTTTCCTTTTAAGTACATTTCAAACCTGATTTTATCAACACAAAGTTTACTCGCCCCTGCAGTTGGCTCTGGAATCCCTCAGGCTCAGGGTGGGTGGGGTGCTGAGCAGCCAGGAGGCAGTTCTCAGCCCAAGGTTTCCCTCCCAAGATCCCACTGAGGCTTCCCAAGATCCCACTCCAGGCCAGCAGACCAGTCTGGTATAAGGAGGTCACCCCAAAACTGCCATCGGTTATCAGAGGAAACACATAAGTGCCAAATGCCCCGGAAGCCATAGGGAATGGGAGGAGGGCAGAGGTGGAGGGGAGTCAGTAGAGAGAAAGAATAAAAGGAGAGGGAGGTAAAGATGGAAAAGAAGCAAGGAGAGAGACTTCAGGACAGAGGTCCAGAGTAAGAGGGTGTGAAGAATGATGGAGGCACTGAGGGGAACTCCAGAAACAGGTGAAGGCAGAGGAGGGGGGTTAGGAAGAGGGAGGGGAGGTCACATGGAGGAGAATACAGGAGTTAACAACGTGGAGGGCCCTGCCACCTGCTTGGAAGAAGGCCCCAGGAGGAGCATTCATGAGCTCACAGGACACACGCCCAGGCTCCCAGGTGGCTGCATGATGACCCCGTGCCGTGGGACCTCACCAAAACCCTGAGGATAGTCAGATGCCATCAAATCACTGTCACGCCTGCTATTTCCCTGTTTGCTTCCTGACCAGACAATGGCAACCGAAGGGCAGAGAGTAGATGTTCTGTTTAAAATGTTTATTGTGTCTACGGCCATGCCACCCTGAACAAGCCCGATCCCGTCTGATCTTGAAAGCTAAGCAGGGTCGGGCCTGGTTAGTACTTGGAAGTACCTAGGAAGACCAGGTGCTATAGGCGTAAAAAATAAAAAATAAAAAATTGTAAGCCGACAAGGTCCTTGCAATCTGTGAGGTCAACCAAGGGTTGCCTCACCTAAAAAAATAAAAATAAAAATAAAAATAAAAATAAAATAAAATAAAATGTTCATTGAACTGAGTTCACTGAAATTTTTCCCTTTTCTCTTTCAAAATGTAATATGTCATAGGGTTAATCTTGTCACTTCCTGGTATGTTTCTTTTACGGCTTTAGAATTTTTCATCTCGGATTCTTTTCTCACATTTCACGCGTAGGGTGAAAACACTGTGAGGTCTAAGCGTGGGGGTGTTATGGAACTATCTCACAAGGATCCCGCCTGTCCCCACTGCAGCAGGCCCGCCCCCGTGCATCCAACATGCACACACACCGCTATGGGGGCTGCGTACCCCGTCAGCTCCTTCAACGAAGCCAGAATTCTTCTGTTTCCACACATGACAGTGTTGTTTGGGCAATCTCTGAAACTCTTCAGATATTTGTGATCAGTTGAAATTTAAATTTGGTTTAATTAATATTTAATTTGTAATTGCTAGAATGCAAAATTGAGATAAATGTTTGAAAAACTCAAAAATTATATTCAAATGGTTATCAGAAAGAAGTTTCTGGTAAATTGGGAAGTTTTGTGAATTAGGTCTTCTGCAAATTGGTATTTGAAGAACTGATTTCTAGCACACTGGCCCTTCAGTGAACTGGTCATGTAGAAACTAGTTTTCAGAGAGCTGGCTTCCTTCCAGGAGCTGGAGGATACCCACAGGGGCCAACATGAGGGCCCCAAAGCGAAATGCAGCTTGGTCCCTGGTGTGACTTCTGACCCACAGGGCCAGGACAGCCCATGTGAGGCACTGGTCTGGCTGGCATCACCCTGAGGGCCAGCCTGGCCCTTGAATTCATCAAAAATATGTTCACAGCCCCTGCTCCTATGTTTCCTTCATGGTCTTAGAAATCTCCCCACAGGGCCTGTAAAATGCTGAATCTGACGATGAAAATGAAACATGCATTTCCTCTGCATGCCTTGCAGTAAACAGACTGTCCCGCTTTTGCCTCGCTAAGCTCTCTCCACTCCAGCATCATGAGGGAACTGAACTCTCCAGAAGGGCCCAGCCCCATTGTGGGGCTGCCAGGAGCCTCTGAGAGGTACAGGGGGCTCAGTGATTATGAGCATGTTGTAGACTTGCCCTGCAGTCACGACTCTGCCATCATTCGCCTTTGAGGAACTCAACCAACCTCTCAGAGCCTCAGTTTCCCCATCTGTAACGATGACAGTTATAACAGTAGTACATAACTGATTTAAAAAGATCTCGCATATGAAGACTCAGCACAGTTGGCTAAGCTCTGAGTAAACGTCAGCTGTTGTGGTTTTGCTAATACTATCCTCAGTCTGGTATCGGAGGCCCCTCCCAATCGGGCCCCACTGCTCCCTTCTCCCTGGGCTCACATGTCATGTTACCTAGGCCCACCTGCAAGGTCTTAGCCAGGCTGCCCTCCTTACTTAAACACTGGAATGCCCTCCCTTCCTCACCTCTCTAAGCCCACCCCGGCTTCTGAGTCAGTCTGCATAGCCTTCCTCCAGGAAGCCCTCCAGAACCGCCCAGTACTCAGAGTCACTCCCTTCCTAACCAGCAGATCCACTTTCATGCTTGTTAGAGGCTGTCATGTTTTCTGCAAAACATTTGTCTGTACTGGAGTGGCTTAGTGTGAACTGATTCTAGCCCCTGCCCCCCATGCAGGCAGGGGCTACTGAGATCTAGGCTGGACCCCTACATCTTGTAGTCCCACCTTCGGAGGGCCCAGTGAAAGTGTCCAACACGCCCCACACATACCTCACCCTGCACGCATGGCCAGCAGAACCAGAGACAGTGGCAGCTGGGCTTCTCTTCCAAGCTTTTTAAGATTTCAAACTTTCCAGGTATTTTGCAGCCTGAGACCGTCATTGGCCTTCCCCAGGTCTCTGAATCCTCTCCCCTCCCCTCTCTCTCCTCTCCCACTCTAGGACAACTCAACCAGGTATATCCCATGTCAGCTGACCCAGTTCCCAAACAAAGGCTCCCCTATGAACAGATCACAAAACAGCAAGCCCATCATGCCTGATCCTGGGGCCCAGACCTCAGTAAATGGCACCAAGGGCATGAACCCACCCCTGCCAGCACCTAACACAGATGCCCATCGTGCCAGGCAGGGACTGCTGAATTCAAGGCTGTGCGGCCTCACAGGCTGCGTCTCCTAGGCCACCCCATCCCACAACGAACAGGGCCATCAATCTGCACGTTCAGTTGGTCCTGCCCAGCCTCCACCCTACTGCTAGCACATACAAGGCCCAGAAGCTCGGTGATAGGAGAAAGGACCCACGGCCTGCCTAGAGGGCCTGTTTTACCACCACAACTTTGCTCCTGCTATTCCCTGGAAACCCTCCCCACTACATACATGAAATAACAGAAAATACTGCCACAGGAAGGTGTGCAGTCAGTAGGAACCGTTAATACTCTTCCAACTTCTAAACCACAAATCTTATCTCAAGTCCTACCTCTTCTATGAAGTCTTCCCTGAGAGCTTCCTGCCAGCGGCAGCTTTGCTTTGCCTGCCTGCCTCCTGCAGTGTGCCTCTGCCCTCACCAGTCTGGATGGGGCGGGGAGAGGGCCATGCCCAGGCAACCCTGGGCTGGAGCAAGGACACAGGGAGCCTTCTCCTCCCTGCTCCCTGGGGCACGGACTGTCTGTGCAAACACATACACCTGATTATAGCCCATCTTCCTTCCACGCAGCCTGGGCAGCTCTCAGATTGAGCCATGGCTGAGTTTCTGAGGATATAGCTGGCCCCCTCCCCAACATCCACCACTAGGCCAGGCCCATGAGAGTCAGGTCTTCAGCAAATGCTGAGTTGAAACATCAGCTCTTCAGAGCCCCAATTCTGGAGTACATGTCAACCACAACCCTACTTATACATGAAGGACAGAGACTCCTCACATGCCTCACCTGTTCCTCCCCATCGTCTCATGGTCTTTGACCACCACATGGAGCTCTGAGCTCTGGTCCAGAGGGATGCCCTTGAGGTCCCACTCAAAGCCCTGGAAGAAAAGGAGAAAAGACATCTTAATCTGTGACCCTCTAGGAGAAGAGACTGTGTCTGGCTCACTCTGGTCCCCCCAGGGCACTGAGCAGGCATCCCTGAATGATGTTGATGGATAGAAGGATGGATGAGTAAATAAATAAATACATGAATGGCTGGGTGCCAGAGCTTCAGAAGTGACAGTGAGAGCTGAAGTCAGCAGAAGAGAGAAGGAAGCTAGGTTCCCATGGTCCCCAATTCAATTCCACCAATCACCAGGAAGGCAGGCCAGGAGCACAGCTGGGAAAATTGCCAGGTGAACCTGCAGGGTCTTTGAGGACCAAGATCAGTGTGCTCATCCCTGGTGGGCAGCATGAGTTAGTGCCACATTGGGGAGTTCCATTCAGAGGTCCTAGGACCCTCCTCAGAGCAAAGGCCTCCCCGTACATCCCAACCCCATCCACACAGGGCATCCAGGGTTTCTCAAGGATCACCTAGGAGCCATATACAGGGATCTGGTTGGGGGAGCAGAGGCCAGCAGGAGCCAGAGGAAAACCTAGTTAATCAGGGAGAGCTGTGGGAAAGAGGTGGTCCGTGGGCAGGGAGAACCCCTAAACACCCTCTATCTGGCTGACCAGAGCTGGAACAAAAAAGAGACAAAAGACACTTACGCTTTCCCATGCCACACCCACATCACAAGTGAGATACCTCTATTTACCTGGCAGGCCAGGCTACCAACCATCCTCCCAGGTTCCTAGCACCTGGAGAATTTAGCTGGCACACAGGACCACCAGCCCCTCCCCTCTTGGACAATACCACTGAGAAGGCCCCTTTCCTGCACAAGCCCCTTCACTCATCCCCAGAGTCTGTGGCAGCAGAGAGTGAGGAAAGGAGGGAGGGTGACAAACTCACATACCTCATTCCACACGGGGTTCACACTGTTCTTGATGACTTTGGTTCTTTTCTTCACCCCTATGGGAGACACAAAGAGAAAGTGAGAGACTATCCCACCCCCTGCACCTCCCACCCAGGTAGGGTCAGCTTCTCAGCTCCACACTGTAGCTTACCTGCCAAAGGACACCCCAAGACAAAACCAGTGGATCCCCTGAGAACCCCGCCAATCTGCATGAATGCCCAACACCAACCACACAATTTCTCTCTCTCAGCTCTGGGATGAAGAAACAGTAGCCCCAACAGAAAGGTTTTTTGGAGTTAAATACCCAGGCCAACTCTTTGTAATAAGTTTGTTATTCATGACTTTCTGAATAAAGTTTTTTAATTATAAATTTTGATTCTAAGAATAAATGATCTTCAAGAAAACATTCCATTTTTCTTTTTAAAGACATCTACCTCCACATCTTATATGATTCCATTTATATGAAATCATATAAATCATATAATTGTATACTTTTAAATAATTCCTAAACGGACTGTGAGCTTCAGAGGGCAGACACCATGCCTTACCATGTTAGTAACCTTAGTATATAATGAGGTACCTAGTAATTGGGTGCTAAATGAAAGGGACCTTGTTTTTCCCCCAAGTTATCTGTAAGTTCACTTCCTTACCAGAGGACAGACTCACTGTTCTCAGAGAACACCATAAACCTGCATTGACAGTATGGCTGTGTGTCAATGGACAACGGGAATGAAAGGAGGCACAGTAGGGGTGGGGTGTCCTGGGAAGGGCCCCAGTTAAACCCTCAAAGTTGGTCCAGGTCTGCCTTGGCCGACCCACTCTGAATCTCCCTGTGGGCTCTGTTGGTGTGACTCCAGCAGGCGGGAGACATGTGGCTTTGGAGTCATTCAAATAACAGCCACTACTGTGTAACCTTGGGTAGGGCTTATAACCTCTCTAGGCCTTAGCTCCCTCAGCAGTAAATTGATAACAGTAAGAGTGTCTATTTTATGAGGATTTAAAGGGACATGAGATACTATCTAAGTATCTACTTCCTCGCCCCTATCAACTTCCTATGATCTACGGGAGTAACGGAAAATTCCATCTGCAGCCTCTCTTAGTCGTCTACTTGGGGGCATTCCCTGGTGCTCCTGGTTAGTATTTATTGAGTTGTGTCTGTGTGCCAAGCCCTATGTAAAGTGTCTGAAACATTTTTCACTTCCTGCTTTCCCTGAAGGTGAGGAGAACAAAGGCCCTCAACGAGATTTCACTAAGTCCTGATTAGAAGAGCCAACTCTGGGACCCTCTGAATGACATTAAGGGAGAAGTCACTAATGGGCACTACAGCCCCAAAGAGGAACAAGAAGAAATAAAATATTAACCCAGCACAATCATACGACTTACAGACACCAAGGAAAGGGAAGGCATGCTGCTAACTAGGAAACAGTTAAGAGAATAGTTCCTCATCATGGATTTAGGCCTATCCTGTCCTTAGCAATTAATTTTGGCCTTGAGAGATGTTGCTTTATGTGTGTAATTTAACAGACTCAATAGTTAAAGACACAGGAATGCTCCCAGTTCATGCTGGGGTTGGGGGGAGGGGAGTGCACCCTCTCCCTAAATTGCTCTGCAGAATTGGGGCCCAGCAGACACCTGTGACATAGTGCCAAAGCCATGGGGTGTTCCTCCAGACTGAAAGACACAGTGGGAAGGAATGGACTTACCATGGAGGGCTGTTCTGCCCCTCATGGAAATTCTTCACTTGCTTCCCCAGGCCTACCCACCCAGCTCTACCCCACACTCCTAGACCAGACGGGGTCTAGGGTGGTGTTTTTCGAACTACTCATTGAGACCCATTAAAGGGCCATGACATCAACTGAGTGAGTTGACCAATACGTCTTTTTAATGACAGAACAGACTAGTGAAAAAAATATCAAAGTACACCTTTCATCAGAAAAGTACTATTACTTGAAATTTTTTATATTTTCACATGTATATTTATGTGTGTACTATGCCTTGATGTAAACTGTAAGTCTATTGTTTATAACAGTCCAAAAAGTTTGAAAATATTGCCTTAAAGGAGGATTGTCAGAGAACTGGAAAACAAAAAAATCACCGTCTTGGCCCTTGAGGGCAGAGAGCCAA
>NW_006434709.1:1165349-1269217 GCF_000325575.1 Pteropus alecto
ATGGGCTGAATAAGCGGAAGTGAGGAGGGCCTCAGAGACAAGAGCAGAAAGAAGGTAAGAAGACAGTCCATCCTGCCCCAGCCAGTACTGGGGGCCACCTGGCTAAGCAGTCTCCACTGGCAGAAGCCCGACACATCTCCTGACATCTGAACATCAGGTGTGGTCATGGCCTCACATGAGGAGCCATATAACTACCCTTCTTCTTACCACCTGGTGAGGTTCCCCAGCAGTCTGGACCCCAGGCTCATCTTGTGGGGACAGATACTTCTCAGTGGCCCAGGATGTTTGATAGCCCCACCAAGGCCTGGACACCCACAGGGGTTACAGTGTGGAAGTGAGCATCCTGACCTTTGGCAGAGCCAGCTGCCAATCTCCAGTGGCCAACATGACAGATACCCTCCCCCCAATTCAATTATAAGGTCACAGTACATTTGGGGAGCAGACAAAATGCTTGGTTTCGTAACACTGATGACAATAGGATCTTTTGAGCTGGCGGGATCATAGACCAAGGTGTTCACTGTGGGTACACATCGGTCTATAATGTGGGATGGTTTTATGCCTGTCAAAGGACAGTGTAAGGAAAGGCTGAGAGATACTGGTCCGTTTCCCATTACATCTCTAGGGCATCAAGGCCCAAATGTCCACCAATAGATAAATGGATAAACAGAATGTGGGATATCCACATGGCGTAACATTATTCAGACTTAAAAAGAAAGGCAACTCCGACACACGCTACCACTTGGATAAACGTTGAAAACATTATGCTAAATGAAATAAGCCAGACCCTCCTCTCAAAAATTATATGATTCCACTTATATGAGGTATCTAGAAAAGTCAAATTCATAGAGATAGAAAGAATAGAAGTTAACAAGGGCTAGGGGGAGGGAGGATGGGGAGTTATTATTTATTGGGTATGGAGTTTCAGTTTAGGATAACAACAAAGTTCTGGAGATGGAGGGTGGTGAAGGCTGCACAACAATGTAAATGTGCTAAATGCCACTGACTCGTACACTTAAAAATGGTTAAAATGGCAAATTTTGTTATGTATATTTTACCACACGCACACACACACACACACGCACACACACACACAACCTTTTTTAAGGCGCCAAGAAGTGAAATAGCTCAACGCAAAGATTGAGTTTCTGTCCCTAGTATGTGAGGGACATTGACTTTCAAGGAGGAGAATGATGTCGACAAAGATGCACAGATACTTTCCATACTTGTCCTGTGCCTGGTACTATGCTGGGTGCAGGATTAATTAAAGAAGTCGTGGATGCAGCAGCCATTCTGCCCTCATATCCAAGTTGAGAAAGAAGCAATTCCTGCTTCCTGGAGCTGAAAAAGTAGGGGAGATGACCTGATAGCCCCAAGATCACCCCCAATAAACCAGCTTCCTGGTATTCACACCCTTGCACAGTGCCCCTCCACACTGACTCGTGCCAGCCCCGTGGCTCAAGGTAGGTCCAGCAACTTCCACTTTCATGCCTTTGGGAACCCTGAGTGGCCTTGTAAGAAGTCCGGCTACTCTGCTGGAGGGATTGTGCTAGAAGCCTCACAGAGGGAGACATGGAGAGAGAAACCCAGGAGTCCCCACACCCCATCCGGAGGGTTGCAGGAGCAAAGACAGGGACAGTCACAGGCTATCATGAAAGTCCAGAATCTCAAAGAGATATTTACACACCCATGTTCATAGCATTATTCACAGTAGCTAAAATGTGTTAGCAACCTAAGTGTCCATCAACAAATGAAGAGATAAGCAAAATGTGGGCTGTATATACAATGAATATTATTCAGCCTTAAAAAAGAAGGAAATTCTGACACATGCTACAACATAGATGGACCTTGAGGACATTATGCTAAGTGAAATAAGCCAGTTAGCAGAGGCTTGGGGAGGAGGGAATGGGAAGATATTATGTAGCGGGTATACAGTTTCAGTTGGAGAAGATGAAAGTTCTGGAGATGGATGGTGGTGATGGTAGCACAACAGTATGAATGTGCTTAATGCCAATGAATTATATATTTAAAAACGGTTAAGATGGTAAATTACTAAAAAGTCTACGTGGGAGATGTGAGAATACAGGCTATGGGGCTGGGGGTTCTTCTCTAGTGTCTGGGTGGGGAAGAGGGTAGGGGGAGGAGCAGAGGATGTTTCAGGTTCTGACAGGGGTGCATGGGTGGTTGGAGGTGCCATTCACCTAGAGAGGGATCAGAGAGGAGAGGAGATGGGGTGTTTTGGACCTCCAGAGAGAGACAGGCTGTTTCCGCCCAAGGTGACAGTACTGTCAGAAGCTGCATGGCACCTTGATGCAGCCTCTCACTTATTCCTCAAATGCTTATTGAGGACTTGCTCTGTCCTGGGCACTCCCGAGACACCTCATTAGAATACCCATCAGAGAAAGTGACAGAAATTCAGACTATCAGCAGACAACCAAAAGCAGAGGCAACTGAAAGGATAGCCCTGGCTTCTGCTGAAGCTTTACATCTTGGCGCAGATCCCCTCAACAAAAAAGGCAGGCAGATTCTGATCACTCTGATACTTGCCATGCCACCCGGGTCCTGACTCAAGCCGGAGCACCCCAAGAACTTGGCAGCTGTCGCCTCTGCTGCCCTACCCAGCAGAAGCCCTGTTTTTCTCACCCTCAAGATCTCCAACTTGACCTCTGTCTTTCTAAATTCTAACTAAGCAAAATCACACTCTCCAGGAAGTAAGGAGCCAGGAAGGGGTGGTGGTGGGTGCATACATCGGCTGTGGTGGAATGTACTCTGAGAGGAGTAAATCTTTAAACTCAAAAGGCCAATGAGAACTGAGGAAGACATCTGAAACATCTATGACAAATTTTTAATTTTCTTAATATATAAAGAGCACTTACAACTAATTAAGAAAAATAAATATCCTGGCTCCCTCAAAATGGGCAAATTCAAAAGCAAGTCAGTAAAAAATAGAGACAAATAGGTAATAACTTTGAAACATCACAAATGCTATTTGAACTAAGAAATTCTTAAAGATTTGCATGATAAAGCTTTGCGTTAGCAGGACTGTAAGGAAACAAGCCCCCCTACTCTGCTGATGGGAGGGTAAAGTTGGTACAGATTTTCAGGAGAGCAATTTGAGAAATGCAGAAAAGCCACAGCAAAACCACTTCCAGTATTTACCCAAAAGAAATAATTAAATATGTGGGCAAAGATTTAGACACCAAGATATTTCTCACAATTACAGTGTAATTTAAGCATTGACTATAAATATAAAAAGTTTGATATAATCTAAATATTCATCAACATTCAGGAGTTGAATAACTGAATTATGGTGTATCCATATATTAAAATACTATGCAGACATTTAAAAAGATGTGTAGAAGAATATTTACTGACATAGAAAAATGACTCTGGATATTGCTGAGTGAAAATGTAAACTGGTAAACCTTTTAAAAAACATTATCTGGAGTAGGATTACCTCTAGAAAGTTATGGGGTCTGGGGACTTCTGGTAGAGGGGTGGGACCGACAGGCTCTATTTCTTCACCTGGGTGGCATATATGGCTCTTCCCTTCATAATTTATTCATTAAAGCAGGGTTTCTCAATCTTGACACTATTAACACTGAGGCTGGATATTTCTTTACTGTGGGTGTGATGAGGGTGGGGAGGGTGGCTGTCCTGTGCACTATAGGATATTTAACAGCAACCTTGGCCTCTACCCATTAGATGACAGTACACACACACACGCACGCACGCACGCACGCACACACACACACACGTGATGACACCACCAAGTGTCTCCAGACAATGCCAAATGTCCCCTAAGGAACAAAATCACCCCCAGTTGAGAATCTCTGCATCAAAGCATACATTTGTATTTAATATACTTTACTTGAGAATTAAGTTTCACAACTAAAATTGCTTTTCTTAAAAAGAGAAAAAAAGAATCTTGGAGGACATTTGTGAGATTATTAACAAATTAATTCAAAGTGCCAGGATTTGGGGCCACTTATTACTTTTGCTTCAAGCCTTTCTGTATTGCATCCTTTTTTACATTGAGTATATATTATGTTCACAAAAAGAAAACAGAAGGCTATTTTCAATGCTTTAAAGACAGTTTTAATGTTTTAAAAGCTAAATTCGGAGGAATTCAGTGCCCTGAAGCCCACCTTCCCAACATAGGTGAATCAAGTCTGCCCCTCACAAGTGTCTCCAGTCTTGATCTCCCAGGCTCCCCAGGAGATAAAAGAAAGAGGAAGAAGAGAAGGGGGAAGGGATCAGCTGAAGAGACATGGGAGGAATGAGGGAGAAAGAAGAGAGAGAGAGACTCGGTTTTCTGGCTGGGAAGCCAGGGGAAGCAGATAGAAATTCACCAATTGGAGACGCAAGAGAGCCAACCTTCAAGAAAATAAGATGTTTGGCCTCCAAAAGATCGGGGATCTGGTTTTGTTCTTCTTGGATGCATTCACAGCACCTGGAACAGCACCTGGCATGTAGTAGAGGCTCAATAAAGATGTGTTCGATGAACTAAGTGCGTGGATGGAGGAACATAAATATTCACATTACAGGGTGGAAAATGGGCAGGACAGAAGGAAGGTACAGGTTACCAAATGCTATAGGAAATGAAGCTGCTCGTTCACAAGGTGATCAGTCAAAAATACCTACCACAGCCCAGGTACTCATGGTAGTTATAGTTAACTGATTAATTAATTAATACAAGAACAAAGGAATGATAAGAATTTATTAATCGCCTCTACCCTGAAGCCCTGAGACAAGGAAACCAAAAACGTACCCTCAGAATATGGTCTCCAGGAGCTCAGAGTCTATTTTGGGAGGCAGGTCCTGAAATTACATCCGAGGCTGGAATGCCCGGGGAACAGCTGCAAGAAAAGTCGGGCCAGCCAGGCCCACGCACTTGGGGCTGCATGTAGGAGCCAAGCACATAGTGCAGGCTGGCTTCTCTGCAAGCAGGACACAGTTCCATCAGTGCCATTAGGGGTTTGGGCTCAGGGGTTCTCAACCCTGCCTGACATCTGACACATTTGGAGATTGTTTAGAAACACCTATAGTTGGGTCCCTCCTTCAAAATTCAGCTCAAGAAAGAAGGGGACAGGGAGACTGGCAGTAGTTTTTTTTAGAGCTCCCCATATGATTCTGATGTGCAGCCAGGATTGAGTACCCCAGCGTGGATGATCCGTAAATTCTGGACTGATTCTAACAGTCTCCCTCCCTAAGCGTCAGCTCAGCTCCAAACTCCAACATGAATACACTTTGGGGTGGGGGTGGGGATGTCACATTAATTTTACCTGTCATCACATCTCACATTAATTTCTCTCAATGTGTGTTTCCAAAATTGAACCACGGTCTCCTGAGGATTCTCAGGTACTGCCCCAGACTGCATGACAGCTAGAGGCTGGACCAGAAAGGGCACAAACACTACTGAACATCTATTTGAACTCAACTTTGGGCATCGTGATAAATAGGATAGGCTGCTGCTCTCAAGGAATCATGGCATCGTAAGTATAGAACTGAGTACTGAGTATAGGCTGGTTGGGGTGAGTGCGCTAGCAGACCTAACAAGGTGCTGTGCATCCAAAGAGGATAGACTAATGAGAGCCAAGGGAATCCTGGGTGCCTTTCTGGAGAACGTAACATTGCAGTGGGGCTCTGAAAGAGGAATAGACTTTGAACAGTTGGAAATGTTACATTCTATTATATTTCCGTTTTGCTCAGGGCTTGTCAGTGCATAAATGGCAAGGCATCTTAAAGGATGGGGAATGCAAAGATGGGGGGAGGACAGCAGCTGGACGCCTGCAGGGCAACAGTCCAGAGAGGCCTCGATGGATCACCTACCGAGTCACCTCCCTAACTCAAAGGCACTGCCCACTCCAAGCACTGGTAGTTCCCTGCCACCACCACTGACCTAGACACATCATTTAACTTTCCCAGGTTTCCATTTCCTTAGCTGGAGAATGGGGAGATTAGTAGTTACCAGACACTGTTACAGAATCGGAGAAAGAAAGCTGTGAACTGACCCAAAAGAATTCCAAAGCATCTGCGAGACCTAGGCTGATATACTCCCCTGGGCTCAGGGTCCTTAAGGAACATCTTTTCCAGCAGGTGGTGGCCTCACAATTTCTGTACAGGAATGGCTTAGGCAGAGTTTGATGGACAGGGGAGAGCTAGGGACCTTGTCCTGAAGTCGCATTTCATCATAGGCACCCAGGAATGTCACTTATTAATGAAAATAGCAAAATTTTCAACTCACACTTCTCAAAAGAGAAATAAAATGTAAATCATCCCATAACAAAAGCTAAAGCTGCACATAGTTCTCACTTTGCCAAATTGTGTCTTTCATCTATGGTTATGAGGATTTGGGGGAGCAGATGAAGATCATGGGTTAGAGCTAAAGATTCCTCCTGGTGCCCCCACAGTTTTCAAGCCTCAGGGAAACATCAGTCACTTGTTCCTCTACATTTGACCATCCGTTGTGATACACATACTTTTTAATTCTGCACAACCACAGGACATGCCTCCTGGCAAGAGAAAAACTCTCCTTTCTCTCCTTATTTATCTTCTTTGCAGAACTGGGGTCCTGACTCACACCATTGTTCCTTCTCTTAATTTTGACAAATCCTTCCTCTTCCCTTTCCCCTTCTGAGACACCTCCTCCATGGAAATGACAGCCATAGAGTAGGGGGATAAGGTGTCTGGTGAGAGGGAGATTGTGAGTCCTTTGTTGCCCTAAACGCAGAGACAGACCCTCTGTTGTCTAAACACCACATATAGGCACTTAGGCTCTTTGAATTTGAAAAAAACATCCTTGACAGGCCCAAAATTCCTAGTATCAAGGCCATATCCGGCCTATTCTGTTCCTTTTCCTCCCAAATGAGACCCGGCAATTCAATATGACCAGTGTTCAATAAAGATGAGCGAACGAATGAATAAATGAATGAAATAAAGATCTAACTTCCAAAGCACACTCACTACACGCCCAGTTTTCAAGTGATCCAGATTCCTCGCTGCATTCCGCACCCATCTTCTCACCCACACTTATCCCCACCGCCCAGCAAGGGCTCGGACTTTATTCCCTCTGGGTATCAGGCTTAGAAAAATGGTAACTGTTGACAAATTACGGCACATTCAGTTTTCCAAAATTTCGGAGCACTATGGCATTTATTGTGCTCTGCTTCATCCTCCTCGCCCTCTGCAGAAGACAAGGCTGAGATTTCTGTCCCTGCTGACAGAGGAAGAAAAATGTGGCTTGGACTAGGGTTAGTGCTAGAGCTGGGGCCGCAGACCCGGCGGTGCGCGCGGAAAACTGAGGGGCGCGGGCGCGGTGGCCACCGGGCTCTCACCTCGGAAAGTTAAGCTGGCGACCGGGTCGCTGCGCCGGTCCTTCTTCACATTGGGCAGGTTGCTGGCCCTCACCAGCAGGCAGCACAGCATGGTTCGGGGGTCCTGGGTGCTCAGAGGCGGGATGGGAGCGAGAGCAGGAACGCGAGGAAAAGCACGGAGCCCAGACACCCAACGAGCTCAGCTATAGCCGCGCCAAAGAAGAGTTGCCGCCTCCACGGAGAAGTCCCAACGCCTGGGAGAGGCTTCAGGCAGGACACGGGGCACTAGCTGGGCGGACCCTCCCCACGACGGGCTGGGCGGGGCAGGGGTCAGACGCGGGCCTGTGGGAGCGCTGGTCCCCTTGCGCCCGTCCGCGCCCGCGACCGGAATGACAGCGCGGCTGACGCGACGCGCAAAGCACCGCCAGGCGGCAGGGACAGGGCGCCCGCCGGCCCTTCCCGCGGGAGCCCCCAGCGAGGTCCTGGCTGCCGAGTGCTCGCTGCGCTCCTCCCCTCTGCGCCCAGCGAGGCCCGCACGCGAGGGCGCTTGGCGAATGCGGCCGAAGGAGGAATGAGCGAAGGCGGGAGGAGGGTGAGACCCAGCTTCAGAGACAAAAATGTGTCCGCGAGGAACTGCAAGTCCGGGCGAACGCTGAAAGAGACGTGTACGGAGCGACGCAGCACGCCCTGCGCCCCTAGTCCATCGCTTTCGCGCCACCCGCCCAGCCCCGCCAGTCTAAGTCCCGCGCTCGCAGCCCAGGCCGCCCGTCCGCGGTGCTGGGAGCCCCGCGCCTAGCCAGACTCCGAGGCTTGAGCGCTCGCGAATCCGTCTCTGCGCCTTCCCCAGAGCAGTCTGGAGTCGCCCGTCTCCAGAGGCAGAGGGCCGTATCCAGATTATATTGCAATCCTGGAGCACAGGGGTTCACCCATGGTCATTTGGTCCCTGGCAACATCCCCCATAGCAACCTCTAGGCTCCCTCGCCCCTACTGTGGGGGGGAAATTGATTATAGTGTGAGCCTTGAGCAGCGACAGCTCTTAGCAAACTTGCCCGTGTTATGTCTAGTACTTTTCCAGCTGATGAACTTCTTGACCACAGGAGCCTGACTTCTCACCTCTATACCCCTATGCTCCATCACCTGACACCTGACAGGTCCCTCTACCCACCTGCCAAGTACTCACTGACTTCCTAAACTCCACCTAAATTCAGTGGCTAGTTATCATCACTATGCTGAGCAAAATTGCAACGCCCTTTCCCCCTCTCCTATTTTGAGGATCCAGCATTTTCATGTGGCAAAACTGTAACTTGGTGAAATCTACCTCTGTCTAGTCCACCCCTGCACCCTAACCACAAAAAGTGTTGGAAAAGAACACAGCTAACCTGTCCTGTGTTCCCTGATATTAATAACCCCTGACTCAGGCCGCCCCCACTGCTGCCCAGCAATCATACTATAGATCCAGACTCTTCAGTCTCAGAAGCTCTCTCCTAGATGACTACTTCATACTTTTCTCTCCCCAAACTTACAGCACCCCATCGCCATCCTCATTCTGTTTGCTTCTTATTTTCCGAGTAGAGAACTTTCTCCTCAGGCTCCCAGTCTCCTGGCCCCTATTTCAGCCTCTGAGCCCAAATCCTTTGCCTTCCCTCCTATTATTATGAACAAATCATCCTTACTCCTAAGACCATCTGGCACCAGGGCACTAGATCCTGGCCCCTCTCACCCACTCAGTGACAAGTCCGAGACTGTCCTCTCCCCAACCTTAAAAGCTGTTCCTTCTCAAACTGGCGTGGGCTCTCTTTCTCCTCACTCTACCACTCTCCCTGGGCAACCCCACCCATAAGGTGGACACCTCTGGTCCATTAGCCACACTGGAGCCAGGCGATCTTGAAACAAATATGATCAGGTCACTCTCCCGATGAAAACCCCTCAAAGACCTCCCCCGCTCTTGGAATAAAGCCCAGATTCCCTATTCCCTATCTTCACTCACAAGGATAGACTACTCAGCCCCTCATTCTCTGAGTTCCAGCTTCAGTGGCTTCTCAATCTCTGGAACACGTTGCGCTACCTTCCCTCCCTCCCAAGCCTCCCAGCTCTGCCACCCTCTCTGCCTGCAACTTCCTCTTTCTCCCTCCCTCCCTCTTTCTCTCCCTTAAATTTTTAGTATAGTTGGCATACAATATTATAGTAGTTTCAGATGTACAACATAGTGATTCAACATTTATATACCTTAACGATGTGATCACCATGATAAGTATAGTAACCATCTGTCACCAGGCAACCTCCCCTCTCCCCCATTCGTCATCCTTCAGGCCCCAGCTTAAACATTATTTTCCCAGGAAGCCATCTCTGACCTCCTAGTCTAGGTTGGGTCCCCCTGGCAAACAACCACGTAGTAGCACTTTTCCTTCTTAAGCACTGGCACAATTTTAAGGAATAACTATTAGTGTAATTGCTTATTTGATGTCTAGCTATAGTGAGGGGACAGACCAAGGGGACAGACCGTCTCAGTCAGCCAGACATTCCAGCCCGCCTGGTATTGATGTAGTGGACATTGTACTTGGCTCCCCGGTGTCACTTCTACCCCAAGATAACGCTAAGCCAGTGTTTCTCAAAGAGGATGGTACTGCCCCCTAGGGGGAGTTTTGGGATATGATGATTTGGGATGTTTTTTAATTGTCACTATGATCCCAGGCTTTGCTCCTTTTTTCCACCACATCCTGCCCTCTACTCCGACTCTAATCAGTCAGTCAGCACAGGAAATCTGCAGGGAGCACATCTAACATTTCCAGAGGAATATTCCAAGGGACTTTTACAAACACTTGGCTCCAAGGAACAGGGACACTGCACACCTATTCTGTAAACCAGAAATGCAGCCACTGGTGACCTGGTTCCTAGATGCTTCCTGAAGCCTCTTTCTCATCCCAACCTCCAACTTCCCTAACTGTTGTTTACTGCCCAGGGCTCCTTCTGGGGTCTAGTTCTCCAGGGGACTTCCTCCCAAGGGAGCACGTATCAAGGATGCAGCTCTCATAGAGTGTGGCTGAGACCTCCACCTGTCCTTCCCTTGTATGTTCTCCCCTTCTTCCATAAAAATTTTCCATAGAGTTTTACCTAGACACATGGCCACCCAAATAGAAAGACTACATTTCCCAGCCTCCATCGCAGCTTGATGTGGCCATGAAATCAAGTGATGACCAACATGATGTGAGCAGAAGGAATATAGGTAACTGCTTGCTTATGCCCTTAAAGGGGAGGAGCATGCCTGCTCTTGCTATAGTATAGATTGTGGTAGTGAGCCATCACCAACTATGCTGTCAAAGGGACCCCTGGGGACAGCAGAGTAACAAGACAGTAGGACCTGAGACCCCTGGACATCACTGTGGGTTAGAATTCACCAGCCAGGACTGCCTACACATCACCTATTATGTGAGTGAGAGAGACCACCATTAATTACAGCTTGCTAACAAACAGCCAGGTCTGTATCCCACCCAAAGCCACAGGTAAGGGCAGCTCCCCAGCACCCTGGAATGCTCCGGCCCTGCGGTGAAGGTGACAGAGCAGGCTTAGGAGCCACTGTTGTGTAGCAAGGGGGTGAGGAGACTTGTCGTGAAGCTGACTTGCATAGCAAGCCCAGTTTTTACTTAAGATGTCATATTAGCTTCCATAATGTTTCAGGGCTGATAGAGGTAAGGGAGAAGGAACTAACACTCTCCCCCATCGCCCCAACACCCCATCGATGTAGCCATTGATAGGTGCTGACCGATAATCCCAAGTGAGAGAAGACTGCCTTGCCTGTTCTCTGGAGAGCCCGGGCAGGACCAAGGTCTCCAAGATTAAATGAAACACTCGGATGCTGTCACTGGTGTTCCCTGGGGACACATCCTGCTTATGGACCTGTTGCCTTTGACCAACTCAATGTTTTAAAACAATATTGTACCTTAACTAAACATTAGATTTCCCACACAATTCTGGATTTTAGCTTCTTTTGAAAAATTAGAGAAGCTAGCACACGGGTCCAAATTCTCTGCCTAACACCAATAGTCTGGCACCCTCCCAGGTCACCCCACTGTGGGTTCCCCCCACTTGCCACCATTCACCCAAGATGCATGTGCTTTTCCCTCTGGCCTCATCTTAGTAACAACATCTGCCAGGCTCCCCAAGGCATGTGAGTTTGTGAACCCCGTCCTCTTCTGTCACCTATTTGAAGTCTTACCTCCCCAAAGGTCAGGGAAGAAGTGTTTCTAACAAGGCCCCTGTTGAAGATGAGCCACCTGGTCTCTGGCTCAGGTCTCTGTTTTTCCCCAAGGCCACACATGAGGCGTCAAAGAAGCAAACAAACCTTCCTTTCTGCTCAATGCCATCAACCTTGAGGTGAACACTCTGCATGTGAGTGTTTTTGCCAAAGTCCAAAATCTTCTAGGAGTATGGATGGTCCAATGCATCCTTCTGCCCTCTCCCCTCACATTCATTGAAGAATATATATTCATAGTAAATGACTTCTATTTAGAACAGTGCCAAGCACCTAGTAAGCACAGTGTCAGTTAAATATATTTCTTTCATAGGATTATTGTGAGGTTTTAAAGAAACAGCATCTGAAAATGGTACACTGTGCTTAATGAATGCCTATTCTTGCTCCTTGCGATAAATACACATTTTCAAAATCAGAATCCTCCATCTTTTGATCATTTGCCTTACACTATGTTCCCTGCAGCCTTGTACTGCCCCCCACTTTGACTCAGCCCCAAGCACAACCCTCCCCTGTGCTGGCTCAAGCCTCTAGTGCCCGGGTGTGGGCAGCATATGGTATGCTTTCCAAAGCACTTTCTAATTCATGAGCCATGGGTGCTGAGCACAACAGAGGGACTGATGATGGGGGATGCTTTGGCCGCTGTGTGACTTTGGCCAGGCCTCTGAACTTCTCTGGGTGATTTACTCCTCTGAAAAGGGGGATAATATCTCTGCCCTTTTACCTCACAAGGCTGTTTGGAATAGGAAATGGATTTATGCAAGCATGAAGGAGCCAAGAGGTATCATATCATTGCGGGATATTATAATCAGGTAGCCAAAGAGGAGCTTTATGGCACCCAAACCTAAAGGGTCTGGAAAGCCAGATCAGGGCCAGCAGGTGAGGAAGGCTCCCCAGAAGGGTGTTTTGCTCTGGGAAGTGCATTCCTGAGACCAGAGCCTTCTGTGTAATCATTCACCAACCCGGCCCTGGCTTGGGAGAAGGAGGTTTAGCAGGCCCAAATGCCGCAGGGAGGCCAAATTTGGACATGGGCTAAGAGCTCCGCCAGTGCAGGCTGTGGAATGTGGCCAGGGCTGGGGGAGGGAGGGACTGCATTCCCTATGACTGCCTGGCAGTGACTGTGATGACTGTGAGTGGGGGTTCTAGCCAGCCCCCTCTGCAGGCCGACAGCACTCATGGTCAGCACAGAGAACTTCCTTTCTCCCCAAGGGAGGGGGAGTGCACCCAGAAGAGCCAGGCAGCAGGCAAAGGGCAGGATTGCAGACTGATCTCAGGGCAGATGGGGGAGGACTTAGTCAGAGATAGGGATGTGGATAGAGAGGATGGAGGAGACTGACCCATAGATAGCCCTTGGGGTAATGACTAGAGAGGAGCCAAACCAGCAATACTTCCTCGGGTAAAGTACTTCTGAGGTTAGAAAATGCTTCTTCATTCATTATTCATTCTTTCCTTTCTCCAGCTAGGGTTCTGAGCCTAGCCTGAATAGGGGGACCATAAAGTATGAGACAAAGATGTGTGTGTATTAGGATTGCGGGGTAGGGTGGGAAGTGGGGGATGTGGTGAGGGAAAGTGGAGGAAAATCTGGTTTAGGCTGTGTGGACACCAGAGAAGACCATGTTCCTAAGAACAGAGGCAAGGGCTCTAAGGTGGCCCCTCTCGGGGTTCATTTGTGCACTGGACAGCTCCAAAGGCTGCCGTTCACAAAGCCTGCTCGGCCCTTGGGCTGGGGGATGCTGTTGGGGGAGGAGTGCTGGAGCAAGAGGCAGCTGCTTAGTGCACAGGGTGCCAGTCGTCCCTCCACAGCCTGAGAGTACCCTCCCTCCCCTCAGGGATATTTTCAGTGCAAATAGTGTTCCCTGGAGTTGGGCAACATGAAGCCCAGAGCCCTCAGCCAAGCTGCTAGCCTGAGCCATGCAGGTGAACTACTGGTCTGGCCTGCCCAGAGCCGAAGAAAGAGAGGAAATGTGGAGGCCCCCTATTCATGCCCTCGTCCTCCCCCTGGAAACACCTTGATAAAGCTCATTTCCGGAGACAACTGTGGGAAACTGATGGAGAATAGGTCAAAATGGCATGGCAGGAAAAAAACACAGCTGAAGTGTCACCTCCAATCGCCCTCTGTCCCTCCTCTTGGTCTAGACTGCTTTCCTGGCCATAGGCTCATTCAGCAAATCCTCCTAGAGAAGCCTCAAATTTCACAACCAGGAATGTGTGTGTGTGTGTGTGTGTGTGTGTGCGCGCACGCGTGCACGCACGCACGCGCCTGTCTGTTATAACACATCTGTGTGCGCTGTTGTGGACACGTGCCTTTGTTCTCTGAGTGTCTACTCCTTGGAACATTGCAGGTGTCACATGCATTCCCAGGTGTCCATGTGTCTGGGAGCATATGTGCACACAGGCATCTGGGAGCAGGTAGATCCAGGAGCTCATGACACTGAAAGGGAAATTCTGCTGAATGGGATGATGGTAAGGAAGGCTGAGAGGAATGCACAGGGTGGGTGGGAGGCGGCTCACACTCTTGCCTCTTGGTCCTTCTGGCCTAGTATGGCTCCAAATTCAAAGACCCAGCTGTGTAGCCCCAGCTCTGGCTTGGCCCTGAGACCATCAAGGGGAAGCAGACAGGGCCCAGCCCTCACCTCCTGAAGGAAAGTCCAGTGATAACCATATGAAGATCATCCCGTGGGAGGTCTCAATCTGAGAGCAGAGCAGGCTAGAGGAAGTCCCAATCTGATGAGGAGCTACCCACCCCCAGATACCACACCTCACATGCTCCAGTCTTGGGATGGGGGGAGAAAGTCTCTAGAGGTTAGTGCTTGTAACAGCTCTTCCGGCTGCTAAATTTCCCCCATTCTGTGCCCAAAGCCAGGGTAAGATCCCTAGACGGGTGGGCGGTTCCTCTGCCCCCAGAGGCCACCTGCCTGCCAGCCCAGCCTGTGACAGAGAGCAAAGGCAGAGCAGAGCGGTCAGGCCCAGGTCCCGCGGGAAGAGTGCTGCGTTATAAATAGGCCTGGGACCCAGCCTTCCAGAGAGGGGAGAGGAGCCCAGCAGCACAGCGCTTTGCTGCCCACAGCGCGGAAAGATCTCTGTTAAGATATCCAGCAGAGCAAGAGGAGAGATGCTGGTCCTGCCTTCCAGCACCATCTTCGCCTCAACCCGGCCTCAGCTTCGCAGCTTCGAGAAGCACCGCTCAGCCACTTCTCCCTCTTTGCCTCAGTTTCCCTGAGTCGCCCCTCTGCGAGGATGTGTGTCTTAGCAACCCTCAAAGTCAGCCTGGAGGGGCGTGGAGTCTTGCCTCTCGCATCCTGGCGCTCTCCGGCGTGGAGAGCCACGGGGTCCCCTGCCTGACTCCCACCCTCCCGGACAGGCGGAGATTGCTGGCCCCTCGTACCTGCAAACGTGGCAGAGCAATACGCATCGCTGATGTCGGTGTCCGGAGTGTGGACGTTCTCCGCATAGAGGATGAAGACCCTCAGCATGACTGGCGCGAGTAGGGTCCCCGCCCGGGGCGCGGAGAGGGCTGGAGAAGGTCGAAGATCGCCGAGGCGCAGCTCGTGGGTCCCCTCACCGGAGAGGGCGGGAGGAGAGAGGCCGGTTCGGATCTCTGGCTCCTGGCTCAGAGTTGCTGCTCTTAAAAAGAAATAGCTTGCCCCAGGCCGGTCCAGAGGGCCACCCTCGGTCTCCGCCCTGGCTGGGCTTTCCCCACTGGTCAGCGCGCAATCCGAAAGCAGGGGCTTCTGCTCATCTTCCACCCACGCCGCCCTACCCGGGCTTGGCTAAGCTGTAATTCAATGCTCAGGCCGCAGACTCTCCCAATGACACGGCATTTTGCACCTGGCGGCGGAACAGAGGACTGGGCGGCGGCCGTGATGGCCGGCAGATGGACCAGGGCTCCCGGAGCCCGCACAGTCCAGATCTTGCTCCGGGACAGGAGAGAGGCTAGGCCCCTCCCCTGACCTTCCACCTGCAGCTGAGCGCGGAGCCAAGCCGGTCGCCTCCTCCCGCGGCGCAGATTCAAGCACTCTCCCGCAGAGCCAGCTGCTCCGCCCTGGATAGGACGCGAGATCCCAGGGAGAGCAGGCGCTGGGCAGGCGCTTTCCGGAGGGAAGGCCACGGGCTGAGGAATTTCATTGACAAGAAACAATGGCTGGCTCGAAAACTTTGCCCCCACTTTTCTGGCTGTAAAAGCAACACATGCTACTTTTAACACAAAAAGCATAAAGGAAAGAAATCTCCGAGTCCAGAAAAAAGAGTATTTACACTTAGATACTTACCAATCTAGGCTTTTTCCTGTTAATGTATGCATATGTGCGTGTAAATTACAGTATTTATTATATATCTGAGATCAGTGTGTGTGAGGTTCTTGTCCTGCTTTTTCATGTAACAGTTTCTTGCATCATTAAAAATTCTTCATAAACATTTTTTTTTCAGTAGCTACATAATTTTCCACCATACGAATGTACTAGATTCACAAAGCTTTCTCCTTTTGTTATACATTTAGGCTCTTCCTAGCTCCTCACTATTATAGTAGTGAGCAATAGTTTTTTATATAACGACTGAGAAATAAACCCATCTTGAGTCTCCTTCTGTTAGTTCCTCATATTGGGTTCCTAGCCTTGGAATTATAAGGACCAAGGACATGCCTTTTTTTAGATCCTAGCACCTATTACTAAACTGCAGATCTGCACTCCCAGCAGTCGGGTGACTCACCTTCTAAAGAAGGTCACTTGAATGAGTGTGCAGCTGTCAGCCAAACTCCCCCAGCAACCCATGGGAGCCTCACACACACCCAAGGCAGAAAGGGTCAGCTGCTGACAGGGGCCTGGTTTGGGCCACATAAGGAGGTTCTAGGAGGGAGCAACACTTGCCCAAAGTTATGTAATTTTGAGATCAGGATAGCAAACATTTCCCGTGGTGACTTACGATCCTCCTGCTGCAAACTGTGCCTCCTCTTTTCTTTGCCTCTGACACAATATGTGATCGGGGGATGGGGGAGAGGAAAAAAAGAGGGGATTAAATTAAATCACTCATTTGATAGGTACTATCGAGTCCTACAACATGCCAAGCATCATCCTGGAGGATGGGACACAGGGGTGAGTAGAAGTGGCATGGTTCCCGTTATCAGCTGAATTGTGTCCCTCTAAAATCCAGATGTTGGAGCCCTAACCCCAAGTTAGGCATGTGGCTGTATTCGGATATAAGGCCTTTAAAGAGGTTATCTAGCTACAGCAAGGCTGTTAGAGTGGGTTCTAATCCAATCTGACAGGTGTTCTTATAAGAAGAGGAAATTTATATCAACCATGTAAATTCAGCACTGATGAGAACAGTTGTTATATTTAAAATCAAGCTTCTCTCAGCTTGTAGACACCCAGTGATTGCTCATATAAATAAATAATGTGCTGTGTATACACAGAAAATAAAATTTTAAATGCCTTTTTAAAAAAAAAAAGGGGGGGGGGCGGTGGGGATTTGGACACACAAAGAGACACTATGGATGTAGTCACACAGAAGAAAGACCACATGAGGACACAGTGAGAAAATGGGCATCTATAAGCCAAGGGACAGGCCTCAGAAGAAACCAAATCTGCTGACCAACAACCTGATCTTGAATTTCTAGCCTTCAGAACTGTGAGAAAATAAATTTCTACTGTTTAAGTCACCCAGTCTGTGGAATTTTGTTATGGCCGTTTGAGAAAACTAATATAGTTCCTGACTGCCAGAAGTTTCCTCTCCAGTGGATGAAACTGACACTCATGAAATAATCGAGCCAGTCACAGACCATTACAAATCTTTATGTGCAATAAAGGACAGAAGATGAGCATGTGTGAGAGCAGGTAGCAGGGACCTGGCACAGTGACAGCTATCTGAGATGAGATCTGAAAGCCAATTAGGAGTTCACTGGACAAGACTTAGGTTGGGGCAGAGAAAAAGTGTGCTCTAGAGAGAAGGAAGGGAATGCTCTGTGTCGAGGCTCTGGGAAGACTAAGGGAAGAAAGAACACCATGACTATTGCTGCAATTGGGAGGGCGGAGGGCTGAGGAGGCGAGGCTGGAGAGAATGACACAGGTCCTGTGGGAAGCTGCCTAAGAAAGGCCTGCTAAGTCCAGAGAAATGACAAGATCTGATTTACTTTTCAAAAGCTCCCTCTGGCTGTTTTTTTTGGAGAATAAAATGGAAGGGGCCAGCGTGGAAGCGAAGAGACCTGTTAGAAGCTACAGTAGAGAGGCAAAGTGAGACATGATAGGGACTTGACCCATGGTGAGGAAAGGGGGGATGGAGTGAGAAAAGGTGGAGGAAATAGGAGGGGCATTCTGCAGAGCAGGTGGAGTAGGTTAAGTTTCTTGCTGTCGCATTGGCCGTTATGTGTTGCTGGAGAAGAAAACCTTCGGCTTGGATGAAGTGATTCACTAATTCATTCATTCAATCTTTCATTTAACCAAGATTTATAGGGCACCTTGTATGTGGCAAAAGTTTATCACATTCAAGTTTTAGAGAAGGGTACTAAGTAGGGAGTAAAATTTAATTTCATTGTGAAGAAGGGCAAAGCCCCTTTATCTAGGGAAAGCCCAAATTATGGTCTATTTTTAAAGAAGTACAGTTTGGCTCTATTCAGATGCACAAAGTAACATGAACTTGCTTTACGGCAGAGCTAAAATTGGATCTAAGAAGCACCTAGCTGTTTGCAAATATGGTATGACTAAAGTGGTTTGAAAAGAACCAGTTTTCTTTATAGGTTTAACATGCCCCTTACAACTCCTCTACATCATGTATTGACTCAGAAGGTTCTCTTCAAACTTTTCATGCACAGAACTCAGTCTGTACAGAAATGAACCCTAGTGAGAATGCACCCTGAATTTGTTCCTCAATATGTAGAGCATGCTTAGATTGACTTCTCCATTTAAAAGAACCATGTTCTCTGAGACCACCCTCTGGCAACAGGGAAAGACCCCTGATTCAAGCTGAACTAATCTGGTGATCTCTCCCAAGAATTTGGAATTGAAATTGAGAAATGGTAACCTATGTATGTGGCTGGAGCTGGGATGAAAAAAATTGGCAGATCAGAAGGAGCCATATGCACTGCGAAGTAGAGAAAGTGCCGCAGTTGGAGAAAAAGAGATCATAAGTAGAGGGTGAGGTGGAAGGAACAGAGGCTGTTCCCAGATCCCCTTCTTCATGAGTCTCTCTGCCCATGAATTTTTAGATAGCCTTGGAGATGGTTATTTGTCATTTCGGGCTCCCAGCTTTCGACCTCTCTTTCCTAAAACACCTCTCACCACTCCTCGTGAATAATATTTGGGAGCTGAAGTGCCTGCCTCTCTCTCCAGAAGCTTCAGAGAGCCAGGCCTCTCTGCTCACAGTGCAGCATAGCCCAGGCTGCCAGTCAGGCCTCTCTTACAACATTTGAAGTTCTTAAGGAGCTTCAGGAAGTCAGACGTGGCAGCTGCAGTGACAGCCAATGATCAGCCTTTTCCTGTTGTAGGATGGAGAATCACAGCTGTGGCTCTTGCTGCCCTGAGTCCTGTCCATTTCCCACCAAAGGCTGCCAGATTCCCTCCATTCTGTGAGCCCCCAAAGTCTCCAGTGATCTCTGGCCTCAAATGCCAAGGCTTGGTTGCCATTACTAGCAGCCAAGAATCCAACTGACATATCCAGTGTCTTTCTAGTGAATTTCTCCACATTTTGCGTCAAGCAGAGTTCTTAAAGCAGAGTTCTGTTTCTTGCTTTAAAAGCTCAGCTATGACATTCAAGTGTATTAAACATCACTAGTGTCATATTTCTGCTTAGCTTCGCTCCTTTGAAGTTATGGTTGGGATCAGACCAGGAAAGAAGAGGAGTAGAGAATGAGTTGAGCTTGGATGTACCCCAAAAAAATCCTTGGAGGACAAGCTGAGTTGTCTGTATGTGTGGCGGGGGTGTGTGAAGATTTTTGTCGGCTGGAGTCCATTTCTTACTTGGAGCATCATGAGAGAATAACCAGCAGGACTGCCGTGTATGGCTGCGCAGGTAGTGCTCTGAACAACAAATGATACATGGTGACCCTCCTAGACCACGGCAGTGTCAAAGTCAGGATCTCTAGCTGGAGGTACCAGACAAGCAGAGGAACAGCTTCAGCTCAGGAAGGCCCTAAAGATGAATTCTACATTGCAGATAGCTTGGCTGACATGTAGAAGTTATACATCTTCAGGTAGTTAAATTCATTAGTCTTTTCTCTTATGGCTTCTACCTTTGTTGTTTTGATAAGTGATCCCCACTTCATCCTAAGGTTATAAAAAAATCTACCTAGATTTATCTAGATTTGCTTCTCCCCTTCCCAGTTGTTTTGCAATTCTTAAAACTCTCTTGAGTTACAGTTTGGTTTCTCCTTTTGGGAAAGAAAAAAGTAGAGTCCTTTCCAACTTTGGCAATTTAAGGAAAAATTATTTGAATCAAGGTCAATATATTTTTGTTTCTATGAGCTCAGGTCTCCTGGGACCACATGCTCTGTGCTCCAGGCAGAGGAATCTGTGGGTCAGGGTGTACTGGGGACAGGCAGTGGGGATGGTGACTGTGTTAGGTCTCAGTTACTGTATCATCACTGACGGCTTTAACATCTCTGCACCTTAGCTTCCTCATCTGTAAGAGGAATATAATCACGGCTCGTGGTGAGGATAAAATAAAAATAAAATGTATGCAAAGCACTATTTTAGGGTCTGATTGCAAAATCGGGGGTGCCTCTCTTCTCTGGTCTAGATAAGATTTTTATTTTTTGATAATAGCAGGTAAGAAATTACAGCATATCAGGATATAGAGGCTGATGAGATATTTTCTTTATTTTTTAATTTCTATCAAATGCCAAAATGTTTACTCTGTGCCTGCCCTCTGCTGAAAGTGAGTTTCTGGATGGTCCAGGGTGGGTTTGTCTTGCTCAGTCTTTGAGGATAGATAACAGAGGGTACCTACTTCCCACAGCCAACTGTGGTAGGCGGAAAAATGCCTCCACAAAGATATATTCAAGTCCTAATCCCTAGAACCTGTGAATAATATTACTTTATTGTGACGAAGTTAAGGATCTAGAGAGGAGGATTATCCAAGTGAGCCCTACATGCAATCACATGTATCCTTATAAGAAAGAGGCAGAGGGAAATTAGGTGCACACAGAGTTCACGATGTGAAAATGGAGGCGAGGATTGGAATGATGGGGCCACACGTCAAGGAATGCCAGGCAGCTACCAGGAACTAAAAGAGGCAAGGAATAGATTCTCTTCCAAGGCTTCTAGTAGGAGCAAGGCCCTGCTGATACCTTGACATTGGACTTCTGGCCTCCAGAACTGCAAAGGAATAAATTTGTTGTTTTAACCATTACAGTTGTGACAACTGGTTAAAGCAACTGTAGGAAAGTAAATACACTGAGCCTCTGACAACACAACCAGGCCATTGTTGAAAAGGAGGGTTAGCTCTCCAGCCTCACTGAGAAACCAAGGGACAAGTTTGGTATTATTCTTCAATAGAAAACAAGAAAGAAAGAAAAGAAAAGAAAGAAAAGAAAGAAAAGGAAGCAGGGATTCCTGATTACAATCCAGACCCTTGGTGGCTCTCTCGTCCCTGGTTTGTCCATCTGAAAATCTGCCTCCAGTCCCTATTTGAAGGGAAAAGGTAGGATTGGCACAGATGAAGGGAGGAAGGGAGGAAGACAGGGAGGGAGGAAGGAAGGAAGGAAAGAAAAAGAAAGACAGAAAGAAAGACAGACAGAAAGACAGAAAGAAAGAAAAGAAAAGAAAGAAAAAAGACATGATCTAGATCTCAACTGTAGTCACCTTGTTTCTGAGAAAGAAGAAAGAAAGAAAGAAAGAAAGAAAGAAAAAAAGAAAGAAAGAAAGAAAGAAAGAAAGAAAGAAAGGAAGAAAGAAGCAACAGATTTTTAACAGAAGAGATAATTTTAACACACTTCATGATTCTTATGTTTTCTGCCACACAGATCTTTATGATGCTTGCCAAGAACCACAGACCCTGGTCACACTCACCATCTCATCTGCTTCCCCTGAGAGGAAAAGCTCATGGTAGTGTCAGAGGGTTTCAATTTCCCATAGAAGAAATCCACCCACGAATCTACCATAATAAACACTTAGCATTTATTTTTATCCTTTCAGGCACGGCTGCTGATACAGTGGAAAGAATTGTGTTCAGAATGGAGAGCTGAGTTTCCCCTAATCTGAAATTCCCTCTAAGAGCCCTCACCCTAAGCAGGGAGTGGAGGGCAGCCTGTCTACTGACACGCAGGGTGAAACGCTCTGGAACTAATGCGAGTGGGTCCGATTGTATGCACAGTCCTCCTTTTAAATTAATTTCAGAGGATGAGGAGTCTCCAGACAGGACGATGGAAAGTGTGTGCATGTGTGCACGCACACACGCACGTGGGGAGGGGCGGGGGGTGGCGGGGAGAGGGAGAAGAGCTCGCACTTCTGGAAGCAGGGAGATCCAAACTAAGGTGACTAAGGTGGTGGAATAAAGGGCAGAACAGGAATTAAACTTCTTACCAAGTGAGGTTATCTCACCTTCTGGAAGAGGTCACAACATCCCAGGATGCGCCATTCTCAGTAAATGGGAGGAAACCCGTTCCAGGCCCCAGGAGGGGGGAAGAGTCCCGTCCTGGTGATGAATGGTTCCTTGCTAAGGCGCAGAATGAGGGGGTAGGCAGAGTTGATGCAAATAAAGGGGAACAGGTATGAGGGGTCCTTACAGTGTGTCTCAGGGCAGAGATGAACCAGAGAGCTTTCTGAAGCTGGCATACCAAAGGACTCCTGTTGATTCATGGGGAGACAACACCAGAAAAGGCCTAGAGAGTATCTCCAGGAGTTAGGAGGGCAACAAACTGGTGGCATTTTTTATCTTTTTTCCTTGGCTGAAGGCTGGCACTTTGAAAAAGAAAGGACATCAGAAGTGAATATTTGACTTATTAGTGTTTCTTGAAGTGTGGCCAATCTGAAGGTCTCCTGCATCAGAACCTTCTTGTAAAAAATGGATACACTTGGGTCCCTTGCATTCCAAGACCTACTAAATCAAAATCTCTGCAAACGGCCCAAGAATGTGGTTTTTAAAAGATCCCCCAAACCCAGGAACCATTAACCTATGTATTGCCAAGAACGGGCTTTTGCTCTTTGGATTAATCTAAAATGCCAGATGAATGTACTCTTGAATCCAGATGGAGTACATTTCACAAGGACTGAGAAGACTTTGTCTAGAAATTGGCTTTAAGTGGGAAAAGATAGCATTGGGAGGAGTGGAGAGAAGGTGAGAGAGATAAAGTTCAGCTAAAAACTGTAAAACCAGTAGGACAAGAAAAGAACAATGACAGCAGTGTAAAAGGATGATTCTGGAATCAAACTACTTAGATTCAAACCTTAGTTCTCTTCACCTACTAGCTGTATGGTCTTGAGCAAGTTACTTTACCTTCCTGAGCTTCAGTTTATCTATAAAATTAATTAATTTTATAGATATCTATAAAATTATCTATAAAATGAGGACTACAAGAATATCTGCCTCATGGGAATAAGTGCTTGTGATGGTTAACTTGTGTCAACTTGACCGAACTAAGGGATGCCCAGATAGCTGGTAAAATGTTATTTCTGGGTGTGTCTGTGAGGGTGTTTCTGATAGAAATTAGTATTTCAATCAGTAGACTGAATAAAGATCACCCACACCAATGCAGGTGGGTATCATCCAATCTGTTGAGGACCTAAATAGACTGAGTAGAACAAGGTAGAGGAAGGGCGAATTTGCTCTCTGCTTAAGCTGGGACATCCATTTCCATCTGCCCTCTGACAATGGTGCTCCTGGTTCCTGGGCCTCCTCCAGACGTGGACTATGACTTACGCCATCAGCAACCGCACCCCAACCCACCCACCCCGGTTCTCAAGCCTCTGGGTTGGGACTGGTACTATACACGACCAACTTTTCTGGGAGTCTAGCTTGCAGATGGCAGATCATGGGACTTCTCAGCTTCTATGATTGCTAGAGCCGATCCTCACAATAAATCTATGTATTTATATCTATCCTATTGGTTCTGTTTCTCTGGAGAACTCCAATAGTACATTATGTGTGCCTGGTGCACAGTGAGCACTCAATAAATATTAGGTGTTATTTTTAGTTAATATTGGAATGTATAACATTTTATAGGATTAAAACTTTAAATGAAGCCACAAATAATATTTATAGTCTTTGACAGCTGTAAAAATATTGTAAGCTTAATCTATTCAGGCTGTTAGAACAAAATAACATAGACTGGGCGGTTTATAAATAACGGACATTTATTTCTCAATTCTGGACGCTGGAAGTCTGAGGTCAGGGTGCCAGCATGGTTGAACAAGGTCTCTCAAAGGTGGAGATTTCTCAGTGCATCCTCACATGGTGGAAGGGGGCTCTGGAGCCTCTTTTATAAGGCACTAATTCCATTCATGAGGTTTTCACCCTCATGACTTAAGCACCTTCCAAAGGGTCCACCTACCATCGCTTTTAAGGGGTTAGGATTTCAACATATGAATTTTGGGGGCCACAAAATTTCAGACTATAGCAGAAGCACTTGAGGTTTTAACACTAGAGGTATTTATGTAAACCTAACAAAGCGATGAAAGATACTCCCTGATCAAAGAAGCATTAACTACCAGAAGGCAGGAGAGTCCTGCAGATCAAGAAAGCATACCCTTGCCTGAAAATTCTCAAGACTCATGCAAGAAAGGCTCTAGGTGAAGATTAAGAGAGAGAAAACTGGAGAATATGATTTATGATGATTCTAGCACAAGGGCAAGCTGAGGTGGTGAGGAGACTTCCACTCTCTAAACATTGGAGGAAATTACACTAGCTCAAAGATATACATCTGGTAAGGTCTTGACTTATCTTAAGGGCAATTCCATCTCTCAGAAGTTGAAATGAGAAAGAAGAGACCTGCTGTGTGGAACCTAATCCTGACCAACAAGGAAGAACTGGAGAAGCATGTGCAGAAGGGAAGCCTGGGAGACTATCTTCAGGATGGATGCTGGCCAGAGTGACGACTGGTTTCCTGTGATTTCCATAAGACTTTGTCTTTCTACAACATGCTTTACTAACCAGGCTCCCTTAAGGCCAAGGAACCCACTTAATTCCTTAACCCTGGCAAATCTCCACCCTTCCAAAGAGCTTTCTTTTTGTAGAATCAGCTGAAGAAGGCCTCTTGAGGTTCTTCGGATATTTGGCTTGGGAAAACAAGACTGAGGCAAAGGTCCTGCTAAAACAACAGGACAAAGCATGCTAAGGACTCACAGTACTTCACAGCTGCTCTCTCTCGCACGATCATCGCCCAATGTCTTATACAGAAACCAGATCCTACCGACACCAACATTTGAGAACACTTTCCACTCCAAGGTGATGCCCTTTGAACCTAGGCTTTGAGGTCAATCTTTACTCATATTCAAGCCTCTTAGTCAGTTTAGAAGTGAGCACTTGTCAGAGCATCCTTAGTTTGTTACACCCAGCATATAAGGTAATGGAAGGGGGGTGGATTAAAAATAAATTTTTGCACATGACTACTATAGTTTCCACTTCTACGACTGGTAACAAGGCTTTTGTTGATAATCACAGCTGAATTCTTCCACTACTCATTCCATCTTCCTTTTACCCTCTGCGGCATGGAGGCTGGGCAGATTTGAGTCCTCGCTGGTCTTGTTTTTATCAAACTGCCACAGTTTTCCATTGACCAGGTCTACTGGGCAAGAGTTGTGAAGGACAATCTCATGAATCTTCTGGGTTCCAAACACAGTCCTTCTTGCCTTCTACTGTGTAGCAGCAACTCAATTTCCCCCTGGTAAACAAGACCACTCATCCCATCAGGTCCAATGATGGCTCCCTGTTGATTCGGTGGCATGATGAACTACAAAAGGTGAGAGGACAGTCTCAAATTCCAATCCATTAGAATCATCCCCTTATTTCCTGGAGTACGCATTCTTCTCTTGGGCACTTAGACTCCCAAAAAGACGGAGGCAAAGGTCACAGAGATGGGGAGTAAAAATCCTTCCAGTAGGTTAGTAGGTGTAATAGTGGGAGGGAGCACTGCAACCTCTACTCCTTGGTTCCCAAACCCATGCATTCTGGCCACGGAAGAGATGGGACCACATACTGGCCTCTAAGGCATACAAAGCATCTGTAGGACAACACCCACACTTCCCAAGATGTCTTCAACTTGTGCCATAGTTAGTCTTTAGAAGGTCATTCCACCTATCAAGGCAGCTACTTCTGGGTGATGGTAAAACTTGTGAAGTCTATGGGCATGAGCCCATGGTCCACATGTCCATTTACCAAAAAATGTATCTCCTTGTTAAAGTGATATTGGGTTTTATTCCATGGTGATGGGTAAATCCATCAAAAAAATCCACATATGGGGTGTACTATCAGAAACCTTTAGTCCAGGGAAGGCAAATCCATGCAGAAAAGAACTATTTCCCTGGTGAGGATAAAGCACCGTACCTTCCATGTTGGGAGGGGTTAAATATCGTCAACCAGCTATGAAGTGGGATACACACAACCCAGAATGTGTCATATCAGAGTCTCCTAATCCTTACCTTCCCTGTGACACCAGAGATGAGAAACTCCTTCAAAGCCTCCCATAGAGGCCTCTGAATCTCCGTGCCTATTTTAATTGTATCCTCTTAACTTCCCCCCACCCCTAAATATTCTTACTGGGATAGTAGGAAACCAGAGTCTTTGTAATCCCAATTGTTGTCATGGTGAATTAAGCACCACAAATACTTGTTCTAATTCTTGCCTTCTGCCTGCACTTCATTCCTTGATGCCCTTTGTGATAATGTGAGTAACAGTGACGACAGTGCATACCACAAATTGCAATGTCCTACCCATCACTGGTAGCACAGGTTAGCCATGTACTCCTTGAATATACGACCGACGTGACCCTGGAATCCAATTTTTAAAACATTCCTTTTTGAAATAATCATAGATTCATGGGATGTTGCAAAGAAATGTACTGGAAAGTCCTGTGTGCCATTTCTCCAATGTTAACATTGTAAACAACCACAGAACTGTATCAAAATTAACAAATGGCATTGGTACAACCCATAAAACTTTTCGATTTCACCAGTTATATGTGCATTCGTGTCGAGATAGCACTATGCAATTATTATATGTAGCCTTGCATAACCACCGCCATGATATTCAACAGTATAGCACAACTCCTCATGTTACCCTTTTATAGCTACACCCAACCTTTCTCCCATCCTCAATCCTTGTCAATAACTAATCTGTTCTCCACCTTTATGCATGTTATTTCATGATTTCATAAATGGAACCACGTGGCATGTATCCTTTTGAAATTGACTTTTTTCACTGAGTACAATTTCCTTGAGGTTCATCCAAGTTGTGCGCCTCAAGTTTGATTTTTACTGCTGAATAGTATTTCATAGTATGGCTGAACCAGTTTGTGTAACGATTCGCCCAATGAAAGTTTACTTGGGTAGTTTCCAGGTTGGAACTATTAAAAATAAAGCTGCCATGAAGTTCTTGTGTAAAAACAAGTCTTCATTTCTCTCGAATAAATGCTCAAAAGTGCAAGTGCCAGGTCTTATGTAAGTCCATTTTGAGTTTTGAAAGTATTTGTCAAACAATTTCCCTGAGCAGTTGTGCTATTTTACATTCCCATCAACAATGCATGAGGAAGCGTTTCTTCACATCCTTGGCAGCATTTAGTATTATCACTATTTTTCATTTTAGCCATACCGATAGCTGTGTAGGGATATCATTATTTTAATTTGCATCTCTCTAAAAGCTAATCATGTTGAACATCTTTTCAAGTGTTTGAGATTGGCATATGCTCTTTGGTGAACTGTGTTTTGCCGATTTTCTAATTGGATTTTTTTTTTTTTAATTTCAAGTTTTAAGACTTCTTTATATAGTAGGTATAAGGCCTTTGTTAAATGTGATTTGTAAATATTTTCTGCTAGTCTATAATTTGTCTTTCCACCCTTTTAAGTTGGTCTTTTGCAAAATAAAAGTTTTCACTTTGATGAAATCCAATTTGTTTTTTCCTCTTGTGGATTGTGCTTTTGGTGTCAAGTCTAAGAACTCTGCCAAGTCCTAGATTCTTAAGATGTTTTCCTTATGCTCTTTTCTAAAAGTCTTATAGTTTCGTGTTTTACATTTAAATCCACGATCCATTTTGAATTTTTAAGGAGGTGTGAAGTTTAGGTTAAGGTTCATTTATTTGCTGATGCATGGCTAACTGCTCCAGCACCATTTCTTGAAAAAGCTACTCCTCTTCCACTGAACTGCTTTCGCTTTTTTGTAAATAATTGGTTATATTTGTGTTGATCTATATCCAGGTTCTCAATTCTATTCCATTGATCGATGTCTTTCCCTCTAACAGTACTCTTGATTACTGCACCTATATAGTAAGCCTTAACATTGGAAAGTGATTTCTCCCACTTAATTATTTTTCAAAATTATTTCGGCCATTTTAGACCTTTTCCCTTTCCATATAAACTTTAGAAAAAGCTTGTCTATGTCTACAAAAAAAAAAAAAAAAAAAACTTGCTGGGATTGCAACAGTAATTGCATTAAACCTATAGAACAATTAGGGGAATATTAACCTATGATTTTCCAATCCACGAACAATAAAATCTCCATTTATTTATGTCTCAATTTCTTTCATCAGCATTTTACAATTTGCATTAGAGAGATCCTATACATGTTTTGGCACATTTATACCTAAGTAATTTTCTTTGGAGCAATTGTAAATGGTGTTGCATTTTTTAAAAATTTTGGTTTCCACTTGTCAGTATATAGAAAATACAATTAACTTGTGTTAATCTTGCATTTTACTAAATCCATTTATTACTTGTTTCATTGTAGATTCTTTGATTTCTACATAAGCAATCATGTTATCTGCAAATAGAAAGTTTTATTTCTTTCCAATATGTTTGCCTTTGTTCTTGCAAGTTAGAACTTGCAGTACTATGTTGAATAGCAGTGAAGAGTGGACATCCTTTCATTGTTCCTGATCTGAGGGAAAGCATTCAGTCTTTCAAAATTAAGTACGATGCTGACTGTAGGTTTTGTTTGTTTGTTTTTTGGTACGTCCTCTTTATGAAAGTAAGGAAGCGTCCCTATATTTTTAGTATACTGTTTTGTTTTACCATAAATGGATATTGATTTTATCAAATGCTTTTCTGAATCAATTTATATGGTAGATTACATTGACCAAGTTTCCAATACTGAACCAGCCTTGCAGATCTCGAATAAATCCCTCGAGTCGAGAATCCCTCTATTTTTAGAAAAAAAAAGCATAAAATAATTCTTTGAATGTTTTGTAAAATTCTCCAGTGAATCCATCTGGGCTTGGAGGTTATCTTTTTTTATTGTTTTAATTACAAATTCGATTTTAGGCTTATTCAGATTCTCCACTTCATCTTGGCTTAGTTTTGGTTGTTTGCTATTTGCAAGGAATTTATTCATTTCTTCTAAATTGTTGAATTTAAGTATGAAGTTCAGTGTTTTAATGGCTGCAAACTGTTGTAATATTCCCTTTCACTCCTGATATTAGTAGTTTGTGTCTGTTAACTTTGCTGGAGACTTATTTAGAGAAACTAGGTATCATTACTTTTTCCTCTCATGTTCCCCTTTTCAATTTCATTGATTTCTGCTGTTTATTATTTCCTTCTGGTTGCTTTGGGTTTATTCTGCTTTTTAGGTTCTTGAGCTATGAACTTATTTTTAATGTAAGCACTTGGTGCTAAAAACTTCCCTCAGTACTTTATTAATTATATCCCACAGATTTTGACATTTAATTTTCATTCAGGTCTAATTTTTTTTCAAGTCTTTGACCAACAGATTATAAGTGTGCTGTTTAATTTCCACATGTTTGGTGATTTTCTTATTGTCATTCTGATTTCTAATTTGATTTCCTCATGGTCAGAAAACATATACTATATGTTTGCAATTCTTTTAAGTATGTCAAGGTTTGTTATCTGGCCCAGATTATAGTCTATGTTGGTGTATGTTCCTTGGTTTCTTGAAAAGAATGTGTATTTTACGGTTTCTGGATGTTGAATAAATATCAGTTAAATCCTGTTTATTCAATGGTGTGCAGTTCTATGTTCTTGATTTTCTCTTGCACTTCTATCAATTGGTGAGAGTGAGACATTTGAAGTCCCCAACTATAACTAGATTTGTCTATTTCTCCTTTTAGCTCTACCAGTTTTTGCTTCATTTATTTTGAAGCTGTTTTTTGGTGTACACACATTTAGGACTGCTGTATTTTCTTGGTGAACTGATCCTTTTATCTTCATGTAATGTCTCTCATCGTCTCTAGCATACAACTTGCTTTGCAGTCTAATTTCCCTAATATTAATATAACCAGTCTTTTTTTTTAAAAAAAATGTTAGTCCAGTTTTTAAGGTGTTTCCTAAAGCCACTTGCAGTACCAATTATTCTAACAGTGTGAGTCCCAATAAGAAATAGACAGCACAATGACAGTAGAACTGGAAGGTTTAAGGGATTATTTACAAAGGTGTGGACAGGTACCCTACGCCTATTAACAGTAATTACTAGTTACTAGAACCCAGGAGAACATCCCATAACAAATGCAACCTGATGGAAACAGTGGTCTTTGGTTGAGGAACAAAGCCCGACTGAGGTGATCTGGCAGGGAAGGAGCCAGGAGAAATACCCTGACTTCACCTGTTGTTTCAATCTCCTGCTCTGGCTCCTCATTGTTCCAATCCAGTCAGAAGTGCAGCAGCGAGGAATGTAGTCCACAGGTTAGCCTCCTGAGGCAGAAAATAGGGTGGAAAAGGCTGGAGGGGGGTTCCGGTTGGACAAATAGAAAATATCTAACAGTTTCCAACCCAAAGGACCCTGAGCTGATAACTTTTCTCTTGGATTACCTCTAGGTTTATAAGACCTGAATTTTAGGGAGATTATAATAACCAGATCTAAAAATGAAAACACTCAAGACTTAGAAATATTCCTTCAGTGGACAGCCAGTGATAGAAATGCCATAGAGAATCTTTAAGCGCCTGAGGACTGGCCTTGACATCTGAAGGTCTTCCTAGCACCAAGATTCTGCTGAGAAAGCTGCAACAAAACAGCCTAAAAGGTACAAAAACTCTAGTGAGCATGGAGGTCCAAACTACTGGCATGAGGAACCAGGTGAAGGTGCAGATGAAGTAGAATGGGATTGTCCATGGGGCATGACAGGGGCATTCTGTGTATGTATGGATGCTGGCGGCAAGGCTGGGGAGATGAACAGTGACAGCAGCCTACTGGACACCAACCACAAACCAATGAGAAAAGCAGCAATATCACATTAGAC
Organism: Pteropus alecto; assembly: GCF_000325575.1. Lineage (NCBI taxonomy): Eukaryota > Metazoa > Chordata > Mammalia > Chiroptera > Pteropodidae > Pteropus > Pteropus alecto. The sequence goes on from NW_006434709.1 coordinate 1,196,230, forward strand.
AAAGGATGAACATTAAACCGTTCTCTTACAGTCAGCACCAAAGTGGATGGCACGTAAAAGGCATTATATAAATGATTTTCTTAATGACAAAACTTCATCTCAAAAGTCTGCAAATTTTCTGTTGACAATGGGATAAAGTTCAAAATCCTTATACCTCTACATTCAAAGCAATATGAATTTAAGAAAAATGACAAAACTGATTTAAACATAAGAAAATGTATTAACTCTCAGGACTAGAAATCCAGAGGCAGGGTGGTTTTCACATCGGTTGATCCAATAGCGTAAGGATGTCATCCTGGACCCAGGTTACATACTGTTGCTCTGCTTTACTGGCCACAGGACACGTTTCTTCCAAAGCCTAGAACCACACCTAGGCTGTGAACGAGTACCTGTCCATGGCCTGTTAGGACTGCACAGCAGGTGAGCCGCAGGTGAGCCAGCGACGATTCATCCAAATTTGTAGCCACTCCCCAGTGCTTTCATGATGGCCTCAGCTCCACCTCAAATCATCATGCATTAGATTCTCATAGGAGCAAAGGTCCCTGGTGCCAAAAAGACCCTAGAGAACCTTGTGGTTGGAGGATGGCAGCCCAAAACACTTTACTGAAGTTATGTATTAGTTCTAATAGTTTTTTGGTGGAATCTTTAGGGTTTTTATATATAGTATCATGTCATCTGTGAACAAGGAGATTCCAATTTGGATGCCTTTTATCTTTTTGTCTTATCTGACAGCTGTGGGTAGGACTTCCAGTGAAAAAAACTTTAAACTATTTTTAATAATCACATTGTTGGTTTGTAGTCTTAGCACTATTATTCTGACTGTGATGCATGTAAAATGAGATACAGCTTAAGCAAATTGTGATAGTTTAATTCTATCACTCTGATGTCCCTGAGAATTAGAATTCCTGATATAGGACAAAGAAATCTAGATTTAAGAGGTAAATAAAAACCTGAGAGTCCTGAGTTTACACAAGAATCTTTATGATCATGATGCATTTTATCTTAAAAGACAACATATACTCCCAATTTCTGTCCACTGAAAAGTAATAACCACAACAGAAGCAATGAACATCCTGACTACCCTTCGCAGGAATTTAAAAACATTTCCTTATGTGCATTCATACTCAGTTGTTTTATTGGTTCTTTCCAATTTCTATACAAGCATGTTTGTACTAACACATGAGAACACACACACACATACACACATGCTCACACAGCCAGAACTGCTTGTCTCAATCCCAGGCTTTTTTCTGGATGAGCATTGCTTGACCTTGTATCTTTTTGCCATCGACATCCTTTTAATGACTACCCAGGGTTACAACTCACTGACCCACAGGCCAGTGACAACCTTCTGGGGCAGCTCTGTTTAAAATCAGACCCCCTTCTCTTCCTTCTTTTCTCCTTGACCCACTCTTCCTCAAAGAAATGGCTGACTTCAGGTCTGGAGCAGGAAGTATATCAGGTGAATTTGCAACATATTCATATATAGAAAGTAAGGAACCTATGAAAATTAGTAGTGCCAAGGTAAAAGGAATAAGGAGTCAAATCAAAAAGGCCCAAAATGGGCCAATTTGAGTATCAATAAGACTGATACCACAAAGGTTTAAAATATCAAACACATTTAAAATTCATGACTTCAAATTAATACTTAAATAGTTTCACAGCTGGTAGATCCCAATGAAACATTTCATTTTGAGAAAAATCAATAAACAAAAAGCATCATATATTTATCATGTCTTTCCTACACAAACTATACCACTGAGTAACCAAATAGTAGATGAGAAGTTTCTCTTTTCAAAAAAATATTCTGGCTCATACATGAAGAAATGTAAATTAAAATATCACTGTTTTGCAATGCCTAATGAATAAATGCATCAAAGCTTTAAGCATCAACTGCTACTAATATCCCAAAGAAAGCAATCAGATATTTTGTGCCTTTCGTTTGGAAGACCCAGTGTCTGAAGCAGTCTTTCCCCCACCACTCCCCAAAGAACCAAATTCTGATCAAGTTTCTATATTCAACTACCAATTTATAAGATATACAGAAGACAGAGGAGTATGTTAGGATTACACTAATGGGTTGCAATCAACAAAATCCAGACTGTGGGAAAAACACTTCAGCAGTGCTTCTAAACTACGTGATGAATCTGTTTACTTTTCCTTCAATTTCCCATCCATCACAGACTATACTTTGTAAAATACAAAAGAGAAAAGAAAAAAAAAAGAAAAAACTGTAAAAAACATACAAACCTCAATTTATTAGATTCAACAAACATACATAAAATCACTGTCAAACTGCAAGAAAGTTCCTAAATACCTCTTGATTTCTGTATTTAAGTCATCACAAACTGGCACCAGATGCAAAGACCATATAACGAGCAGCACGGCTTTGCAGAACCAAATATCTCATTTTTTTCAACAAATAAATTCTTAGAAGAGAGTCTATAGACTAAAAATAACTTTTAAAAGACCTATCAAGTCAGTCACAATGTATGGACTTTATTTGGCTCTTGATGAAAACACAGTTAAGACAAAACAAATCATTTATGAGACAAGAAAATCTAGATTTAAATAAAAAATATTTTAATATTATTGGTTATGTTAAAAAGAATCCCTTTTAGAAATACATAATGAAACATTTATGGGTAAATGACATGCTGAGATTTACTTAAAAATAAAAACAAGAGAAATGAAATATATATTAGACTTTGAGTTGATAACTTGAAACTAGGTAATTTGTACATAAGGGTAAATTATCTTATTCTTTTTAGTATTCTTGATTTTTTTCCACAAATAATAAAATATTAAAATAAAATTGTAAAACTTTAAATCCTCTCAATTTTTTTTTTTTTTTTAATTCAAAAGAAGCAGTTTTGGACAAATTCCCACAGCATTCTGTGCCAGAAAGGGTAATAAAATTTAAAAACTTTCGTAGGTGATATTGAATACAACCTTCTTTTGCTTTGATGTTTAGATGATGAAATGATAAAAAGTTAAAAGTAAGCTGTAATCTAATTGCATCTCTCAAAAAACTAATAAACAAAAATTGCTATGTAAATGAATTCAATACACATAGGCAGTTCAAGGTTTTCTGAAAAAATCTAGAACAATTCTAAAATTACTTGTAAAGAATGTATATTTTTAGAAAAGCACATGAATTTTTTTCTATTTGGAGCCCTGAGATAAAAATTCCCAGGCTTAAGTACAAAAAGCAGCAGAGACGAACATTATTTACTATGTATACCTATCAATATCTACCACTAGAATGAATACAAAAATCACCCTTACCACTTTTATGCTTTCATAGCTCCTTTTATTCTAATCTAGAATCCAAATTTCAAGAAAACTAATTTGAAGGAAATAAGAGTTTCACACTTAAATTCTTATGATTAAACTCCAAGGTTGATCTAAATAAGATTAGAATGGTTCATAACTTCTCTGGTTTTAAAAGCTTCAGAAGCAGCCCTAGAAGATTCTTTAAAAGTAAGATTCTTATTTACTCTAATTGTCCTGCTTTAGACTGCTGGCACCTTTAAACTTTTAATAGCACTTCTCCCACTTATTACCTCATTCACTTATATGGTTTTAATTACAATGGACTCGTGGCATTCACAATCTATCCCCCTTCCCACTCCATTCCTTAATCTGTAGCATGTAGTATTTTGTCCTTTTGCTCAGAATGTAGCTAACATCTGAACCTAGTGTGTAGTGAGTTTCGTAAGCAACAACCAAAAGTTGCTGCTTTTTGTCCTTCACTCTTGCTGACTGTGAGGTAATGCTTATGCTGTGATAAGAATAAGAAACCTAAAAAAAGCAGTTGTTTTCATTTCCCTCCACTCACCCTCTATTATTAACTGGTGCACTCTAATGTTGGACGAACTAAGAAATCAGATACTAAAACAATTCAAAGTCAGCAAGCTTGTGTCTGAAGCATGGCTTAATCTAAAAATTTATAGTAAAGGGCTGTGTCCGGCATTTAACAAGCCACTGAATTACTTCTTATGTCCCTATGACTTCTTATAAACATATTAAATAATTCAAATGTTTAAAAAGCAATTCTAGTAGCACACCGGAAGTAAAGGCTGCTTTGTCTTTATAGTTCCAGGCTAATGCTAAATGACTTATAAGGAGCTACCTTACGTGGGTCTGGCAGAAATAGTAGATATTACCAGAAGCAGAAAAAAAAATATTTTCCCAACACGTTAAAAAAAATTATTAAAAATCAAGTCAAGTTTTAGTCAAACCTACCTGGGCCAAATATGCTACAAACTAATTTTAGCCAGAAAAACTTGAGACTTTTAAGAAGTCTTTGACCTGTAAATGGATAGTTGAATCCCCACACATTCCAAGTCATAGTGACTATAAAGAAGAAGCCCGTCTGCAATCAGAGGCAAGCAAATCTTTAATAAATCAGCCATAAACACAAGATGGTATTTTAAATATACAGTAGGAACATTTATTTTAACACTTCTAAAAGATATTTCTCCATGCCTGATGATTTGATATAAAAATCAAACCCATCATACTTTCCCCATCAGTCTCTCTACATCAAGGGCAATCAGAAATTTGTACAACATGAATATTTGCTTCTTAAACAAAAATTACAAATTAAGTGATAACAAAAATACACAAATCAACTGGACCCTAAATGAATTTCTAATGAATTCTTTTCCCTTTCCCTCAATCACCTAGAGCTTCTTTCTTCAAACTCATTCTGCTCCTTTTCCTTTTTTTGCTTGGCCATGAACTTCTGTTAAAAGCAATTTGCAATATAAAGTATTTATTAGATGTTGCTTTGCTGTGTGTACAAACAAATCTAACACATTTCATTGTATTTACAATTTAAAAGAATCTGATCCTATAAAATAAAAATTAGAAACACTGTGCCTTACATTAACATTCCTTCCTTATATTCATCAGTCAGCTGATATTTATGATATACCAGGCATTACGCTTGGTGCTTGGGGACTCAGTGGTCAACAAGATAGGTAAGGCCCTTTACCTCATGGAGCTTACATTCTAGTGGGGGAAGAGAAACAAAAAAAATAAACGAGATAAGTTTGGGTGGTGGTAAGCCCTATAAAAGGGAAAAAATACAGTAAGGTATAATTGATTGAGATTGATCCTTTTTTGCGGGGGGGAGGGGGGATGGGTGGGTTCTATTTTATATAGGTCTTTCTTAGGCAAAGGCCTTTCTGGGAAGCTGATATTTAAGTTGAGACTTGAAGAATGAGGAATAACAAGCGATGCAAGTGGTACTGGGAGAGGGCAAAGGAACAATATAAAGATGCAAAGGCAGCAAAGGGGCCTTCGTATATGAAAAATAGAGTTAGAAAAGCTAGAACATAGCAATAAAGAGCTTGAGCCTAGAATAAAACAGAGCTACGTTCAAATCCTAGATCTGTCACTAAGTAGCTATGTGACTTTGGGATTAGATACATGGGTTTAGAAACTCCTTAAGCTTGTTTCCTCATTTTTAAAATTGGAATGATAGCATCTACCTCATAAAGTTGATGAGGGAGGGAGTTAAATAAGATTCCAGCAAATAAGAGCTCAATATGTGTTACATAAGAGCTATGGCTGATAATTATCTAGAGTAGCATTCCCCAAAGACCTGTACTTGAAAAAGAGGGGGAAGTTGTGATTAAATCAGTTTACGGAATGGGTTAAGTGATTCTTTCTGATTAGACAATTCAAGAACTTCAATATGCTATGTGGCCATGACTCTGCAAGAGGGCATCCAAATAGTTTCCCACACTGAATGGAATGTCACATGGGACTAGCGATCTGCAAAATCTACTATGGCAAATGATGCCAAAGGAAAAAAATAAAGCCTAGAAGTTACTGGCCAGGTACAATGAAGGAGAGGAATAGGATTCTGGACTTAAATCAAGTGGCACTAACTTTCAAAAGTTCTCCAAAGGGAAAGAATGTACATTTTGAGAAGACACTAAAGTAGACTGATTACAATACCTCTACCTAAAAATTTTATGAGGAGCTAAGAATAAAAAAAGTTTACCTCTGTATTTTGCTTATGACGTGTGCTCTTGCAGTGATTTGTCATTGCCTTTTCACCCGAGTAGAAGAGGGAACAAATTGGACAGAAAAATCCAGCTTTCGGTACAAGAAAGTCTAAATCTAGAGGACAGAAGAGAGAGGGAAAAGAGAAAGAAGAAAAATTCATAACAAATCTCTATAGCTATGCTAATCAATTTATCAAAATATGACAACCATACTAAGCACAGTATATCCTTATGCACAAACATAATATATACTGCTACAGATCTTGAGGTCAAAAGTAATTAAGCTTTTAATCACAAAACCAAGGTCTTTATTTTACTTTTTAGCAAATTCTATAATATTCCAGGGAATACTACAGATAATTAGATAATGCCAGGGAATTCCTTCAGAATAGCAATTCATTGGAAAAGAATTTCAGAGTCTTTGAAATAAAATTTTTTGGAATCCCCTATTAAAATTAAACAGGAAGATAAGCAGCAAAATGATGGGCAATTGTCTTCTTGAGGAATATTCTGGGTAAATAAATAAGAAGCCCCTCAGATCATCTTAATAGCCATGAACAAAGTTTGCTAGATAAGCTTTTCGGCATGTTCTACCTAAGTGGAATTTCTGCCTGGGCAAGTATAATTCAATTTTTACTAGAGCAGAAAAGAAAGTACCATGAAAAAAGAGACACATCCCAGACTTTAAGAGTACAATAAAAATATCCTTGCCAGGTAAAAACACACAGTTTAATAAACTTTTCAGAAATGCCAACATGCAAAACTTGCTAATTTCTATTCTAAAACAACCATCTAAGCAAGGTTATTCCATTACTCATCTAAACAAGAGAACTCTTATTAGGGTACTGAATTTTTATTTCACATGAATAAGGAAAAAAATGTCATTTTTACTTTACCTTCAGGGATATCTTCTGCCACTGATTTCCCTAAACAGTCCTCAATTCTCTTGCGTTTTCCTTCTGGTTCTGAATCCTTTAAGCCAGATTCTTCATCAACTGAAGTCATTGTGTTTTTTAAGAAAAAAAAAGTTACTCAAAATAGATTTGTAGACTGTGTGCAGCTAACATTAGATAATCCCTACCTGCAAAGACTAATTTATGGTTCATCTCTTTAAGTAAATCTTCCTTAGTTAATCTCACCTGATCACTCTTTCGAGATTCTTTAATGGAAGGAATAAATGAGTAAATCTGTTTAACCTTATTAAAAGGATTTAAAAGGCAAGGACTAAAACTAACAGTTTATTTTATTTGTAAATTGTTCCAGAAAGAATTTAAAGTGTAATGAAAGAAGTTCAAGTTCTATAACTACTGTCAAGAGTTAACTTGTGTATGCAAAGTGTTGAGTTGCGGAAAGTATGGATTAAGGAGAAAAAGACATGAGCAGAGGATAATTCTGATGTCCTGTACTGAGGCCCTTCTAACCAGGAAAAAAAAAAAAAAGAAAAAACAAACTGATGGACTTACTCTAAACTGATGGACTAAGACCCTTGTTAGACAGACTCACAAGTGAAAATACAAATGTTAAAAAAAGCAGAGTGAATAACATGTAAAAAGCACTCGATGTTATCAGATATAATGCAAAATATGATCTTGGAGGAAGACAAAAAAGAAACTGGTCCCACAAGCAATCCTGGTTAACCTCAGTAGCCGAAATACCTTACAACTTTTGTGTAGTACTCGACAAATCACTTTCATATATGTCATTCATTTAGCGTTTATCTTGCGTGATATAAGTCAAATCATTAATATTCCTATTTATTCATAGATGGAGAAAGCAAAACCAAGAGGCAGAAACTGATATGCTTAAGGATGCATAGCTAATAAGTGACAGAGGCCAGAACCAAGACTTTTGACTTCAAGTTAAGTGCTCTCTCCATGTAACTGGGCTACCTTTACCAAATCTGAGGAGATTGCTAGCAACTATGAAATCATTATTTACTCTTCTCTTAATCCTAGCATTTTACTGGTCATCAAAAGTCCTAAAGAAGCAATTAAAAAAAAAAGGGCTGTCTTCCTTTCCTTGAATCAATGGTTTACATAGTCTCCAGTCTCTCCCTACAAAAGTTCATTCCCTCACTAAAGCAATATCAAACACACTTACTTCTGCCATTCCAAAGGCACATTTATCTAATGATAAAAAATATAATAATTATATAATTAAAATAGATTAAAAAACATAGTTTAAGTTGGAAAATGACTTTTTCTTAAGTGAGAAAAGATTCTCCATTAATGGAGATATAAATTGTTACATAAGCAGTAAATAAATCATCCTTTCTTCATACTTCAACTAAACCTCTGTGGCCTGGTATCAAGGGGAAGTTACAGAGACGAAAACAAAGAAGTATCGACTGGCCGTGGGAAAGAGCTTTAAGAAAGAGGGCATGAGAGCCCGATAGGTGATAGAGTAATCGAGGGGATCACTTCATAAACTATAAAATGCCTAACCAATGTACTGTATACCTGAAACTAATAATAAAAAAAAAAAAGAAAAAAAAAAGAGGGCATGATCAATAGTAACAAATAAGACTAAATTAAGAAGAAAAAAACCTTAAAATCAAGTTTGACAGACCAAAAGAGGTTCTTTATCAACATCAACTTCAGGAAGGTGATTCAGAAAGTAGCCAATATACATCCAGTTCAATGGGAGATGAAGTAAAAATAGGTGTTCTTTCTAAATGCTTTGTGTTAAAAGAAAGGAGACAAGATGGGAGCTAGAAGGACTCCAAGGTTAAGGGCATGGTTTCTTAAATAGGAAAGACTTAGGCATATTTTATGGGTGAGGAGCCAGTGTAGCTAAACTACAAGGTAGTAGACAGGGGAGGGCATATATTTGCTCTGGTAAATAGAAATGAAAGCAAGATTATCCAGTGAAGAATGGGCTAGGTGATACGGAGGGGGAAAAAGGCTTATGTTACAGCTAATTAGGAAATGAGAAAGAAAGGAAGTCTGTAACAGTTTGTAGTGCAGAACTGAGGGCCCAGCTGAGATCAAATTCAATGACCTTGGACTGAATCAGAATTGGTTGCTTTTCCTTAGAGAACACAGGAAAACAGAAGAGCAAGGAGGGTGCTGCAAAGAGAATTGAACAATGGATACCCTTACACAGCTGCTTAAGTCATTCTGGTAGTTGATTTTTTGTTTTACCTCTCTCGATCAATAAACCTGAGATGTGCAATAGTGTGCTTTTCTTGTCTACCCTTTTTAGTATTTTGCAATGCTAAATGGACAAAATGGCAAATATTTGTGTAACTAGAGTGCTCTCCCTTAGACACAAGTCCCCTATTAGTTTCAACATAAGTTATATTAATAAAATGAAGATATCTTGATTCATTGTCTGGCTGCTTGGCACCATTCACAAAACAAGGGATCTGGTCTATGAACAAGAGCTAGTTAATGATTTCTACTTGATGCTTTCTACACAGTCAGAATAACCTTTCATCGATCATTTCTAAAAATTTGTTCACTTCTAATAAGATGGCCTATTATTCTCCCATTCCATTATGTTCCATTATCTCTCTGTAAAGATTAAAATCTGTAAGGCTGCCTCCCTCCCCACTCTATTTCATGGTTTTCTACTTTTCTTCTTAGATGTTAGAACTTTGGAATTTCGACCACCACCTTCTGCTGTGTTACTCTCCTGTCCCCGCCCCCCCTCTTCCATCAATCTTGCTTTACCTTCACTAATTTGGAAGGCCTCTTCACCTTGCGCTGGTTCTCCTGCAACAGCTTTTTCCAGTGGAGGTGTTTTCCCAATTCTAACTCTCTTGGTTGGCATTTTAGCTTTAAAGAGAAAATCTAATTTATTTCTATAGTAACAATATTCAAATTACCTTTAACTCTGAATAACAGTTTTAACACCATTTTCTGCAAACAAGATAATACTCAAATTAGGAAGGAAACCTATTTCTAATATAAGAGAATTCAATTAAAAAATATTCTCCTTTTACTTTCCCATTATCTTGTTCCAAACTATACTTTCCTACCTGTGTTCCCCAAGGAGCCTACATATATTTTTTTGTTTTGTTCCATAAGCGTGTGGGACTGTCCTAGTATTTTTTATTCTTAGCTTGGCTAACTCTTTCAAGAGTTGTTTTTTTTTGTTTTTTTTTTAATTTAAAAAAGGCATTTTATACAATCCACAGAGTCCCCCTGATTACTCTAACACCCACCCGGCATCACACATCATTACAATAATATTGACTATATAGCCTACACTATACTCTAAATCCCTGTGACTGTTGTTAACTAATTTGTACTTCATTCCTTCACCTTTTTCTCATAACCCCCAACCCCTCTCCCCTCTGGCAGTCATCGTTTTGTTCTCTGTATCTGTGAGTCTCTGTTTAACTAGTTCCTTTCTTTTGTTCCGTAGATTCCGCATATAAGTGAAATCACATGGTATTTATCTTTCTGACTTATTTCACTAAGCATAAAAATCTCTAGGTCCATCCATGTCATTGCAAATGGTAAGATTTCATTTTAATAGCTCAGTAATATTCCATTGTATAAGAGTTTCTTACTGGAAATGATTTTTATCTCCTTCAAATCCTGAAAGTGAGCTGACTTTTGAGGTTATTATTCTATACCCTCAAAATATTACTTAAGAGTGCAATGGTACCTTCATGAATTTTTCTAAATCCAAAGTCTAAGCACAAACTGGGAGGCAGTCTGATAGAAACATCCTTCTACTTATTATCGAAAGATGCTTTTCCCAATAACACAAATACACCATTTTCATTCCAGTTCTAATTTGGGTATTGTAGAGTGCTTTCTGGTTTTGTCATCTTTTCTTGAGGTATAGTAACTTGGGGTAAGGTCTACTCTGTAACTAAGAGAAATCTGTAAAACTTGTACACATTTCTTTGGAGAATATCACTGATCATAACTATTTGTTGGCTTCTTATATCAGTACAGAGTAAAATTATTAGTAATGCTGCAACACATATTTAAAAATTTTTTAATGTAATACTCTTATAAAACAGAAAAACTACCACTTCCAAGTATCTACCTGCTAAATGCCTTTCAATCATGGTTTTCAGATCTTCTTCCATTATATTCTCACTTACTGAACCTACTTGAGACAAGGCTTCAAGTTTTGTCTTCCTTGTGTCCACAGCTCTCCTTTTTCTATCCCCCCTTTTATCTGTGGAATGGTCATTTTTGCTTTGTGCTAAATCAACTTTTAAATCATTGTCTCCATCTTCTTCCTCTCCAACTTCATCAACAGTGACAAAATTAAGCTCTTCTTTAAGGTTGTTAAAATCTGCCAGAGAGTCTTCATCCTCTTCAGTCACTTCATCCAAAGTTACTAAGTGCAGATCACTGCTGTCATCCTGTATTTCATCTACAGTAACTAAAGTAGAAGGGTCTTCAGGCATCTGAGAAGAAATGAACCCAATGGGATCCCTTCCAATATTTCCCTCATTTCCTTTAGTATTTAAAGTGGCAAAACTTAAGTCTGCTGACTCAGTTAAAGGTAGCTCTTCCACTTCTCCAATTTCATCCACAGTTACCAAGCGTTCCTGTTTGAGAAGATCTTGTTCTTCAGCCACTGACAGTACAGTAACATCTTTAGGCTCACTGTGGGTAATGCAATCATCTTGATCAATTAACTCATCTAACGTAAGAAGTGAATTTGAATTTTTTACCATTTCTTCCATGTTTATTTCTTCTTCATCAATTACTTCATCCACAGTGACTAGAGCTTGTGCTAGGTGGGCAGCTGCATCTTCCTCTTCCCCAATCTCGTCCAATGTTACAAAAGATAATTCTCCCTCAACAACATGAGGGGCAGAAGTTTTCCCCTTCTTTTTTTTTAAGTTAAGTTCAGAGGAAGGGATATTTTTGAGAGCCTCTTTCCTTTTTCCCTTTAGTGAATTCTGCTTGGCTTGCAAAGGATTCACTTCTTCTATAACCTCATCCACAGTAACGAATTCATCCAAATTAAATGGAAATAATGGTTCCTGTTAGAAAGGTTAAAAAAAAAAATCACGGAATTATGAACAACTACTGATAATTGGTTAGGTTCCAAATAGACCCAGTAAATGTGCATGAACTATCATTTGTGAGAATTTCAGTGCAGAGAAGTTTCCTAAAGACTGAAATTAAGAGTTATTTTTAAAAACCCTACAAATGAATTAGCTGTAATTCAAAAAGCAAACAACCTGCCAAAGATAAAATCCTAGTTATATCTAATTGCATTTTTACTTAATTTCAATAAGATTACATTTCCTAAATGATGTAAGTTTTTGAAATATAATGCACAAAAATATTATATTTAAAGCATTCGTCAGACAATATAACGTATTTACTTCTTTATACATTAAATAACAAAGTGTTCTAGAAGATTTAATGAATTTATATATGCTATCAATGATCAATTACTAGTACATACAATAATATCAGAATATATATCCAGTAATTTTTTTTGGAGGGGAATCTGTAAGCAATTATATTATCAACTTATTAAGTCAATGGAACTGACCATATCCTTACTTCTGCTTCTTAAACTACTAACATTTCCCCTTGCCCCAATAAAATAGACCCAAATTCATCCCTTACTGGTGGAAAAAAGTAAAATGACTGAAAAAATGTTCTATGAATGGCGGAAACCTAAAATACCAAACCACCAAATATAAAACATAAGATATTTGTTTGGCAGCAGAACTCAGTTCTGGAAAAGTAAATCTTAGATCCCATCTATTTAGGTTACTGAAATGACAATCTACTTGGAAGTGCTGCAGAATGAGGAGGAGGAGGACTCTAGTCAAACACCAGACTCCTTTTCATATGATTTTCCCCTATGTTTCTAACCTATTTTTGTCAATATGCGATTGAATATATTTTCCTATTCTAATTCTCATTCTATCTCTGGTAACTTTTTGTCCTGCATGAAGAACACAAGCTAACCTAGCTCAAGGACAAAAATGAATTGGAGGCAGGGTTAAAAAAAAAAACAAAACAAAACTTATTCCTGTCCTTTGCTCTATATCAAACTAATTATTATAGGAGAGACACAAGTTCTAAGGTAAATAAATGTACTCTTCTATGAAGGGATGGAACAGAAGGCTTAGTGTTAGTCAATGGTTTCTTACCTCTTTAGACTTGGAACTTCTACTAGTGGTGCTTTTAGGATTCTTAATGTTTTGCCCAGCCAAAGTCTGAAATATTAAGTAAAAAATATAGAAAAACAGAATTTACAACTAGGTTATTAATGTTCTTTTTAAAAAAGAGAGACTTCAAACAGCAAACATTATCCAAACACATTCAGTTACACAAATATTTAACAGGTATACCAAACTAAGTCAACAGTCATTTAACAGTACAGGCATAGTCTATAAGTTGTAGTTAAATTCCGTTTTACTGACCTTTCCCAATAATATCTAAGTTGGGTATTCAGTAAGCTCATAATAAAAGCTTCAATTTAAAAGAGAAAAGTTTCCCATTCAGAAGTAGAGTGCTAAATCACCTCAGATGACTCACTGCAGACTTTTTTTAAACTACAAAATTATGTTTTTGACCACATTTTATTCTAATAATGCTTTTCAAACCTGTTAATAATTATGAACTTGAGCTTATTATTCTAAATGTCTACTGGCTTAGATCAATGGAATTGTTAAGGGAAATGGGAGCTTGGGAGTAAAGTAAGAAGATGAAAGATAAAACAAGATTACATCTCCTACTCCATAGCTACAACAGCAGAACTTCAAAAATACACTGAGCCATTCTTCCTACCCTCCTCACCTTATTGTTGCTGTCATCCCGTTTGATCGAAGTTCTAGCCTCTGTTTCCTGAGACTGTTTTGTAATATCCCTGTAATCCAATTTAGAATCCTTGTCTTGCAGGGCTGAGAACCTTCCACTGCCTCCTCTGGTAATACTGCTCTGAGTGGGTTTGAATTTACTGCTACTTTCAGCCAACCTGGAACTTGTAGGTTTAAGCAGACCCAATTCCTTGGCTGAAAGTTTCTTTTCAGCATTTATTTGATCTCTGAATACAGATTTTAGAAAACTTTTCTGGTTTTCAGATTTTGAAACTGTAGTTTTTCCCTTTGGAGAAGAGACCATACTTGCCTTGATGCTTGACTTACTGCTAGGTACATTTGATGCAGCCAGCATACTAGTTTTATTAGTTTCATCAGGCTTACTAGCCTGACCTACTCCTTTATTTGGGTATACCTTGATCACAGTGTTTTCTGTAGGCTTTTCTTTCACTGCTGCCACTATCTTTTCCAACTTCTCTGCAACCATCCTAGAGTCACTCTTTTCAGCCTTCTCTGTTCCTATGTGCAAGTCCATTTTTGTATCCTTAGCATTAAATTCATTCTCCTCCTTTTCATCTATGTGACTTTTTTCAGAAATTCTTTTTCTACTCACTGCCTTCTCATCTCCAGTAGAAATTCCTGGTTCCAAGGCCACAATACAAGTCGATGGTACTATTTCTGAAACAGTTTCATGTTTGTCCACTTCCACTACAGCTTCTATCATAGACTGTGTAATCCCAGAAAAGAAATCTTCTGCTTCAGATGGAGATTCTTCTAGAATTCCTTGGATGTTTCTTTCTTCAATAAATGCATTGTCAGATGTTGATAGCTCTATTTCAGGATTAATCATTTCTGCCTCTTCCTTCTCAAAGACACTGGTATACACCTGCTGATTTAAAACAGACTCCGCTACATTTTCAGCAAATAACTCAATATTGGTGGGAGTAGATGCTACCAGAGGAATTTCCACTTTGACCTCCTCTCCTTGAGTTTCAACTTCCAACGTTTCAAAAGCAAAGTCAGAGTCACACAGTGTTTTTTCAGGTTCTTCCTCATAAGGCTCTTCTTGTTGTATGGAAGTTTCTGTTTGAATGTTGGGAATAGTTTCTTCTTCAACTTCACTAGGTTTAACAGAGGGACTATCAGCTGCTGTTTGCACCTCACTTTCGTCAACTGGACTGTTTTTCGAGTCTGGGCTAAAAGTATTTAAAAACAAACAAAAAAGAACACAAACAAAAACACAAACAATAATCAAACTATGATGAGAATTCAACCATCATAAATAATCCTGTTGATGTCAATTGTTAGACTTCCTGATACCTTAATAATAAGCACTGAGAAATCCAGCCAATCAGCATTAAAATGGTTAAGATGTTTTGGAATAAATATGTAAACAATATAAAATTTTTAAGGGATCCTCCATTGCACTGAAGATTTCTTTTTAATTCAAAAGAAATGGCAAAATTGTAACCATTGATAGAATCCTTTAACTCATTTAAGTTATAGCCAATTTTTTTCCTTCTGTGTCAAGTTTGCATCTAATATCCAAAGACTGAATGAGAACATCTCAAATTATTAGGTCCTATCTTTCTAACAGTGGTAACTGAAATAACAAAATGTACGTATAGTTTTTAATGAAACTAATGATCCATGCTTAGTTTGAAATATTATAAATAAACCTTACCTAAAAGGAACATAAATAGAAACTGGTAGGGAGAAAAGGCCATACTAATTTCCCAAGAACTATTTATTACTAATACTTAAAAGAAAACTTTTAAATACTCTGTTGGAGATTTAAAGTTAGAGGTGAAACTGACAAAAAATCTTCCCAACATAAATATGTAGTCTTCTTATAAAATATATGACTTTGGTTACCTTGTGAGAAGGAATATATTTAAAAAATCTTTCTAGTTACCAAGAATAATTTAAAATCCCAATAAATAACTCAAAGATATAAGTACAATTATTCAGAATGAATCAATGAAATACATGGCAAGTATATGTAATCAATCTTATTTCATTGTGGTCTTCTCAAAACCAAAGTAAACAAAAGTATGATTCTGTAATTCAACTACTTTCACTAAGACAGAATAAACTATTTACATTAATGCTCCATAGATCAGATGTAATCTTGAAAAGTAACAAGGAAAATTCAAGTGTCCAAAGATAGTGTCTAACATGCTATAAACACAAATTGAAGTTCAAAAAATACATTCAATTAATTACATCAGAAGTAGCATGTTGAACACACCAGAAAGTGATTATGCCATATCAATACCTCATAGTAAAGAGGTGACTTTTTTCTACTTTCCAAGGAAGGTGGGGATGAGACACTCCCCCATGATTTGCTTCTGAAAGGGTGGCCATATACCTTTAGTTAATACAAGATAATGTGTAGTGTCCTGAGATGTTAATAATATTTTAGAAGTTTGGAACAAGTAACTACTACCATATCAGGGTCTAATAATTTGAACTAATAAACTGCTCCTTCCCCTAAAAATGCTAAGTTTAAACTTCCAAAGGAGGAAATTTTTGTCACAAAAACTCTTGATGAAAAGTTGTAAAGAGTTTGAAGGATTTAAGTTAAACAGCCAGTAACCACAGACCTTAATCAATATATATTCTATTCATCTGTGTAAGCTACTCTTTGTACACTGAAAGCATTTAAAGGTAATTTGAAATAATCCACATTCCTTACATTAAAAAAATACTAACGGCTGATTTTAAGTGTTCCAATTCTTAGGACTAGTCAAAATAAAACTATGGCCAAGTACGAATAGAACAGACAATAAAAAGTCACATTCAGTTAAAGCAGTTATGTAAATATTATTTCTTAAAATATAAGCTCTTTTTTAAATTATAAGACTCATTTCCAAAAATGAAGATTAAATTCAAATTCCTGCTTATTATAGAACTGCACATTAACCCTAAAGCCTTTACTAATTAGGGCTATACAAATACACCAATCTATTGGGCTAAAAAGATAACGGAGATTTTGATTCCTGGCTCTAGTATATAGTTAAGTCTTTCTCCTTTACCATATTTAAAGTTTGTACCAAAAAAAAAAAGCTATTATCTTTTATACAAAATGAATCATTATGCAACTGTTCCACATTTCAAACATCACAGACCTACTTGGAAAAATGGCTCAATTCTGTGTTTGTTCTTATGTGTTGGTCTTTTAAAATAACAGTGCTTTCTTTGTAGAACTCATTTATCAAAAATTAATATCTATTTTTCTGGTTAATATGGGAAAAAGCCTTGGTGTTCATCAAGTTAGCTTGGGAAGTCAGTTTGAAATATCAAATAAATGAAATTATTAACAGTAAAATCAAACAACAAGTCTTTCAGAAGATCAACGGAGAGCACAATTGTATTCTGAGAAATGGCACAAAAAAGGATTCCAGGAAGGCATTCAGGACACAGGCATCAATTTCCCACCCTCTGTTCCACCCCCAAACCCTCATAATACCAGAGCTTCAAAATCTTCAAAAAGGCATACAATGAAAGCTGGCCATGAGAACAAATGTTAACACCATACCATATACTTTCCGAGAAACTTGAGACTGAGATTTCACAGTACTTAAGATTAGTATTTATTTCAGAGGGCCACTGGATACTTCCCAACATTATTAAAGAATTGGAGAAAATTTCATCTTGCATCCTTATTTGGAGCCTTAATCACATGATAAATAAATGATGCTTATGTGTGTGGTGGGGGGGAGGGGTGAATGAGAATAGGCAATATGTAGAATATTAAATTATTAATATATTCATGCAAGACTTCCTTTAAATAGGAAACATTTACTTTAATTATAAACAAAATAAATCATATCCATTATGAATTAGCACCCACAAGTGCTTAAAAAAAAAAAAAAGAGAAAGCACCAGTATTTTCTCAGGATCAGTTTACTCCAATAAAAAATTGTGATGTATTCAGGCTACTATCCAAATCTTTTTCTCTAATGTCATGTAAGTGAAAAAACTGACTGCAATAGAATGTTTTAAATTAATTTTTTAAAGATTACATAACTATCTCTAAATTATTAAGAAATATCTTTGATTTTAAAAGGGGGAAGGGGGGAGGAATGACCAAAACACAGATAATACCTATTCTTGCAGACCTGAAAGAAACTTTGTCGAATGAAATATATAAAGTAGGTAATTCTGAAGAGCCTACTTACTTACCAGCCAGAGTTACTGTGGCCAACTGTAGGTCTTCCTATACTACTGTATGTGGCATTGTTATTTATTAAGCCCTTTATGAGCTTTTATATCAAACACCACTATCGGTATTACTTCTTAGACATGTGAATATAATTGGTATATAATGTTGTACAACTTAAAAAATGTCTGTGCTGACACATACAGAAAACCTATTGCTTAAAGTCACCGACATATTTTAATGTACTCATAACCATCTTTATCATTTAAAAGTCTCATAAGAATTAATTACTAAGAAGAAAAATCCATAAAGAATTGTTTTGCAGGAATCTTAAAATTAGACAGTGTATCAAATAAAATAATTAGACTCTCCATATTTAAACACTTTCAAACTTAAAAGCTCTTACTACATAAGTTCTAACAGATAAGGGCAAATTACTCAGTATATAAAGGAAGAGAAAGAAGCCTGAATCAGCAAATCCCAATAAAGAGTAGGAAAAGGGAGGTTATTAATTGGTGGGGCAAAGGTATGATGAGAAAGTGACCAAGAAGAGGACGTACTACATGTGGTCAAAACAAGACTGTGAGTTACTATTTTGAGTAGACTCTGAAGAATAAGTTTTCATCCTCAGAAAATATAAAGCAGCGTACATATTATTTTGTTTTACAAATATTTCCCCACCCCAGTTGTTTTCAAAAAGTATTTACTTAAATATACATTAAATACTACCTTTTTGGTTTTAAGTCAATGAAATTTTAAAAGGTTATGTAAAAAGATTAATTAAAGTTTTACTATTTTGAAATAGAAAAATCTATCAAGAATATAATACTGATTGGAGTCAAGTTGTTCAAGCATCTTAGTAAAACATTTCATAGAGAAGTCATATTTACATATTTAATTCAAACTATATTTATAGTTTTTCTAAAAAATCAATAAATATCTGAGAAAAACCAAAACACAAGCAAAATCCCCCAACTCTTGAACAAAACCAAAAGAGAAATCAACACTCATGTGTGTATACATACACATATATACACACAAAACACAAAATGAACTGTAGAATATGAATTTTCTTCTATATATGAACAATTACTATAAAATACAGAAATAAAATTCAGTAATTAACTAAATATCATACAAAAATCTTAGCAAATGTAAAGCAACATACCTTTCTTTTCCTAGTTCTTGGTCTTTCACGGCTTGAGCCTGTAACATAATTCCACATTTTATTAGAGGCTATTCTACTGGATTTTAAATATTTAACCCATCAATGCAATGACTTCAGTTCTTAAAATTTAAGCTAAGAAAACTAAACTACACTTAAAAAACACATTAAAAGTTAGTTATCAGTGTCCATATAACTATCAGGCTCTAAAAATCATTAAATTTAAGTCATACAGCATAACTAACACATAGCAATTAATTAGAAAAATAAGTTTCTTTAACATTGATATAAATTAGGAAGCACATTTTTAACTTTACAAGTCTGAAAATACCACCCTTTGCTAGGAATAGAAACAATCAACCTAAAATACCAACATCTTTGTTGTACAACTATTACTTAAAAATACTTCTATTTATAAGTGAAACTAGTTTACTTGAAACATCTAGAGGTGCTGGACAAAATTTAACAATAATCATTTTAAACATATGTCTGAACCACTAAGAAAGCAATGTCCTGGACCCAAAATAGAAGCAGGAATTAAAACTCAGTGTCTAGGCACTGGTCCAGGCACTTAGAACACACCAGTGAACAAAATAGCAAAAACATATGCTCTTTAGAGCTTATACATACTAGCTAGAGGCTTTTTCAGTGGGAATCGTGTGCTCTTGAGTTGAGAATTATCTTTCTCTAGATTTGGTCAAATTAAAAACTGAGAATTGTATTTTAAAGTACAATGAACAATATGCCCAGAGAGGATTCCTACTATAGGTTTTGGAGTCCTAGAGTAAAGGCCTTCTTTGCTGGGTATCTGGTCTAGTATCCAGTCTACATTGTAATGGTCTATAACTGAAATGAAAGATGGCAGTTGATAAGCCCCATCCAAGTGTTTCCAAGCAATCTTCTCATTCATGGGAGAAGCACTTAGAGGGGAAAAGAGGCTATATGATAGTATAGAAAATCTATACCAGATACCTTTATTGGATAACTTGCTTCTTTCGTCATAAATGAATAAAAGAGAAAAACAAATGCATGAGAGAACAAGATAAGCATACAAAAATAGTTGAAGGTATTGCAGAGAACTGAAGAGCTTTAAAAACAACTCTAAAGAATATCCTCTAAAGAAAAATTGAACAGGAAAAAGTATCCACGAAATCAGTACAGGTGTTATTTCCAGAAAGACAGAACATTAAAAATTAAGAGAAGAAATAATAAGAGAAAAACTTTCCTCAGGTGCAGGAACACACTCTATAAGTTTCTTCATAAAATGCTTTAATCAGGATATAGGAAGTAAGTCTCAAACCAAGAGGAAACCTTGCTAACTACACTAGCCTTACTGATTCTCCTTGGGAGACTCCTGAATCACCAAATGAATCACCTGAAGGCCTCAGCTCTTCTAAAAACCTTTCCTCCTTGATATATTCATAGAGCCTGCTCTCTTACTTCAGCCCTCTCAAATAACTCAGAGGAGCTATCCCTGACCACTCTAAAATACATGGTCCCCTAGCTATCACTCTTTATCCTTTTATTTTGATTTGTTTCCATAGCACTTTATAGCACTCTTTACTGCCTGACATTATATATATTATATATATTTCTTATCTATTTATAGTCTATCTCTTGCACTAAAAGAGGACTGGGCCAATGACTCTTCTGTTCATCAATGTATTCCAATGTATAAAACAGGGCTGGCACAGAGAAGGAATTAAATATTTGTTTAATGAATAAATGCTAAATGTCTTCAGAGAGAAAAAAACAATACAAACAGGTATGATTGGAATCAGCCTTCTCAACAATACTGGTTAGGAAAAATAAAAGGAAAAGCATTCCAAGCACAGAATTCTCCACAAACTATCAATGAAATGTGTAAAAGGAAAATAAAGTCATTTTCAAATATGCAGGAATTCATATTTTAAAGTTTACTGGCCACACATATTTTCTGGGGAAAATTATTTAACAACGTACTCTAGCAAACAGAAAAGCAATCCCAAGAGAGTGGGATATACAGAATCCAAAAAAATAATAAAAATAACTCAGAAGAGCAATAAAATCAAAGACATACAGTTGCTTAAAGCAAATAGCCATAAATTTAGAAGAGGCAGTCAGAATATCTTTAAAGAGAGAGTAGATTCTATTTAACAAATAGTAATTAAGTTATATGACCTGAATAAGATAAGACAGTCTTTTTTCCTCTCAATAATAATAAAATACAATTCCTAAACTGTACAGGAAAACCATAATCTACATACTGAAGAACATCAAATTAAAGAATCATCTGAGAAATGACTGAGAATATAAGAAAGTCTCTTCTGAGTATAGAAGTTATAGACATTATATTTCTTTCTTTATAGACCCGCTCTTGTTATGCAGGTATTGGTTTTCAGTATGTAGAATTAAGCCTTCATGCTTCATCTGCAGGATAACTATAATTTGTAGAACTAAAGACTGAATTGTACTACATGCAGAAGTAACTTACAGGTAACGAAATGGGGAAGAGTGTTTAAAGCGAGTGTATCCTAAGGATGTTAATTAACTCATGATAAACAAAATAAATAAAAACTATTATTTAAAAATTGGGAGCAGGATCTATTTCAATTTCATAGTCTATTTCCTAGCTTGGGCTTTCATTCTCATATGGAACATTATAATATCTTGAAATAAGTCTACCTGACTCTACTATCTATTTATCACTTATTGAATGGATATAATAGACACTATGTGACATGCTCAAGATCACAAGGCTAGCTTATCAGTGGTGTAGCTAAAACTTTTACAATAAGCAAAATGGGGTCTCCAATTGAATAAGGTGTAAGAATAAGGTTCTGAGTAAGGGCTTGGGAAGTAAATTATCAATTCAGGTAGAGGTTTTATGTAATTTTTACTTGTTTCATTGTCTTTCAGTCTAAGAATCTGGGACCATATTTCTGGAAGAAAAATTTCTGTATAGTCAGTGTTTATTATAATTCTGAACTGAGCTGAACAAAGTAGTAACTTGAAAAATATCGAAAACAATTTTAAAAAATATAATGTTCTGTTGAGGAAAAAAAGGCAAAAACCTAATTTTTCCCTGAAATTACCAGGTTAAACAACTCCCTCAATTTGTGCTTATATCAGTACCTACCACGATGCATTTACTTATAGGTGCTCTATTTAATTTTGTTTTAATGATGGAATTTTCTTTTTCTTGAGCTAGCACAAGATTTTTGGCAGATTAACAAATAAAAAATGTGCAGATACCAAATACAAGCTCCACTGTTTACCAGCTGCTATTGTGATACAATGAAACAGAGAAAACATAAGTTTGAATTTCATTCTTTCAAAGGTGGACTATTCATAGTTTCACATATGTATTATTACTATATAAGAACCTGTAAAAGCTTATATCTTATTCAAGGAGAGTTTATAATAAATATGATTTAAAAAAATAAAAGAATAAACAAACTCCTTTCTACTAAGATGAATCCAAAATAGACTCAAAGTAGTCTCCGCATTCTGGAGACAATCATGTTACATATATGGAATCGCTATACCTTATGTCCAAAATAAGACTTATGCTACATTTTTCAAAATTACCTCAATTTATTCTCAAATTTATACTGTTCCATAAAACATAAAAATTAAAAGTGATTGTAAAACTAATTTTTAAATAAAAGAATATCCAAACTCAGTACCAGTTTGATTATTGCCCAAGAATAAACCCTTAAAAATTACTGTCATAGTACATCTTCCAGCTTTGGGAGAATGACCTTCAAGCTTTCTTCATTTTATAAAAGCACAAAAGTTGATACAAAGAAATCTTACCTCTGATGAGTCCATCTTTGGAGATAATGTGCAGGTCAATACATGGTCACCTATGTTCTGCGGATTTTGTTTCAGAAAGTTGTACATTAACTGTGCAGATTCAGGACTCTCTAACTGAAGAATTGCCTTTGGAGACAATAAAAAAATATAAATAGTTCTTTAAAAAAATGAAAAATAGGATTGTCATATGATTCAGCAATTCTACTTTTTGGTATATAGCCAAAAAGATTGAAAATAGGGACTCAAACAGATTATTTGTACACCCATGTTCATACCAGCATTATTCACAACAGCCAAAAGTTGATGGCAACACAAGACTCCATCAACAAATGAGTGGAGAAACAAAATGTGGTACATGTACACAATGGAATATTATTCGGCCCTAGAAAAGAAGGAAATTCTGATATACGCTACAACACATGCTAGAAGACATTATGCTAAGTAAAATATGCTAGTAAAATATATTAGATACCAAGAGTATTCAGATTCATAGAGACAGAAAATAGAATGGTATAATGGTGGTTGCCAGGGGCTAAGAAGAGGGGGAATGGGAAATTACTGTTTAGTGGATAGTGTTTCAGTTTGGAAAGATGAAACAAGTTCTTAAGATGGATAGTGGTGATGATTGTACAACAATGTAAATGTACACTGAACTGACACTTAAACATAGTTAAACGGTAAATTTTCTTATATATATTACCAAAATAAGTGTTTTAATTTTAAAAGTATGAATATTTTTTTTGAGACTAATAAGTGATTACAAAGGTAAGGTTAATCCTTATTTCAAGTAAACAATAAGAAAATAGCCTTAAAATGCTGCAAAGTCAAGGCAAAATTGAAAAGGATGGTACGTATTTTTTTAAAACAGGAGAATTAAAGATGTCTAAAGCAGCAGTCCCCAACCATTTTGGTACCAGGGACTGGTGCTCCTATGAGAATCTAATGCTTGATGATCTGAGGTGGAGCTGAGGTGGTGATGGTAGCCCTGGGGAGTGGCAGCAAATATAAATGAAGTTTCACTCGCTAGCCTGCTGTACGGCCCGGTTCCCAGAGGTTTGGGGACCTGCTCTACAGAACATATAGCTAAAATAGGAGGAACCTTGTTACCTTGTTTTTATTACTCATGAATACATGGTGATCCACTTTTCCAAAGTGAAGTCCAATACAAAGTACACACTGAAGTCCATCTTCTGGTAAGTTATCAATATGTACAAATTGATTATAAATTTTATCTATATTTGCCTGTAGTTTTTTAGAGACAGCATAGAAAAAGAAAAACACAGCTGAAGTATCAAACTATAAAACACAGATTAATAGTTATTTAATTTTTCAGAGGTCATCAAATGATGTCCTCTCTGAAGACTAAGAAAATGACTATGTGGGTGAAGATAGTGAAGTCTTAGTTTTAGATGTGAGTAATCAGTGAATCGATACAATAAAACAAGAAGGGTATTCTTACTTCTATCAACATAATATTTATTAGAAATATCCTCAGACAGGTATTGACCTATTTGGCCACTAAATATGGCTCCAATATTTGGAAGATATTTCACATCAAGGACTACCGTCGCTCTGTATTTATTTTACCAAGAGAAGACCCATCTGAAATCTTCCTTATCTCAGTATTTTAAAATTAGTACTAAGGTTTCTTTCAATTTCTAACAGGTGAACAAATAAACAACCAATGTTTCTATCAATTAAACAAGTATACAAAAGCACTTAATGCAAAACTCACCTCTGGGTCATTTTCTTTAATCAAGGTTGTAAATATAGCTTCCTAGAAAAGCAAAATAGATCAAGGTTGAAGGTATAAGGTCTTTCTAAATTATATATTTAATTTGTCAGGATTTATAATAAAATAACTATAAGAATAACCATTGAGCATTATTTCCTAAAATGAAGTCAGCAAAAGTACAGTTCCTTTAAAAATCTTTCCCTCTTCCTAAACAAGCTATATTAAGTCCTACCCTACCTATACAACGTAGTTTATCCTATTCTCCTAAGCACATTAAAGATTAATAAGGCGGTACCATTTAGGGTAGTACACTCAAAATTCATATACAAGGAATAAGAGATTTAATTTAACAGCCAGTAAGAGAATTCAAATTATAAAACAAAACATTAACTAAGCAAAGTAGGGGATGAGGAAAAACAGAGATGTAGGCTAGTAGAAAACAGCACACAGGGTATTAAGTGTACAGCAATTTGGTGCTGTTGAATTATTAAGAGGCCAAAAGTGGCACAAGACAAAGATGTCAAAGCTGGCAAAGGCTAGCTAATGGAAGGCTTACATGATAGGAAAGGAACTTTATCTTATGAGACTATGAGTCTTGAATTTATTGTTCTCTTCAATACATGTATAAAACATGACATGTATAAAACAATCCCAGCAATTACATCACATTAAAGTATTTCTTAATGGAAGGCATTTTCGAATTACATGCATTTCTATCTTGCTCTAGAGATTCTAACATCTCTGCCTCATGCCAAGCCACTGACAATAAGCCACAATGAAAGGTTTCTAAATCAGTTGAATTTGAATAGATTTGAATTTCATGTTGTTTTCCTGACTTTGTGGAGCAAGGTTTTGAGGGAGACAAAACAGAAGGTAGAAATACAAAGAACTACTTTAGTAGGTGGTTTTAAGAGGTAAAGCAATGGTGGATGGCATGAACATGGAACTCCAGAAATATTTAGAATTTAAAAGAGACAAGGCCTAGTGATAAACTGTGTGTGAGACATGAGAGAAAAAATTAAAGATAACTTCTGGGATTCTAATTTGTGTGACAGAGAATGGCAGAGATAAGAATATAGACAGCAATATGGACAGTATTCTATAGAAAGTAGTTTTTAACTTTTTTCCCAATCGAACATACGCAGAGGACTGGATTCTCTCAATATGGAAGTTAACTCTCAAACAGAGAGTTACTTCCATATTGTAGATGGCAGAGTGTGGAGGGACCGAAAGAGGCTTCTTCACTGTCTGAGAGAAAACGTGAACCAAGGCAGAAAACTAGAAAAACATATGACTACAATAAATTTGATTTAAAATTTAATAAAAATAATAGTAAGTCTGTTATATTTACCTCGTCTTTTACATTCATGTTTTCAGGAGCCATACTTATTGAGAGTTGATTTCCATCCATTGATATTGGGAAGCAGGTATAAAATTTTACCATAGAATCTGCAGATTTTCTATTTATTTCTATAATTGCCTTTTAAAACAAATTACAAAAAAAGAAAAAATGTCTTCAGTTACTTTTTCTTGAAAAGATTTAATACTTAAGAGTCAAATGAATAACAGTAAATATTTTTAAGATTAAAAAAAGTGTTCCTCTGAAAGATGAAGCCAAAAGATTCAGAATATTACAATCATGAGCAAAAAATAATAAACAACTGAACTCATAAGGCAACACTAAAGAGAAAAATAGGAGGACATTCTAGTAAATGACCTTAAGGAAAATCTTATCACTTAGTACTTGGAGCGGTGTCTAGCATGTAGCAGATATTTAACGAAAATTTGTTATGTAATAAACTTAATGATCAATAAAACATGAGCAATATAAGATGAAAGAACCACAGAAAGGTGAAATGACTGTCAAGTTATTTTTCGTTTTGCTGTTTTCATAGGTGTAAAATTGTAGCTCCATACATTTTGTTTTTAATTTTCATACCTGGGTAAGCAAAGAGGTTTGACAGTTAATGAGATGGAACTCTTCCATATTTGTTTATAGTTCTCCTTTTGAAAAATGAATTATCTTTATGTCATTTTCCATTTATTTACTGAAATTTCAAGTATCTTATAGCATGATGTGGAGATAAATGCCTTCACATTTTACACAAATATTTTATTTCCATTTTGTTTTCATGTTAAGTTTACAAATGTTTAAAATGTTTATATAATTAAATGATATTTTCCCAAATATCTAGTAAAGTATTAAATCTCCAAATAGTTAATAAATCTACTCAACTCTAATCAAAACTGGACAGATAATAATTTATATTTTCTGTATTTGGATTTTCCACTTAGTCTACCTACACAAACAAATACACACACACTTTGATAAATGATATAAAGTATGATTTGAATTACTTGTTCCCAGATTCCTACAATTTTTTTTTATTTTGATGTACTGTCACATAAAAAATATTTTATATTAAAAAAATGCAATCCTTTTTATTCTTGTCTGTCTCTAAACATTGGAAATAATCTGCCTTTTAACAGCTTTACTGAAATATAATTTATACATCAGGTGCACCTGTTTAAGTGTACAATTCGAAGGTTTTTAGTATATTTACAAAGTTATGCATTCAAATAATCTACTTTTAACATAATGCGAAACTGCATAACTCACACTAACTTCCTCTTCTACTGTTTAAGCACAATGACTTCGATTACTATCAAACACATATCCTACTCTACTCTCAAAGATCTCTAGTGATCGCCAACAATTTTCTATTTTAAGAATACAACCTCCCGCCACTCTCCTGTCATTTCCACTATTTAAACTTTCCTGTAATCTCATCTTCTGTAAAATACCTTCCACACTAGTTCGTTAACAATACATTTTCTTTTGTTTTAAAATTACAAAAAATACATACTTATTATAGAACACTTATACATGTAAATAAACCAAGACTGTTCTAAGTACTGATGACATTAGTTTGAGTCTGAAAACGGTTACTTTCCATGTGAATACCATCGGTAAAACAGCAGAAATTACAGTAAAAAAGTGCTCTACAGAACTTCATAGGTCATTTAAAAAACTTTGTATTGACATATTAAAGATGGAAAACACTTTGTTTAATTAAAATTTGGAGCAAAACTTTGACACATTAGTAAGTCATTCTGATTAGAAGACTACAAAATAAAGGATATCTGAGTGCTATATTTTAAAAATTCCTTAGCTTAAAACAGCTTAATTATTCTGAGGTGCTATTTTTAAACCCTTTGTGAATTTAATGTTTTTCAAAATGTGCCTGCAGAGAAGAACAGCTATTAGCAACTCACCTTTTCATGAGATGATAAAATCAAAACATCTTTTATACCCCCAAACGGTTTTACTAGGTTGTAAACTTCTTCTATAGAATCTCCTTTATTTGGCAAATTAGAAATAAGTACCACACACATTTCCTCTGTTTCCTTCAAAACAAATTTAAGAATTGACATTAAAATTTCTTTAACTGCTTTTACATTTACTTAAGCTTACGCTGCAGATCATAATGTATTTAAATTGCATTTAATATTAAATTGGAAGGCTGAGGCTGGTCTGAATCTCAAATTAAAAACAAAACAAAGTGCAAATTTCCTCTCTTCAAGTACACAGAATAATTTCAGTCATACTACCTGTCATTTAGTCAAGTGTCTTTCATTCTCTTTTTCAACCACTGTTTAAAAATAGGGTTAAAAAACACAAGTTTGCCTGTCTCCTCCTTTTCACATACTGTTGACATTTCAGTGCCTTAAAATGCTAACATTCTTAAGCTCCAAATCAGTACATATCCCTTTATCTTAATAAATAAAATAATCACTTTTAGGCAATATAAAAAAGCTAACCTAGTCTCTTAGGATCCTTACCCCATAACCCAATCTCCACTATAAAGTAAATACTTTCATTTCTGCATTCTCTTCTCTCAGATCTATTTTATTTTTCAAGATGACTCTCGTCAATGCCAATTTTTCCTTTAGTTGATGTTGGGAAATTCCCAAAGGTATACAACAGTAAATTTGGCAAGTTGTGACTTTTATTTTGATAAAAAGGCGGAAGTTATAATTTTCATAAACCAGTTGAGAATGATTTTAACTAGTACATCAATTGTGATCATAAATGGCTCCTTCTTAAGTGCTTTAAGTGAATCTAAAATAATGTATTAGTGCTTTAAAATATTCTTCCTAAAACAAAATAGGAAGTAAGACATACTACTTGGAAAATGGATCTACTAGTCAAAAGAAAACTTATGCTTAGCACCTGAATGATCTGAAGATCTTAACCAGTAAAATCTAAATTAATGAGATTTAATATACTCATAATGACAGATATAGCCATGGGAAAACAATAAAGTAGACTTTATGTCCTTCAAATAAAACTGCAAACCCCACTCGCTCCTCTAAAAATACAAAGAAAAACTGGTATTCTAAATATCAAAATGTCTCTCATTTGCCTCTAGGGAAAAGAAAAAAGGTTTCACAAAATTCTACTGGTTCTAATTTGACAGCTTGTTGTCTACTCAAAAAGCCATATACTTTGGCCTAATATTTTGTTCTCAGTGAAAAGTAATCTTCAAAAATATGTACATTTATAGTATTCTGTTCCTAAATATTTATGACTTCCCTGCAGCTCAAGGTTCTTGAACTCCAACCATATTTTAAAAGTCACAAATAAATGGGGTTTTTCATGATGCCAAATCCCATACATTTTTTACATGGGTTTATAGTTTAAAAAAAAGTTGTGTCAAAGTTTCTCAAGTTTTAAAAAAATTAGCAAAATATAAAAACTGACCTTGTTAATCGTTTCATTTTCTGTGGCCACCAAAACAGCTTCTTAAGACACAAAACGAAATATAAATTCATGCAGACTTATTTTATTTATCAAGATCCCACAATGTATTAAATAGTAACTACATGAAAATGTATACAACTGACAAGGATAGAGAATTTAAGTAAGAAATAGCTACAGAAGTAACAGTGACCTTTAAATAATACATTTAGTTGTACTCCTTCTGAGAACAAAATCAAGAGAGAGGACCAATATCTGAATGATAGTCTTAATTTCACTTAGGCATGACCTTGGTATCTCTCACTCACTCACACACACACACACACACACACACACACACACACACACACTCTCTCTCTCTCTCTCTCTCTCTCTCTCTCTCTCTCTCTCACACACACACACACACACACGACACATAAAATTAAATATTTTCTTAAAATTTTAATTTTACATATTTAAACATAACAAAATAAAACTTCTATTGGCCTACCTGAAATAGTTTCTTTAGCATTATTTTCAGTGGCTTTGACTTCCCCACCGGTCTTTATTTCAGAGTTTGCTGCATGAAATAGTCTGCTTTAATAGTCTTAAAAAACACACTAATATAATTAAACTAATGAATCTAAAACAGAAACTTAAGCTAGTTTATTTTGTCACTTCAAGTCTCCTTAGGCTGACCTGATTTAAGTCAAAGCTAATACAAGTTTCTCTTTGAAAAATAAAATAATCTCTTTGAAGACTTCTAAGCAATAATTTCAAAATATACCTCAAAAGTACACCGAGATGATCTAATGGAAAAAAAAAAAAAAGGCATTAAATGACAGCATTTCCAGCTTACCCAGTACAGCCACAGGTTTACTGGTATCTTTGTTTTTGACAACGCCTGCCTTTTTGACATCTAGAGACTTCTTTCCAATAGATTTTCCTGTTAAAAGTAAAATTGAACCATTACTCTAAAGGGTTTGTTTGGTCATTTGGTATGTTCCATACTAATATATTAGTAATCAAGTAGTTCGACTTTATTATAAAGTCGAATAAATCTTCCTAAAGATTTATTTCCACTTATTTTAATATCTATTTACCAATAAGATTAAAAACAAATTTAAACTGAGATACAATTTTTGTTGATGGCTATTCATGAGACAAAAATTTAATCCTCAAGTGACAGAAGCACATTATAATCACACACAAAAATATCTTATTTTATAATTTCTACAAAGGTTCTTTAAAATTACATTTGTGTATTGAAAAAATAGTAATATAAACAGATAATGTTACTGTTAACATGTCATATTTATTTAAAATAGTGTTTCATTTCTTTAGAAAGGAAATACATTCTTTTAACACAGAAAGGAAAAATCTTCTTTATAGTAACAAACCAGAAGAATTGTACAAGCTAGGGAAGGTAATATGAAGTGACAACACTAAAAAAATGAGGAAAATAAAGACAACAATTTGTAGGGGGGAAGTGGCAGAGCAGCCTGGGATTCATTATATAGCTGCCAAAAATGTTTCCAACATAAAAAGGTATCCACAGTGGTAGTCCTGTTGAATCCAAAGAACCAGAAAGTCCTGGATGTTTCAGGTTTTAAATATCAAAGAAGTATCTACTAAACTTTCTAAGATGTTATTAGGTACTACAAATTATATAAATTTAAAGCTTATCTTTGACATATTTATTATATTTTTTAAAGACAAATTAAGAATATACTTAATAAAACCTCACCTTCTCGACAATCTTACCTGTTTTGATTGAAGCTTTATTACCTTTAGCAGCTACTGTTACAACAGATTTTACAGAACCTGCCGATTTCCCTAAATCACAAAAGCTGTAGTTAAAATTTATTTAACTATTATCAACAATCCCCAAACAACCTCACAAAGAATTTAAGAGTGACAAGCTAACTTGAAACAAAAAAGAGTGTCAGGCTATGTTTTATTCTAAACATAAAATGCTATCATCTTAAAGCTGCACAAGTCATTTTCAAAATTTAGCAATGTGTCTTCAGGAAGAAAAACATGACTGAAATAAGAATTCACTTCCCCACTGCAGTACTTAAAAATGGCATTCAGGTAAGTTAAGTAAATTTCTGAATGTGTGGATCAACTAGAAGCAAAATTACTAACTGCATGGATATAAAAATAATCCCATGCAGCTTTTAATGGTTCCAAAAGCAGTACTATCTAGGGTCTCCCAGACCATGCTGTCTTGGCTCCCTGCTGACTGAAAGAGTTCAAGAACACCTACATCATGGTCAGGCCACATAAAGATTGCTTTGACTCATTCCTAGTGGGCCTTATCCAAAAAGGACTACTTATGTAGCTCTGACCCTTCTTTTTACATATGCATATATTACTGGTACTTATTTTCCAAGATGATGTTTATAAAGACTGTAATCATCGAAGTGTCACTGAAGAGATCACCAGAGGCCAAAACACTTTCCATTCAGAGAACAAGAGAGTTAGCTCTGAAAATAGGATTTGTAACAACTAGCAAGTTAGTATGAGGAAAAAGCCTGGAAGAGAAGCCAGTAGGTCAAGTTGAATTCGAAGTTGTGAATACGTGGGGCATTAATGGATTTCTGTGCACGTTTCCCCATTTATAAACAAAGGTAGTAATTGCCATAATTATCTAATGGGGACCCTGTGAGAATATGATCATGCTTTGAAAAGTTATCATACTAACAAAAAGAATTACTGATATGCAAAAAATCAACTGAAATATTTTAAAATCCACCATTTATATCCAAAGACAGATCCTAATCTTTGCTCAAAAAAGAGTAATACCAATCCTTATAACTTGTCACTTAACTAGTCATTTCTTAGTCATCCCCGAGTTTTGTCATATTGCAGTAGCCTGAGTTCCAATGAACCTTTAAATCATTTTTTCCCCTTATCTCTGTGTTACTATCACAAATAAATTCATTTTACTACTTCTAGCTGAGGACCAGAACTGAAGGAAAAAAATATCTACAATTGATTTTCAACAGTTGAAAGGGTGGCTAGAGGCTTTAGCCCTCAAATCTCCAGTGACTCCTATAAACTTATTATTAAAGTAGTATCAAACTAAATAAATGTATCTTCAAATAAATGTATCTTCAATAAGAAGATAAATAAATGTATCTTCAAATAAATAAATGTATCTTCAAAACAAGTTTTGCTAAATAAATGTATCTTCAAAACAAGTTTTCTAGCCATCCCTGATTCCCTGATCAGATTACTGCTTCTAAGAAACTATTGTTTGAAAATTCTGGCTCTGTCACTAACAATGGTATTTGCTGGTTCAGCTTCCTTCCCTTTCTACCATTATAGGGAAGAATTTAATGCACTGATCTCTATCCACTTAAGAAGATGACCCTGATTTAACAGGAACTTAAAAGAAATAGAAGGGAAAACAGAAAGGAAGATAATGCCAAAGAGAAAACTAAAAATTACTTTAAAACCCCTATAGCCCATAAAAACTGCAGAGAAAATAATTTGCTATAAATTTATCAGGACTATTTTATAAATGAAAGTAAACAGGTAGAAGACCTCAATAAAAGAGAAAGAGGGAAATATCTCTGATATCCATCATGAGAAATAGTTTCCCAGTTAAATTATCTTAGTTTGACAATTACAACAAAGAACATTATTTACTAAATCTCCCTTCTTACAATTTTTAGATGACTATAAATTTCAAAGATTAGTTAGGATACACTCAGTATACCATGTCACATGAAATCCAACACTGCTGCTACATATTTATGTAATTTTAAGATAACTAATGTCTAAAGTCCTAATTAAAAAAACAAAAACAAAAACAAAAAACACATACCTGAAGATTTATTCACTTTGGCTACAGATGTCTTGGATTGTCCAGTTTTGGCTAAAATAACAAGAAAAATATATCAATAACACATTACAAACAACATCATTTAGATTTAGAAAAGAGCTAACTTGGCAATGATTTTGAAAAAACACTGCAAAAAACACCTCTATACTCATCTTTGTAACTATAGGTAAATTCGTGGACATAGATTTGCTGACTCAAAAGGCATAGATATAAATTTTAACAATTAACATTAAATTGTCCTTCAGAAAGGTTGTACCAATTATTCTTCTCAATAATATGTAAGAGCGGGGCTTTCCTATTTTCACACACAGTGACAGAAGTTATTAATCACTCCAATCTGAGAAACTGCTAAGACTTAATTTTTAATTACAAGTAAAGTCTTGTCAATTTTCATATGTGTAATTTCTCTCTCTGTGATATGCCTAGTCTTAATATTTGCCAATTTATCTTTTAGATTGTGAGGTTTTATTTATTAGAGGTCTTCATATATTAGGAAAATTAGTCTATATTACACATTAACAATTTTTAAAAGTTATACGAAATACTCATACAAAAACTTTATAGTCAAATGTCTTCCTGATAGAGGATGTCCTCACTCTGAAACTTAAACAAACAAAAAAAACCCTTCACATTTTCTTTCGATACTTTACTATCTTATGTATAACATTAAATCTTTAATCCATCTGTAATTTATTTTGATATTATAAATGCTTTACTTTTACTAAGTGGCTAATGAATAATTGATCTTTTTCTCACTAATATGAAACATTACCATAATGATTAACTGATATTCTGTAGATTTGGGGCAATATTTCTTCTGCTTACTGATCTTTTATTTGTCCAAGTATATGAAACTATACTGAATCTTTAACTTTGTAATATATTTTAATACCTATTAATGCTAGTCTGTCCTAATTACTCTTCCTTTGCAGAATTTTCCTGTCTATTCTGCTAATTTTTTCATGTATAAACTGTAAAATCAGCTTATATGATAAAAAATCTTATTGATGTTTTACTAAGTTCATAATCTTTTTAAGAAAAAAGGCAGATTGTAATGGTAGGGCTTTCATCCAAAAATGAGCTGTTTTCTCATTTAATCTCTCATCTTATTTTATGCCTCTTAGTAGTATTTTAAAGTTTTCTTTTCACAGCTTTACTTTATTATTATAAAAGGAATATTTTAATAAATTACATATTAGTTATTCTTTTTATATAACAAAGCATTTGAAATCTTGTAGTAATTTAGAGCAGATGGCTAATTATATTTAACAGCATTATAATATTCTCTTGGTTCTTCCATACATACCTGAGTTTCCCATCATACATATTTAATTGCAAATAATAATGTTGTATCCTACTTTTCAATTTTTATTCCTCTTGACTTATAGTGCACTGGCTAGTAGCTATTAGTTTTAGAATATTTATATAAACTCATAGAAGTGATGGTGAGTATTCCTTGTTTTGTTCCCAGCCTTAATGAAAATGTTTCTACTGTTTCACTATTAAGTACATGCTGGCTTCTGACTTGGTGTGCATGTTTTCTATGTATATGAATAAAGGTATAGTTATACACATACTGTCATATTAAGAAGGTAGTTGTCTACTTTAAGAATTATTTTTAATGCTAGGAGTGAATGTTGAACTTTACCAAATATCTATTGCAGCATTTATCTAGATGAACAGACTAATTTTGAAGGATCTTTATATTTCTGATATGACCCTCTTGGGCACAATATATTATTCCTTTAATGTGCTGTCAGTTACTATATGCTAATATTTTACTTAAAAATGTTACATCAGTATATTCATAAGTGAAATTGTTCTACAGTTTTAATTTACTATAATAGCTTTATCAACATTTAAAGATTTTCCTTTAACTTATACATTTGAGAAAATGGTAAATTCACAGTTTTAAGAACTGGGAGATCCCATATACCCTTCACCCAGTTTCCCCTAATGATAATATTTTGCATAACTGTAGTACAATATCACAAATAGGAAATTAATATTGACACCATCTACCAATATTCAAATTCCCCCAGTTTTACATGTACTAATGTGTAGTTTTATGAAAGTTTGTCATATACTTGAACACCAGTCAAAATACGGAACAGTTCCATCACAAGGATCTTTCCTACTACCCATTTATAGCAGCAGCCAGCTCCTTCCTTCCCCTGCAATGACTAGTGTTCTCTACCTCTATAATTTTATCATTTCAAGAATGTTACGTAAATGGAAGCTTACAGTATAGTTTTTTTGATTTATAATTTTTGATTTTTTTTTAACTTTTATTTTTCAGTTAGAGTTGACATTAGGTCGATTTGTTTTTCACTCAGTATAATTCCTCTATGATCCATCCAAGTTGCTGTGTGTATCAATAATTCATTCCTTTTTATTGCTGAGTAGTGTTCCATGTGAAGGACATGTCATGTTTTAACCATTTGCCCACTGGAGGACATTTGGGTTGTTCCCAGTTTTTAGCTCTTATGAATAATGGTTTCTGTGTGAATAGGTTTTAAGTGAATGTAATTCATCTGTGTGGAATAAATGCCCAAGAGTAAATGCTGGGTCCTGTGGTAAGCACATGTTTAGTTTTGTTTAAAAAAAAAAAAAAACAAAACAAAACTGTCACTCTTTTCCAGAATGGCTGTACCATTCTACATTCTCACAATCAATGTATGAGTTTCTGCACATTATCAACAGCATTTGGTGTTACTATGTTCCTATTTTCGCCTTTTGGATAGGTTTGCTGTGTCTTTGTCAGAATCAGTATTAGCCTGTTTTCTTCTTCTTGTTTCCCTTCTCACCATAACCCCTCCCTTTTAAATAAAGTTCTTCTTTCTTCTGAATGCTATGAAACAGTTGAAACAGAGCTAGTGTTATTTCTTTCTTAAAGGTTTGATGAAATTCACATGTGGGAACTATTTGGGCAGAGTACTTTTATTAAGAAAATAGCTGACAAAGAGATAGTGATTTTCATCTAGGAACTGAAAAGAAAAAAAGGTACATTTACCTAATAAAAAAGGAAACCAATAAAATCTTACTGAAAAAAATCATTAAATCAAGGATAAGGACAAAAATTTTGGTTCACTATGTATTTTTCTATGGGTTCAATTAATACAAAATTTGTTTGAGTATTCCTATACTCTTCTTCACTCTTCCTCCTGCAAACATTCACTCATTAACCCTTATGCTACATTAGCTATTTAGCGATTAAGAGATGAAAAATAAAACTGTGAAGAGTCCCTCAACAAGTGAAGTTAACAGTGATAAACTTATTAATAAACTATTAATACTAAGTGATTTAATATACATAGTATTACTAAAAGGGAGCTAGGAGCTTCTCACTGCCTTGGAGAGTCAGGGAAGGTATAATCAAGAAGTTTCACAAAGAACTTTCATCTGAGATTAGTCTTAAAAAGGACAAATTAGGATTTGCCCTGCTTCCAACCCAAAAAAGGAATCCTGACTTTGTACTTTGCACAAGGCCTGGTACCTACTAAATAAGTACTTAGTAAGTGCTTACCAAGTAAACTTAGCTGGAATTCAGACATTTCCACATAAATGGACAGCACAGAGCTGAGAAATATAATAACATAACAAAGCTGGAAAATAACAAAGCTGAGTAGCTGGAACATAATATACAGTTGAGTGACAGATAAGAGATTGAAAAAACAATCTTAGGCCATAGGGTAAAAATATCATTTATGAAATGCTACAGATGTGAAATGATCATATCTGCTTTAAAGAGGCCTCAAGGCAACAGGTAAATAATAGTGCAAAGAGTGGAATAAAAACACACCAATCAGAAAGCTATCTTCAAATTTTTAAATGTAAGTCTGGTTTAAAACAGGTGTGATGGAGCAAAGAAGAAAAGTTTGAGGTAGATTTGAAAACTAATTTGAATCAGCCAGTGGTTGGATGAAAAGAAAAAGAATGTTATTTAAGTTTGAACTGAGTGGGATAGAAACAAGGTAAAGCATTATTAATGGATTTCTACACTGGATGACTAGTGATTATTAGATGATGTAAGTAAATGAGAGAAGTAAACTTGAGAGATGAAGAGGAGGTTTATATCTGTATGGGAGGTATCACTGCTGCAAGAAAAAAAAAATCAACCAGGAAAACAAGTATGACATGAGAAGAGAAACAGACTTTTAAGAAAATCATTAAAGGAAGATAAAAGAAGAGTGATCAAAAAAGAGTTTCATCCTCAGGGAGGTAGTTTAGTATGTTTGAATCCTAACTCTTCCATGTGACCTCAAGTCATTTATCTCTGAATCTGTTTCCTAATCTATAATATGAAAACAATATTAAATATACTCACAAGGTGGGCTGAGAGATTGAGATAAAATGCCCAGTATAAACAGTAAAACCCATAGCAGGTTTTTTCCCCTTCTTTTCTGTCTTCTAGCACAGATTATGCCCTTAGTAGATCCTTCTACTTAACAAATCATTACCTTATTCTACATACTAAATTCTAACTCTAAATCAAACTTTAACCCTGCATCACCTTTACCCTGTCATAGCACTTTTCGATATTTATTATTTGTTAGCTCAAGTTAAAATGTAAGCTACTTGGAAATAGAGATCTTTTCTATTTGGTAGTATCCTCACACTTTAAAAAGTTCCTCCCATGATGGGTGCATAATAGGTGCTCAATAAACACTTTAATTTCTTTTTAACTAGTATTGGTTAAGAGTTCTAAAGTTCCCCTTTCTGATCAAATTATGCTTTTGCTTCCTACCTGTAGCTCTCTTCACCCTTTTTGAGTAATGCTTATAACCAAAGTTCTCTTTAAAATTGCCCTAATTAATTTCCTATCACTATTCACTGATATTGCTGATCTCAAAAAGATATCATGCATCCTTATTTTCCTCGCCTGACACTTTCTCAGTCTTACTTACACACAGGCTCTTTTCTCTCTTTTCACATTTATACGGGAAGGAAGGAAGCACTCAGCCTCAAGCACTTTTCCCTTGGTTCGCTACTTTTATTATGCTTGGATAATTACCAAAATTTATACTTTAAACTTAACGACAAAAAAAAAAAAAAAAAAAAGCTATGTGATTAGCTGACTAAAGGATAGTTCCAATGAATAATCTGTGATAGCTGAAATTCAGCACTGGTGAACTCTAAGTTCATGGTTTTCCCCAAATTCAAAGAAATCACTGCATCTAAGTTTTCCTTTATAATCAATATTACTACACTCGTCTAGTAAAATCCATCCAGCCTGAAACCTTGAGATTTAAAAGTATTTTTAAGTTTTATATTTTATTCACTAAAAAATTTTACATACGAAAGTTCAGATTTTACCATCCTTCACCGTTTAAATTAACCTTTTTATATTAGATTCTAATTACCTCAAAGTGAACCCCAACTATGTTTTCTCAATAGGATTTTTCAATCTCCATTTATCCAATCTATGTAAGAATCCTAAACAACTATTGGTTCTTTATTCTCTATGGTAATTTCCCAGAGTCCGTACAATTATTACTAGGTCTTACACAGAAAAAATGGAGTACACCTTAGCCAAACTTAGAAAACAGTGGGTTAAACAAAGCTAAATAAGTTTCTTTCCTGTAGGACTTCATAAAATGAATGTTTTGTGGATTTTTTTAAAGAGGGAGGAAGGGAGGGAGGGAGGGAGGAAGGAAGGAAGGAAGGAAGGAAGGAAGGAAGGAAGGAAGGAAGGAAGGGAGGGAAGGAAGGAAAGAAATCAAATACAAAAACAACAGAAATAAAAAAAAGAAAAAAAAGAAAAGAAAGAAAAAGAGAGAAAGAGAGAGAAAGGAAAAGGAAAAGGAAAGGAAATAAAAAAGAAAAGAGAAGGAAAGGAAAAGAAAAGAGGAACACCTATAATACATATCCCAAACATTATCTCATCTAAAACATCTCCCAGGAATTAGTCTTTCGCAGGACACATTTTAAGAAAAGCTACTGATGAGGTCAAATAAAAAAATTTCCTAGCCCAATTCTTCAAGGCCTTCTACAAAGTGATTCCTCAATTGTTACCTTTGTTATCTCATCTCTAACTAAAGTATCTTTTGCTTCTATATATTATCTGTTTACCTGTTCACATTTAAAACTTTAGTCAAAAATTTACTGTGCTCCAGAAAGCATTCTGAACTAACTTCACTAACTTCCAATAACTTCAGTATGCTATCCAACTAAACATTACCAAAAAACGAGATATTCTATACAATTGAATTTTCCAGTCACCAGAATACTAGTTTTAGTACCCAAAACTCTTACTCTATTCTGAACAGAAATCCAGAACACACTATATATACATCTGCCTTTCCAAAAGAGAACATACAACACACAATTTAACTTTTTGAATATATTTTATGCCTACTTCCTTTTGGCTCTTCTGTCTTGTCCTTCACTATCAAGTTGTTTATTCTTACTAGAATCAAGGGTATATGTTTTGGCACTAACTTCTTTGTCTCCATTTTCCCAATCCAAAATAGACTGAGAAAAAAAGTAACCAAGTTTATTAAAATTGTATGTACAATTCACCTAGCTGAAGTGCTTTCTTGAATATAAAGAAAAAACTTTTAGCACATGACTATAATAACATCTACATTTCTGCTTAGTCTTTGTTGCTTACTTTTTAGCTTTCGGCAGACTTTCAAAAACAAAGGGGAACAGATAAGCAATCTTAACATACTTTATGCTTTGTCCTGTGGGTTTATTAGGGGGAGGATGAAAGGAGGTATTGCAAAACTAACCTAAACAGCTATTAACTATATAACTATGTATTCTTCATACATTATCTCATCAAGTCCTTTTATTTATTCCAAAAAAGGTCTCATAATTACATAATAGTAAATAGCTTAATACAGGGACCAATGTGGGCTCCAACTACTAAAGCCCAATAAATAATGTTTTCCTGGCATATCTTGCAAGAAATTTCTAGTGAACTGACAAAATATACTCATTTGGAGGAGTATTAAAAGTTAACAACTTACGAGCAGAAGCTGAAGTCACAGTATCAACAGTTTTGGAAGCATCTGTATCTTTTCTATTTAAAAGAATAAAAAATTAGCAAATTCTAAGTTTTAAAACTTCTAAATATGCAAAGCTTAAATCTAAAAAACTTTAAAACAATTCAGTCTCAACGTTGTCCCATTTAAACTAAAAACAGTAATAAAACGTTAAAAATGCAGTTGTAAAAGTAAAAAAAATTTAAATTGCAAATTCTCATATATGAAATTACAGAATCACTTACTTTAAAGCGGATGCAGATGTTTTCTTTGAATCTGTTGTCTTTTTCTTCACTTCTTTGTTCTATGAAGGATAATTATTTAAGAAAATTTTAGTTTCTTCTCAAGTTATAAAAAACTTTTGAAAATACAGAAAAGCATACAAAATACATCTAAAATCTTCCTACCCTAAAATATCAATGTATATTACCTTTTTCTATTTATACAAATTAAAACATTTTCTTAAATTTGTGATCATATGGCATAATTTTACATCCCACCTTTTACCATTCATCTAGATTTTATCACTATCTTTCAAAAACATTATTTCAAATATCCTTGACATTTCAGATGTCTAATTGGTATCACACTGGTCCAATCTACCACTATCTGCTTTGATTACAATAGCCTCTTTAACAGTCTCTCTGCTTCTGTCCTTGCCTTTTTGCCCATCCCTACGCTATTCTCAACACAGATATTGCCATTCTCAGATTCAAAATCCTTTCATCACACCAAAAAAAAAAAAAAAAAGGCAATACTTACAATGGCCTATAAGAGTTTACACCACACGTTCCACCCATCCTCTAGCCCCAAATCACCAAATATCTCTTCCTATACTTCTCTGCTTCCAACCCAAGCATCTTTTATCCTCCTCAAACAAGCTACTTAAGTGTGAATCTTAAAAGTCTTTTGCAGCTGTTGTTCCTTCTGTCTGGAATGCTCTCAACCCAGGGAATGGCTTGCTCCCTTACCTCTTTCAAGTGTTTGCTCTAAAACCACCTTTCCAATGAGCCTTTCTGTAACTACCTTATTGAAAGTTCCCCAACAAGAGAACTTCTATTTCTCTTTTCTGTTATTTTTCTTCACAGCACTTGTTTTAATTTCCTTATGGTCTTTCTCTCCCTACCTTTTTAAGTTATTAAAGTCGGTGAGAACAGAGACATTGTTTTATTCACTACTATCTGCAGTACTTAAAATCATGGTTGGCACTTAGTGTACATTAAGTAAATAAACATGTGTTAAATTGATCTGAACTTCATAATTGTCATGTTATTTTATAAATTTCTGTTTTGGGGGCATCCTAGACATTTCTTTTTGTACTATATAAGATTTTATCCCAAACACCTCCCTCACCCAATGACTCAAAGGACACTCATTCTCCTACTTTTATTCTATTAGTTATCTTCAATTTTAAAAGAAATTTGAAACTACTGATTTCCTCTGTACAAATTTAAAAATTTAGCCCTCACTCCTTAGCTACATACCAATTTTTGATGATATATTTTAGACAAAATTATTTTTTAAATAATTTTAAGTAATATTTTCTGCAATTTGTTATTTCATAAAAATGATTTAGATTTTACAATTTAAATGGTTTCATTGCTCATTACCAATAATTTTATATTACAACGTCTCTATTTCTTAATGTTCTTCATTTTTATAGCAATATTTTAGGAAAAATATATAGATGAAATACTTTGAGTCCATGCATGTCTGAGAATACTGTCCTAGCAAAGAATTTAGTATTTGACTTGAAATAGATGTATTCAACTACAATATGAATCAATATTGTTCTTTTAATCCACTCAAACTTGAAAATGCAATGCTCTGCTATCTAAGGCTCAACTATTTCTTTTCATAGTTACACCGTTTCTGGCTGGATGACTGTAAGTTGCCCCTCCATATGAAATTTAAAA
This sequence comes from Pteropus alecto, assembly GCF_000325575.1. NCBI lineage: Eukaryota > Metazoa > Chordata > Mammalia > Chiroptera > Pteropodidae > Pteropus > Pteropus alecto. The sequence goes on from NW_006434709.1 coordinate 1,238,377, forward strand.
TCTTCACCAGTATTTAACTGGTATCTTCTTTCCGGAATTCTAGTTAAATGCAGACTGGGTCTCCAAGATGTTTCCACATGCCTTTCCGCTTCTTAATTTTAGGCTCTTTAACCTTCACTTACTGACTAAATAGACCATAAGCTCCAAGAAAGTTGGAAGCACATCTGTCTTGTTCACCACTGCATCTTTTGCAGATACAATGCCTGACACATAACAGATGTTTGAAAAATAGGTTTTAAATTCGAATGAAATTAAATTCTCATTTGAATTCTGATTGTATCTTTTTTGGGTTATATCTCCTTGTTACTGATTAGATTACCTATAATGCTCAAACAAGTGTTCACTGCTTCCCAGCACTGCTTTTTCATTTCCATGCATTCCTCTTGGAACTTAGTTGACTGCTTGCTGCTCTAGGTTTTAGATGTAATGTCCCCATGAATCTTACTGAAAATACTAAATGGCACCTTTTAAAGTCTTGAGTTTTTTATTTCATTTTTTTTTTTTGTTCTTGCAGAGGGTTGAGTTGCAGCAATATTTCATAGTTGCAACAGTTTGCTATCTATTGAAAAATCTGATTATACTTTTTCTAGATCAAGGGTTCTTGCTTAAGGAAAGTTTTTGTGAGTATTGACATGTGTCCTTTTCTCTGAGAAAAAAGAATGCTTGCTTTCATCATATTATTGGTAGTAGTGGTGGTGAAAGTAGCTCAAAAAGAGTATTAAGAATCGGTGCTAACTATTGAGGTCTAGGCTGGCTTATAATTAACAGAAAGGTAATTGAGTTTCTGTCAGAGTTGATTCTTCAGGTTTAATTACAGAGATGTAAAAAAGTTTTACCTTTTCTGTAACATTTCTTTATTGATTCCAATCAGCAGCAAAATGGAGAGAATGTTCTGTGAATCACAGCCAGAGTCAAGGGGAGTTCTAATATAAAGCATCAAACGTGGGCAGAAAACTTTTTTCTTCGTTTTGAATATTCATGCCAAAATTAAGAGCTGGACCAAGGAAGCTACAGCACTCCCCTTCCTTTCTCTTATTTGGACTTACAGTCTCTTTTTGACTTGCTCTGGCAAGAAAACTTGATGTCTTCTCCTGTGGTAACAGGCCAAAAAAGATGTCCTCATACTTCTAATATAAAGAAGCCATAACCAGAATTTTGTTGGGGGTCCCTCTCCAGTCAATCCTTAAGGCTGCTGTTTTATCAAAACAAGGAGTCTTGAGTTAGCCTCCAAGGCTCCTTCAATTCAGCACCATCCAAACTATATTTAGTTGAAGATTATCAATTAATTTGAAAGGGAGATGGTATGTTTTCTAGTTTCCAGGGCTGATACTTTCCATTATTCATTTTTATGAAAATTAGGATAGTAATTATGGTTGGGTTCTTGGACTTATGTTGCTTCTTTACCAATCTTATCAAAAAGTTGTCCAAGAGAATTATTTTAATCTACCTGAAATACTCTAACATCCTTAATGTATAGGGTGTTATCCTTATAAAATGAGTATCCTTACTTATTTTCCCAGATTAAACTTTTCAAAATTAAAGACAACTGAGCTTCTTCCCAGTTCTCCAAATTTAATGATCAGCCAGGTCTTGCTCGAGTGTCACTAATATAAGCTGTCTCTCCTTTCTACTCTCAAGGTTACTAATCTATCTAAAACTTTTCTATTATCTCAATAGGGAGATGCCTAGACGAGTCTTCTAACAGGACTTCAGTGATCTTCTCTCTTCTCTTCTTTAGTCAATTTGCTAAGCTTTCTTCGCCTCTGGAGTCATTTGCCTAACTAAGTCATTCTTTCAGATGAATCTTTCTAATCCGTTAATTCAAAATAATATTTAACTGTCTAAAGGATAAAGTTTAAGTTCTTAAATTACGCATTCAAATCTTGCTTCCCCTTAACCTCCTCTGCAACTAGAGGTCACAACTGTATCACAGTTCTAATAAATCAAATGAGGATAAAAGTTCTGGGAAACTCATTCTCCCCAGGGGGGGAAAAAAATCAAAGCACATTTTGCTCTTGATATTTATTCCTTTCTTTCTGCTTGGAAGATAAAAGCACAACAACCACCTACAACTAAGGATGAAAAATAAATGCTAAAAATGGTAGTGGAGAGAAAAAAGGCTGGGTTCCTGGAGATATTATGGAGCTGCTACACCAGATATGGACCACCTACCTACACATTTCCTATTGTGAGGTAAATAAACCTCTTATTTGTTTAAGAAACGCTGGTGAAGTTTCTGCTGGTTGAAAAGAAAAGAAATTCTAAATGATAAAATTGGTAATGACTAGGGTTGCCATATAATTCATTATTCAAATCAGGACAATGGGAATATATAGATGGCATGCAGTAGATATAAACTAGGATGATGGATTACTCTAGAAGAAACTAATCGAAAAACAGGAGGAAGAAAGAGAGCCTTTCTCTAATAGCAATTTAAATATTTATGATACATACGAGTAAATACAAATAATAAACTCAACATCTCCTCCAAAAAGTACAACAACATACAGATAAAAATATAAAACTTGCTGAATGACACTAAATGAAATCCCAATAAATGGAGAGATAAGCCATGCTTCTGGACAAAAATAATACTATAAAAACATTAATACAAATTCAATACACTATCAATTAAATTCCCAATAAAAATTTTCAGAGAACTTAAACTAATTCTAAAACTAATATGCAAAAGTGAATGTTCAAGATTAAGCTAAATAAATTGAAAGAACAACAAAAAAGGATTCTACTAGAAATACAGGCAAATATTATAAATTTTATAAATTTATAATTGAAATCGCATAGTACTGGCACAAAAAATAAACAGACTGTTTAACAAAACAGTCTGAAATAGAGCTATGTAAATTGGGTAATTTATACATATGAAGGTAGCTTCTCAAATAAATGAGAAAAAACAAACGGCATAAATGGTGATGGGCTAACTGGCTACATATTTTTGGAAATAATATTGATCCCAATCACACATTATCTCATAAATTATACATTTACACAGTAACGGAAGCATCTTTTTGGCACTGGTACAGAGAAGTCTTTTAAAACAAAAACAAAAGCCGTAAGAGGCAAAAAAAAAACCCAATAAACTTTAGTACACTGAAATAAAAAACTTTATACATGTATACATACAACCAATGGACTAGAAAAAAAATACTTCTCATATAAAATACAAAATGAGTATCTAGGATAATGAATACTTTCAGATGAAATTTTTTTAAAAGACAACTCAACAGAAAAATGGGAAAAAATATATATGACTCAGTAAAACTGGAATAGAAATAGCCTATAATTATATTAAAAGACGTTGGAGTTCGCTAAGAGTCTGGAAAATGCAAATTTAAACTAGATACCATTTTTACATGCTCCATTTTAAAACTGAAAACATTAAGATGTTAACACAGAAATACTATTACACTCATAAATTATCAGACTGTAAATTATAGCTACTTAATGGGTGATCTGGTATTATCTATTACTGTATATCCTATATCCCAGCAATTCCACTGTAGGTATCACCTTAAAAAACACTATCATAAATGTGTAAGAATGACCTGTGAAAGTCATACACTAGGAAGTTAGCTAAAGTCCTATAGTAGTGAAAAATTAGAAATAACCTAAACATGAATCTGTATTTTGAAATATTCTAAATATCAATCCATAAGGAACTGGTAAAATAACTTATATACTCATACAAAGCAATACTGCACAGAAGTTTTTAAAAAATGAGAAAAATCCACATGTACTAATGTGGTTAGATTTCCAAATCAAATTACTGATTGAAAAAATGTTACAAAGTTCCTATAAAGTAGATATTTTTCAGCAGATAAAAATATTAAATTGAAAGAACATACACACACACACACACACAGCAAAATGTACTGAACATTTTAAACTGCTTCTATAAGAAATTCTCTACGGATATATAAACAAACTGAAGCATAGAAAAGGATCTAGAAAGACTAAACTCATAAACACTGACACTTTTAAGGAAGCAAAATGTCCCCTAAAAATATACTTCATGATTGTAATTACATAAAGTTCAAAATAGGCAAAAACTCGACTATGGCATTTGAAGTGAAGATAGGGCAGAAAAGAGGGTTGTAAGGATTTGGAAGAAGAAGTATGCAAGAAGCTTCCAGAATGTTATCAAGGTTATGGTTTATGACCCAGGTAGAGGTTTCACAGATATCTGCTAATTTTGTTTAGCATTTTCTTGCCATTTAATACTGTGTATAGGCCATACAGTCATGTACCAAATAATGACATACTGGCCGTTGTTATTGACAACTGCATATATAACATTGGTCCCATAAGAACCCCCAAGAAAATTCATAGTGAAGGGTTTAGCAAAAGCTTTTGCATTCAACAAGCTCCTTAAAAAGTTTAAAAACATGGACCCCAAAACTGAAAAGTTTTCATGAACAGAGAGGAATGTTCATGGTGAATTATCTGCTTACGAGCAAATCTATGACGGAAAAAAGAAAGAAAACACGCAAACCATCATGGACATATGTCTGAAAAAGAGTGACACCTCCTCAAGAAGACCCTCAAGCAGGTCGTTCCAGAGGTATTCCAGAAGAAGCTAAATGTTATTACAAAAGAGTTGAAAATTTTAAAAAAATTTTAAGTTCATAAAGTAAAAAAGTTATAGTAAGCTAAGGTTATGATTAAAGAAAAATTTAAGTAAAAATTTTAAGTAAATTTAGTGGCCTGAGTATACGGTGTTCATAAAGTCTATAATAGTGTACAGTAATGTCCTAGGCCTTCACATTCACTTACCACTCACTCACTCACCCAGAGCAATTTCCAGTCCTATAAGCTCCATTTACACTAAATGCCCTATACAGGTGTACCATTTTTCATCTCTTACATTTTATTTTTCCTGTATCTTTTCTAAGTTCAGATACACAAATATTTACCATTGTGTTACAACTGCCTACAGCATTCAGTACGTTAAATGCTGTACAGATATGTCATCCAGGAGCAATAGGCTACACCATATAGCTTATGTGCACAGTAGGCTATATCCTCTAGGACTGTGTAAGTGTATGCTGTTCATATAACAATGAAATCACTGAATGACATATTTCTCAGAATGTATCCCCATTATTCAGTGACATTTATACATATACAATCTGTTGCATAAACATGTTTTATGCATTTTTCTGTATGTGCCATACTTAAGCAAAAAACAAACTAATCAACAGCAGTGGTGAAACATCCAAGATCTAAATCTAATTTACCTGTACTTTTTTCTTTCCTGGAACACATACTTTCACATTTTTCCCGTTTACCAAAAGAGGTGTTGTTTCAATGTACTTCATGACTGCAGTAACTGCCTCTTTAAATTCCATTTTCAAGTAAGCCTAAAATAAAATGTATTATTAGTTAAACATCTAACTTAAAATTCCCTGCGTGATTTAATGCTACTCTGTGGAACATAAAACTATGAAATTACCTCAAGTCCTGGTTTTACTCCTCTTTTTGTTTTACTAAAATGTAATTTGATCTTTAGGATGTTTTCACAAATATTTAGCGTTACAGAATTTCCATACCATTACCATGATAAGAGGAGGTAAACAAGGATCCAATGGCAGGCTCATAGAACAGTAAGAAATGGGAAGACAGGGCTCAATAAACAATCAGAGAAAAGGCAGGATCTGGATGTTTCCTGTAGGGCAGATACTTTTAAGGTCTCTTGCAACAAACACTACCCACTATGTGCCCTGTTTTATCTCACACCTTTATGTTCTGCTCAGCCTATGGCTGTTCATAGTTTTGGTGAAATTTACTATGTGATTTATAAGACCACAACTCAAATGTAAAAATAATTCCCATATAAACAAATTCACTTGTTTATTATATATGACCTTATTGGTGTGCTAAAGCAATGGTTGGCAAACCAAGGCATGCAACCTGTTTTTGTAAAGTTTTTTTGAATATGGCTATGTATTCATTTACATATTATCTATGGCTGCTTTTGTACTACAGTGGCAGAGTTGAGTAGTTGCAATCCCACGGCATGCAAGAAAATTTTACTATCTGGCCCCACAGAAAAAATGTGCCAACCCATTCTGAATGATGTAAGACAGTATTTTGGGCCCTTATTCATTTGAATCCAAATATTTCCATAACTCTCAATTACCAATTATGTATATTATGTATGTAGTAAAAGCAGCTAAAAGATCCAACAAGTCTTTATAAAGTAATGACTTTGTAGGCATTTTTAGAACCGACTAAATGACTCACCTCTTTTCTATATGGAACAATGAGGACATTGTTAACTTTTCCAAATGGTTGAAATATTTTCCTAATATCTTCTTCAGTATAGCCATCCTCTGGTAATTCAGATATAAGAAGAACTGAACCATAATACAAAGGCTGGTCTTTCCGAAGCTATTTTTGGAAGGAAAAAAAATTAAAAATAAACCAAATTAAGGCATGAAGTATAGTAATAATTCCCAATATAATTTCTTCTACCATTAATCTTAGTTCTTTAAACAGTTTTTTCTTAATATTTTAGCACAATTAAAAACTTTTTACATTCTAAAGAACAGTGGTAAGAAATGTTTTCTATTTTACAACTGAAACCCAAAAGTGGTCATGAATTTGTAGGTAACCAGTCACAGATGCTCTTTTCTGTTCAGAAGTATTTTATAACAAGCAAGACTTATAGAATGGTCCAAAACTATTATAGTGTATTTTTCTATATAAATCTGCATGGTCCATCACTAATAAAGCTGAAATTATAGCTTTGTTAATTTTGTTCTAATAATTGAAAATGATGTCATAATAGGCATATTTTAAAAGATTCATATATAATACATACAATTTGAATAACCTGTAATATCAAATTTATCACCTATGTTAAAAACTTAAAAAAAAAAAAAAAAAAACTTTAAAAAATTCCCAATGCCACAATTACAAAGCACAAATTGGCAGTTGTGAAAGTCACAGGGACAGAAACGTGCAGAATAGGGAACATAGTTAATAATACTGTAATGACTATGTATGGTACCAGATGGGTGCTAGACTTATGGGGGGATCACTTCTTAAGTTATATAAATGTCTAACCACTATGTTGTACACCTGAAACTAATATATTGTCAACTACAACTGAAATATTAAAAAAAAAAAAAATGTTAAGCAAAGGAAGTAAGAAAGAAAGGGAGGGAGGAAAGGAATAAAGGCAAGCAGATAGGCAAGCAGGCAAGCCAAAGAAGGCTCTTCCCAGTGACCCTGCCTCAAACAAGGTATTGAGTTACCGCCCGGATCTTACTGCAGCCAGCTGTCTAAGCAGAGTGCTTGTCACCTTTGGAAGCAGATGCCCACTTCCAGCAAAAAAATCTGTTTGCCCTCTTCCCATCCTGCCCTGCTCCCCTGCCCAACCCACCCAAAAAGCATGAGTGGATCCAGATCTGCTTGGGCATCAAAACAGAAGTATCAGAAATTGTCTCATAAATGGAGCACTAAGCCCAGCATGGTAATATGTAAAAAAAACCATGGCTGTGGGCGAAGAACAAGGGGCACTTCTCTGGTGTCCCTGGTGTCCTGAGCTTTCAAATCTATTTACTGTCAAAGTATTAAAAACAACCTGGAAAAGAGAGAGCTCTGCTTTTGGCAAGCACCTAGTTTACTCTAAACACACTTCCTCATTAGATGACCTCAATGTCACAGGCAGGACCCAGTACTGGCTGAGATACTGAAATAGGATGGCCAAGTCCGATACTGTGATTTTTAATAAGAAATATATTTTTGGTATTCATCCCCATTCCTAACACAGAGCTCCTAAACTCCTTGGTATTTCCCAAGTAATGAGGGTAATAAAGGTATCTTTTGTTATGTCTCACCCCCATAACTTCTGAGGAAGGCAGAGGGACTGGAGATTAAGTTCAATTACCCATGGCCAATAATTTAATCAACCATGCCTATGTAATGCAGCTTCCGCAAAAACCCGTTAAGGACAGGGGTCTGGAGTGCTTCTGGGTTGGTGAACACACGGAGGTGCTAGAATAGGAGCATGCTAGAAGAGGGCATGAAAGCCCCATACCTTGCCCTATACATTTCTGCCATCTGGCTGTTCCAGAGTTATATCCTTTTATAATAAACTGGTATTCTAGTGGGAAAAAAAAAAAGTAAAAATGGAAAATAAAACTCCCACTGCCACCCCTTAGAGATCTTGAAATAAAATGAAAGAAATGTTACAGACTAATTCATAATTCAGCCTCTTCAAAATTTCCCCTATAATCAACATTTCTTCCCAATGCTCTTCAAAATTAATTTACAGGTTGATAATTTTAAGTTTATCCTTCTAAATAAAAGTTCTTTGGGGGCAGGGAACTGTAGTTGTTGAAAGTACTCTCAGCTAAAGTTAAGAGTAATGTGTACCTAAATACTCAAAGACTTGTTAATATTACAATAAACTAAATATATCATAATTTGGCCTATTGGGAGATACTCTGATAATCTCAGGATGCTTTATATATTATTTACTATAATAGTAATTTAATTAACATAGACAATAAGACAATACCCCAATATTATAATTAGCAGATTAAAGTCCGAAAACACCAATAAATTAGTACCTAGAAAAACATATTCTTCTATACTGGACAACAGAGTATTTGACTTCTGAACTATACTGCAAAAAGTATAAAGCAGGTTGAAAATGATTAATTCTCAGTAGAAACTCATTCTTATAGATTATTAATAAAGATTACAAAAACTTCTTAATGCTGCTGGTGATTACATTCACTTTCCCAATCGGATAGCAAAACCATCAAAATGTTCTCATTTTTGATACATCAAATGCCAAACCTCTAGGAATTGTAAGTCTCAAGATTTTGAATTATTAGACTTTTATTCTATTCAGAAAAGAAACCAATAAAATACTTCATACCAACAGAATTTAACAAGTCATGATTTCGAACTTTAGGGAAAATGAAAATAAAAAATTTAGATGTTTTCTTTGTAATAATAGCAAATGTATGCATACACCTATAGTAACAAATTAGAGAACTACTGACCTTACGCTGGAGAGAAACGGCTTTATCAGACACCTGTTTACATTCTGGTAAGGTGCCATCTTCAAGATTCTTTGATTTGTAACGAGTAGAATACTCTCCTAAATTTGAGTCATTCTTTGTAGAGCTTATAGACTTAACTGATGATTTTGATCCACTGCTAGTTTTAGGTTTTTGTGCTGGTGACTGTCCTTTATCAACTGCTTCAAGATGCTTCTGTTTATTGAATTCTGACACATGCCCAGGTCGTTGTGCTACATCTTCTAATGCCCTTTTTCTATCTAGTAAAAAGGATATAAACACAACCTTAATTGAAAAGAACTTAAGGTAGGAATCATCTTATCCCATTATAAAAAAAAAAGAATAATCCCTCAACTGCCCAAATATTTACCATAGAGCCACTGTCAGGCCAAATAGGGAGCATATATACACACAAAAATTCTTAGTCTTTAATTCTTTCACTCGAAAGACTTTTACATGAATTTCCTTTACCCAGTGACCTCTTATACCAGTGGTCCTTAAACTTTTGGTTTCCATATTCCTTTACACTCTTTAAAATGGAGAATTCCAAAGAGCATTTCTTTGTATTAAATGTATCAATATTTACCATACAAGAAATTAAAAGAGAATTTTAAAACCATTTATTAATTCATTTAATAATAAACTATATTAACATAAATAACATTTTTATGAAAATAACCTGAATTTCCAAAACAAATAAAAAAAATTAGATGAGTAGCACCATTGTATATTTTCCCAAACACTTTAATGTTGGGTTTAACAGAAGACACCTGAATTCTTATAATTGTTTCTGTATTCAATCTGCTGGATACATTATTCTGGTTGAAATATTAGAAGAAAATCCAGCTTCACATAGATAAGTAGTTAGCTGGAAAAAGGGAGACCTCACAGACCTCTGAAAAGATCTCTAAGAAAATATATATAATATATAAAAGAGCTATTTCCAGAAAGGTGACTAAACCAGTATTAACACACAGGTTGAAAACAATAATTTTAAAAAGCTTTAAGTTAATTCATAGAAGACAAGTCTATAATCAATTATTAAGGCAAACTAAGATGTTTGTATATTTTGGTTTTTAAATTCGATGTTGGTTGGATAATACACTCTTCCACACTTCTTCTAATAGTTAATAAAGGGAAGAAAAATAAACTAGGTTGGGATGTGGGTCAGATTTCATATAGCAATTTCAAAATTTAATAAAATAGAACATTTCATTTTGTAAAAACCTTAAAAGGTTTAAAAAGAGCTAAGGCAAATAAAATAACTCAAATGTCAACTTTTGTTAAAACTTAGTAGTATGTAAGTCACCAATTCAAACCTATTAAAATATAGAAATATAAAAATTCAAACTAAAAAAAAACCCTAAAAAATCTAGACAAAATAAGTAGACTTATTCATGACATAAATGTACCTGATGATCTCACTGATCTCCTTAATGTCCTTTCAGGGCTAACTGATCGATAGCTTTTTGGACTGCCTCTAAACAGATTTCTCATTCTATATGGTGAACGGGATCTAGATCTGAATCTAGCAATGAAACGATGGCAAATTCTTGGACTTCGACTTCTTGGTCTATACATATAACGTGTTGGGCTTCGAGATCTATGGAATCGGTGACTTGAGCTTGATCTCCTAGACTGTCTAGGGCTTCGAGATCTATTGAATCTGTGACTTGAGCTTGATCTCCTAGAATGTCTAGGACTGGGGGAATGAGAACGTCTTCTTGGAGTTTCATTTTCTTTTCTGTTGCCTTCATTTCTACAAAGTACAGAAAACACAAAAAAGATTCAGTAATTTAATGTAAACTATTTTAAGAAGTACCTTCTTAAAAACACACTATTAACAATACCATACTCTGATATTATGTATTTATTAAAAACAAAAGCCTGTTTGTTATAATTCAGGCTTGAGATAAATAAGTAATCAGAACAGACGATCAGCCCTCTAATTTCTTGGATCCCTATGTTTCGCTAATTTACAGAAGAATACCATCATCAATTTCTTGGGCTTTTCTTGAACCACTATTAATAGCCGATTATGTTTTAAAAGTATTAAGTTATATAAAGAATTTCGGAAATGATTTATAACTGCTTTTCAACATTTTTTCCTAAAAGATTATGTCATTTACAAACATTTCTTTGACTGCTGTACTTGTACACACAGGCACTGAATAGGGAACCACTAGAGAATAGAAAGCTTAATAAAACCATTCCTAGCCTTCAAGGCATTTATAATCTAAGATCCCACAAATATAAAATAATAATAAAAGAATAAAGTATTTTGATAAAAGACTAAAAACATAGAAGTTCACAGAGGAGAGCTATCACATTTAAGCTAGGGTAATTAAAGAAAGATTCATAGAGACTGTTGCATTTGCCTGCTGTTTATAAGTAAAAATGGTCAAAACAGGACTCAATTTAAAACAATACCTTTAAAAAAAAGTACTTGTTTACTTTTAAAAGAAAATTGAGTTTCAATAATACCACCATTAAAAAAAATTACCTTCTTGATGGGAGGATCTCAGGATTCCAATCAGGATATCTATTTTAGGAATAAATGATATTAACAGTTAAAATAAGACTAAGGCTCAATATATCTATTCAAAACCTATGTTTACAAAGTGACTTATTAGTATATTAAAATACAAAAATTTTCTTGGGAGTAAAATATTTTGAGCATCTAATTCCATAAATAATCAAAGTATTATGCTAGTAAGCAATTTGGGGAAAAGAAACATATTCCCCATACTTTTAAAGGCTTAAATATTTTTTTTAAAAGTAAAACAGGCAGTATACCTAACAGTGTTAAGATGTACAAAACAGGTACAAGATACAAACTTAGGTAGGGGTACAAAGAGGGAAGACAGTTGACGTACTTTGCAGAATTCCAGGGGACATGAATGGTGCCCCTTACATTGTACCAAGTGGTCCTCAGAGAGATACATCTAGTGGGAGAAATCAGGAGAGAATTCACAGAAAAGGTTGCTTTTTCTGGTAGCCCTTAAAAAGGTCTATCAATAGGCATGGATCAGGTTAGGTTTCCTGCAGTGGCAATACAGAAAAAAAGGATTGGAGGCAAAACACATGTTCTATTCCAGAAACCAGTCTGGCTGCAGCATGGCAATCATAAAAAGGAATTATGAGCGGGGAAACCTAGAAAGGTAACTCAGAGATAAACTGTAAAGGTCCTTGAATCCAGGTAATGAAATTGTACATAAGTAAAAGGGAATCAACACATTTCTGAAGTGAAGAGAACACAGGAATGTTTTCAGAACAATCAGAAATAAATATCTGGAATTAGGGGAAAGGATGAGGGCTGAGATATTTAGAAACCAGGCATGTAGAAGCCACAACTATAGTACAAAGAGTGAGAGACTAAAACAGAATGGAGTTTGTAGAAAAAAAGAGGGCTGAGGACAGCATCTTAGGCACACCAACACTTAGAGAGTAAAGCAGACAAAGATAAACCAATGAAAGAGATTAAGGGATAATCACATAAAAAGTAGAAGGAACAGTAACATCACAGAAGCCTAAGAAAACAACATCTTCATCCATTTCTAGAGAATCTGGACTCTAAAGGTTATCTGAAAAAATGGTGATTAAATTAAATCATTCAAAACCATTAATATTCAAAAATATAATTCCAGTAACCAAGAGAGTCAGGTACGGAAATGCAAGCAGCAGACTCTTTCAACAGTTACCTGGCAGGAAAATAAAGTTAGATCAAAACCTTAATAAAGGTAAAGTGGTTTTTATTTGTTGCTATTTGTCTCAGACATTAATAGCTTGACTTGACGGCAATTCTCAACTCCTTTTTCCTTTGCCTACCTCTATTACAAAGGCTAAAAAAAGCTAAATATTTGCTATCCCAGCCTCCTTAGAAGATAGCCAGTGATAGATTCTAACCAATGAGACAGAGATGCAAAACCACTGGCAAACTTCCGAGAAAACTTTTGCCCCTTCTTCCTGCTTTGAGGTGACAAACTATGAGAAGACAATGTTAATTTTAATCCATTGTATCCATCATCTAGCATCAACAGTTGTCAAAACGTGGATAATTTTGTTTCATCTACTCTTATACTTTTTAAAACTTTCCTTACTCTGTACTAAGATCAATTTCTAGTCTTATGGTATAGTCCTTCAAATCAGTGGAATCAAACAAAGCTGGATCTAAATGTAGGTGCTGCCACTTAATAGCCTTGTATCTGAAAGCCAGTTACTTAATATGAGTAGGTCTTAGCTTTCTCGTTGTGTGTACAATGCTGGAAATACAGTTGGCTGTTGACACATGCTAGTTATTAAATGTCCAGAGCTTTCCAATTTATGGATTCACAAGAGCTTAAAGACTATTTATTATTCAAGTGTTGGCAACAACGTTTTAGATCTTCACTAGGTTGACTGCCAAAATGCATGTTCTTGTTTCTGCTACCTAGGACAGAATGATAAAGCATATATACTATTCTGCAAGTTGAGTTTGGATGGTCTACATATTACCTAACTAGTTTAAAATGTATTTCAGAAGCATGATACTCCTTACACAGGCTGTATAACAATGGCTAAGAACAAAGATCTATGTAATTGACATTACCTGTGTCCCAACATGGTACAATAAGCAGACACATCACCTATAAAGTTTTTCTAACAAAAATGTTCAACCTGAATTTAACAATGACGAAACAAACAGAAAGCAGAGAATGTGGTACATTCTACAAGACAGTTTTCTTGGACGTTTCAAAAGAAGTCAACATCATAAAAATATCCTAAAAAATAAAGGGCACAAGGTAAACTGTTCTAGATTAAAAGAGACTGCAATGCATGAATCCTGACTGAATTCTGGATTGGAAGGGTGTATGAGGGGTAGGCAGGGATAGTTATAAAAAGCATTTGGGAAACAGGTGGAAGACATGTTTAATTAAAAAGTGAACTGTCATAATGTCTGCAATATATTTTCAAATAGTTCAAAAAATTTATACATAAAGATATAAAACAGATGTGCAAATGTTAATAAATTGGTGAAAACGAAGAATATATGAATGTTTACTATCTCTTCAAACATTTTGCAGCTTAGAAATTTCTCAGCAAAAAATGTTGAGGGGAGAAAAAAGGGAGCAAAGATCCACGAGTCAGACAGTATTTGTTGGGTAACAGTATGAAATTTGCTTCTTTATGACTCAGTTTCCTCACTGGTAAAATCACAAATAACAGATATATGCTTACTGTGGACTGGGCGTTATTCTAAGTGCTTTACATAATTATTTACTCTTCAAAGCAATCCTATGAGATAAATATATAATGATTATTTGTGGCCTTCTCAAGTTAACCAACGACTCTGTCATAATCCAGAAAGATCCAACAAGACAAAGAAAAGGAAGAAGTAATAACCCTTACAAAAAAGAGTAAGAATTTAAATATACATTAGTAGAGGAATGACTAAACAGATTAGGTATAAAACACAATGAAACAATGCAGCTTAAAAAAAAGCAGAGTAGCATATATTTGGCCATAGAAGGATCCCAAACACTTAATCAAATCTAATTTTTATCTTTTAATTTTTTTTAAGTGGAGAGAAAGCCATGAAGAATTTATTCAACAACACACAATTTGAAAAAAGGTAAAAATGTAGGACAGAGTATTAAAGTGGCAGGTATTGAAAGCTTAAAAACCTTGGTCCTATGTGCATGAAAAAGATAGGCTTACCTAGACAAAGGCTTTATCAAGCATCCATGCTATCTGATCTAGTAAATTAATGACAGTGCATAAAGCTAAAATCTTCTTTCTAGCATTAATGCCTACCTACAGCAAGTCACTCTCTCCCACCCAAATCCTTCACCTTCATAACCTTTAGACATCCCACTGGGTAACTGTGGAAAAATTTGTGGCTTAGGAGTAATTTTCCATATACAGTAGCTGTAAAGCCTATCCAATTCAGGTAATGATTATTTCTGTATAATAACCTATGTTTCTTTGTAGAGCATCTATATAAGGAAGCAACTCCAAACTCTATTCTTATTCTATATGATTCAGGTAGGGCTTGTATCACTCAACACCAGGAGTAGGCACAAGGCAGAACCCCATATTCCTACAACCATTATAACTGGTTCAGAGATGAACAACTAACTCAAAGTAGACCAAAGAGTCAAACCAAGGACTTATACAAGAATTATGAGAAAAGAGGTGCTTTTTTCCCCCTTTGACTTCTGAAATTGCTAGCTATACAGATCACTTAAACCCTGAACTATGAGGGGGTCATTTGCTCTGTGGAAAAAGTGTGCCTGCGATCTCGTAAGGCCAAAGCAAAAGGGAACAGCCAAGAAATCAAAATACTTCTGACACTTTGGTTTTTGTTGAGCATCCAATTCATCTATTCTGAAACTAGAACCATTCCTTAAGCTTCCTAGTTAAATGATCTAATAAGTTCTCTTTCTTTAAAAACAACTTTGGTTAGGTTTATCACTTATAACTAGAGTCCTAGATAATCTCAAAAAAATTTGGTCATGTTTTCATAAAGAACCAAATTAAAAACCAAAACAGATGCCACAGACCCATTTGCCCAAGTGCAATCAGTCTAGTGACCAGAAACTGGACATCCAAACTCTATCAACATGTTTAATAACGCTAGGCGGAACACTATTTAATTTTATGTTACGTCAAGGGACATAAGAGAATACTGTTAAATCACACTTTTCACCTTCATAAGTGCCCTGTCCTAAAGAAGGAAAAGGTAGAAGAATTGAAGAACCAATGTTGAGGAACTAACACATCTAGCTTGTTTGTCTCCTACTTAAGTTTTACTCTGAAAATAGGTTCTAATTCAAAGGAGAGCTTTAGACCTGAAATTAAATTAAATATTGGTATTGGATTGGGTGGTTTTTAGTTATTCATCCTTGAGGGGTGAGGGGGCTGACCCAAGAAGGGAAAACTATCTACTCTAAATTACATAAACCATCCTAAGGAGTACAAGCCAGCAAGAAATGAACCAATGATATTAAACATCTACCTACTCATATTAGGAAGAAGTCAGAAGAAAAGATCATATTTAATTCTCTCCTTTTGGAAAAAGATAAAATATACTTCTATAAAATTAGTACTTTAAATAGGCAATACTATTCTAGAAATATTTATCTTCGAAGGACCACACTGAAGGTACTAAACAGTCATACCTGAGCATTAACTATTTTATAAATTTGCTACCTATAAAAAAGAAAAAATAATTCTTACTGTTGACGTAACTGTCGGCAGCTCTCAATATGAGTAGATGTATTTTGATGCTGAATCCAATCCTATTATAAAAGGAGAAAAGTGCTGAAATTAGAACATTCCTCATTGCTGACTAATGAAATTAGGATTTTTAAAATGATAGAGCATACTTTTTCCCCCAAAACTAAACAAATCTAGTTATAAAGAGCATTTAGCTACTCAATAAAATTTTTACAAACAAAAATAAAGGCCTCCAAACAAAGGCACTTAATATCATACGCCTCTTTGATGCCATTTTAAAACCTTTTAGTATAGAAAGCATTTTAAAAATCATACCATGTCTACTCATTTTGAAATCAAACATATATATTGAAAGTTGGAGAAAATAAAAGTGTTGATTAGAAATAATTCATCTCCAATATAAACACAGCACTCCAGAGAACATCAAAAACTCTATAAATAAAATGGTATCTGAGATGGCTTTTACCTCTAAAATTCAAGCTAGTAACATTAACAACAACAAAAAATCCTACCTCTTAGGCCAGTACCATTCCAAACAAGGTACTCACTATATTGGCAAAGGATAAAATTAGTAAAAATATGAAAAGTTGGTGATAAAATCTATTTATTTTCAAGATTTAAGGGGAAATAACACCATTTTAAAAACACAATGTCCCTTACATGAAGAGCTTTTACAATGAACAAATGCTTTCTTATACATTACTTTCTTTACAAATCTTCCCTAAAATTACATTCTGTACCCATAAATACCTTCTGGAAAATACATCTGATTAAAAAAAAAAAAAAAAGCACAATACAGTTTTCAAAGATAAAGTCCCCCAAGTGAAACAATTAGTTAAAAGCAACATGTATATTACTCAGTGTTTTATTGTTTCTCCAGCATTTGGATAAGGCAGAAAACTTACTAAACAGTTTTGTATTTTAAAATGTTCCTAGAGAAAAATGTTATTCATTTCCATTCCAAAAACACTCTATTTTGTCATTGCTATAGACGAACTAGAAATTTCCAGTTAAAACCACAGTTGACACTAATTATGGACTCTGCCTTGTCAAGAACTATCTGAAAATAAGTGAATGCTACTTGCAATGCTCAGTAACAGGTTCTGACAAACCCTAAACTATTTCATTAAACCATGACACTGATTGTAGATTGCAAAAAAAAAAGTCTGCACAGCCTGCTCAGCAATACAAACGGAGGTTGGCAATTAGTCTCTAGTATTGCTAAACCCATGTTTTTGACAGTAACTGGACAGTTTACATCAAACAGACACACTGGCAGGTAGTAGACTGGGCATGATTTATTGGAACCATAAAATAAAATAAAACTTATTTTATTTGAATAAGTTGAACAAATCCAGAGATTTTAACCCCAAATCCAGATTTCCTGCTCTTCTTGAAAAAAATATGAAGATATAATACTGCACATGTATGTATTCTATATAGCAAATACCAGCTTATGCCGATAGCTGCCCTATTTAAGGCATATTCTCTCCAGTCCTACACACACATATACATGCCCGCTCCGTCTTTTAATAGGTCCACTTCACTCACTGCCATTACTTGATTTAAACTCAGTAAATATACCTATGGCACCCCAGTTTCAAGACTAAGTAACAATATGCAGATTAGAAAAAGGTCTCAAAGCAGTACTGCCTCTCCAGAGAAAGTGATAATTGCCTACTAAGCAGGAGATGCTGCAAGGACTATATAGACTTGAGAGAGCCCAGATCGAAGGTGACACTTTTCCATATCCTCCATCCAACTACCTTAAAAATCTTTCATCAGTACTTTTCTCAAACTGAATTATTTCTGTCAGAAAGTTTTTAAACCAAAAACAGCCTTCTAAATCAAGGACAGTCAAAAAGTCATAACTTCTAAACCTAAAACTTCCTCCTCTAATGTCTAAATCCCAATTTAGAAAAAAAATACATTTCATATTCTATTGTTGCTCTTTTCAGGCTCATTTGAAAGACTCCAGAGGTGGAGAACGTACTGTCAGATATTACTAAGAAAAAATTTGCAATTGGTAATTTACATTTATTGGCCACATATTTATGTCATATATGCACTTACAAGGCAGCAAAACATATCACAGAAACAGGAGAGGTGGTTTGTGTCATCTCATCATTTAGTCATCTAACAGTGAAGAATCCCTATCATTTAGTCATCTAGTAGTGAAGAATTCATTGGTTAGCTCCATTGTGCAGCTGTGACTGTAAAAGATGTTTGTTTAAATTGGCAATCAATCTCTGTGAACTCTAATGACCATTAATGATTTCTTTTCCTCTCTAAATTTTACTTTTATTGTATTAGCCCAGCTTTTTACCAGGGAAGCCTCAATTAGTGCCTTACCTTATCTCTTCTTATTCTTATTCATTACACAGTTCAGCTAGATTTATTTCCCTAAAATATACTTTTAACCCATTTCCCATGTAGAAAAAGTGCATCTCGCTGCCAGCCTTAATTTTACATAAACACGCTCTTTGAGGGTGAAGTAAATCTGACTGGTTTTCAATGTGAAAGTAAAATATAAAAACCTTTCTTGGAGTTATTTCGAAACAGAACCTGTCTCTAATCCTAATGTAACAAACGTATACACATATCGGATTCATCAAATGCATCTTCGGCTAACAACTGTTTGAGAACAATGTTAACATACATCACACATAGGAATGCTATATTTTCTAGGATTTGAAATTTTCACAGATAGAGAATTACTATATTTTGTAAATGAAAATACCACTAAAAACAGAATGCTATAAATAGAATGACGTCATTTGTTTCCAAAGACTATCGATATACTAGAGCAATATGAAAAGAATAATTAAAGCAAGATATTTCATGGCAGACTGTGGAGATAAAGTTAGGACTATAATCCGTGAGTTATCTTGGGGTAAATGCTGCAGCCACAAGCACTGCCGGCCAGTATTCTCAGGGAAAATCAGAAATGGGTTAACATGTTGTTTCATATAGCGAGAACATTAACTGGCTTCCTCATGCCTCTCATACCTGAAGTTTAAACTTCTTAGGTTCACTTTTCAAGGCCCTTTGTACTTATTGTTGCTGCTCCCATGTGAAATGTTATCCCTCCTCCCCTAGGTATACTGAAGTCACATCATTCAAGACCTATCTTCATTCATCCTACTTCATAAAGTCTTCCTTCCCACATCATTGTAGTCCAAAAAGACTTACTGTAGTTAGTCACTATCAATTAGTCAATTAGTCTTATCTAGACTATACAAAAGTCTTTTGATGTCAGAAAGCATATTTATACTTTTTAATTACATACCGCTAAATACCTAATAGGTGTTGGTAAATTGATAATGTTGGCCTGAACTGATATAAGCCTGAAATAAAGAGAAATATTAAATATCGCTTCTCTACAGAATACCCAAACAAGTTAAATACAATCAACAAATCATTCGTTGTCCTCTCATTTTTTAAAAATTCCTTAGGTGTGTAATTAGAAGACAATGAGACTGTTTAAACTGTTTAAGAATATCTGAATTTTTTAGTTCTTCATTTCTGCCCCAGCACTTAACATAGTCATGTACAAAACTGGTAATTAGTAAACGCAAACTGAATAAAGGTACACCTTTTCTATTCTACAAATAAAAATTTTTAAGTTCTTTAGGATATTTTTCTTGGATTCATCATGACTAATTTAAAGTTCAAAATAAATGGAATAGAGAGTGCTTAACATCCAAATCAGTACTTAGGCTAGGGCTACTTACAGATTATGACTAAGTGCTATGAATTATTCTGAGATTTTTCAAGACTTTGCTATCCCTTTTGATAGGGTAAGGCAACTATTATTAGAACTCAGCAAATCTAGTTAAAATGAGGTAGAGAATGCTGCTTTCCTTTGCTGGAGCTAACCTTAAGACAAAAGCATCAGTTCTAGATATCAGGTTCTTGTTGGCTGAAACCTGGTGAGTAGGTAATAGACAATAAAAGGATAGGACTGAAAGGAAAAAAAAAAAAAACAAGAATATCTACAGATTTTTAAGCCTATTCAAAGTATATAACTCAATGCTATGATCTTGAATCAAAGCTTGTTCCCATGGAAAGTCCATTCTTTCCTGACCATTTATGATATAAATCTACAAATCACATTAGTAAATAGACGTGGTTTCCAAACATATATGCAAATAAAACATACTTGGAAAATCTTACTCAAATCCACCAATGATTACTATCAAATAGTATATTCTACATTACTCCTCAGCACCTCTATAAAATACTTCTTTCCAACTATACTAACCATGAAGATATCTACAGCTTCTTTATATTTTAAGGATTTTTCTCTAAATTCTTATCACTTTACACTCTATTCACTGAGCCCACAGCTAGTCCCCAAATAACTCATCTTGACTCAATCTTACTATGGATAAAGTTATTTTAGGAAGCCCTTTCTCATGCAACACTAAAAATTCTAGTCCAGAGAGACTCAGAAAATATTTAAACTGACAATAACTGTCTTTAGCCCAAGATGGGTAGATACACGCAAGGCTATACACTGTCTCTTCAAAGTGTGCAGTACAAATGCTTTATTCCAACTTTTTATTATACTAACAGATTCTCTTATTTAAATAAAAGTGACTCGTGTGACATTGTCTTTTAAGTATACAGTTTATGTTATATAAATTTTATGTTGCATAAATTTCCTGGGATAAATAATCAAAAGTTCAAAATAAATGGACGAACCATGTGGTGTGCCGTCACAGGAATACAGAAAGCCTAACACTCAATTAAGTACTTAGGCCAGGAATACTTAGATTACAACTAAGCATTGCTGTTGTGATCAAAATTAATTTCTGCTCTTTCCTTAATGCCTAGTTAACACCAGCATACATGAGAATTCAGAGGAAACTTGGGCGATGAGTATCATTATACAGTGATCTTTAAAAACACTCACCTTCAAATGACTACATTCTACGTTACACAGAGAACACAAATGTGGAAATATTCTTGGAGACGCTGCATAATAATCATTCATCATTGAGGGAGTTGGAAGTCTCTTCATCTTCTGGGCATCAGCATGTGAAAATTTTGGTAGCCAGGATGCTTTCACAATCCCAAAGGGAGAATGAATGGGAATGTCAGCCTCTGACTGGTAATTCTTTTTACTTCCTCCTGATCCACGCACATTAGGTGAATTAATCACAGGCTCACGTGGGATTCGTTCCTGTTGGCTTACAGATGAAATTAATTCCGATGAAAAAGGTTGCTGGTTCATAGATGGAGGAATCAGAGACTGACTCATTGTCTGGTTAACTGTTTGGCTAATGGATTGGCTGACAGATTTTACAGGTTCAAGGACTGACTGTCCTCCTGAAATGCGTAAGCCTGACATCTTGGTTCCACTCTCAACTGGGAAAAAGGTCTGATTATTGGAGGACTCACTGGGGAAGTCCATGTGTCGAAACACATCTTCAACAGGAAACATAGAATTACACATAACATTTGGTGCAGGAACAGATGCAGAAATGCCCTGCTGGGACCGAAATTCATTCTTGACCTCATCAGTTGGAATTTCAGGATCATAAATACGTACTTCAAGTGGATCTTCTGTGTAGCCATATTTGCTTGCATGCCCATAATCAATCACATTACTTGAAACTGCCTCGCTACCAAGTGTTTCTTTATTTCTGCTCTGAGAAGGTAAATTAGGTAATCGGCGCCCCATTTTTCGCATTCTTATATCCCTCAAAATTAATGGCATATTTTCAGGAGTTAGCTGTTCATCAGGATAGCGGCTGAGTTCTTCTAAGTCTTCATTAGATAATCCAAAACTTGCTAAGATACTTGAGGCACTCTCTTTTGTATAGCGGTTCTGCACTTTAGGATTCTGCTCTGTAACCTGTGTTACAGAACTCTGTTTCACTCCCACTGATGCAGATATCTGAGGCTCATCATCCCACCGACTACTATGAGGTTTCCCCTTCTTTTGTTGTGCTTCATGAAAATCCAGTTTTTCTTTGGTCAATCTTGGATCAGTTCGGTGCTGAGTTACCTGAACATTCATTCTCTGTGGTCCCAAGTTCTGATAAGATTCATGGCCAGCAAATCTGTGTGGAATTCCACGGGCTCTCCCTGCTGGGTAAAATCTTGGGAGACCCATAGATCCAGGCCTCATAAATGGTCCTGGAGGCCTCATCCCAGAAGGGTTAGGTGCTCGTGGCCTCTGAAGTGGAAAGTTTCCTCGAGGATTAAACCTGGGTCTCGACATGGCTATTTTCAAAAAAGCCTGATTTAATAAAGTATAAGGTGGTGTTGAACTATGTGAGGCAACGGCATTCAGCTGCTGAAGCGCCAACTGAGTCTTAATCTGAGCAAAGTGCAAAGGAGATGGGCCCAACAGAAGTGGGTTTGCAATGCCCAGGTTCAAGGAATTCACAAGTGGTGCGAAATTTTCCAAGAATAACACAAAGCTGAAAGTTAAAACACAAATATTAGATCATTTTAACTCAAACTACTTCATGAAGTGGGTTCTACAGCCAGTGTAAAACATTTTGAAACAAAGGCACGAAACCATTCTGCATTTCATACACTTTTAGAATAAGTGCTTATGAGGATTTTAAACTTTCCCAAAAACCTTCTCTTCTTTTCTTTCCCGAATCCAGAACACAAACCCCAAACCTCAAAGCAGAGTTCATGTACACTGTGTTGCACTGGGTGCTGTCCTAGGTGCTGAGCGGTAATTACAACTCCTAAATAATCTTGAAAAACAGTGGGGATTTATTTCACGCTTTAATACTGGAAAAAAAAGATGAAGGCATTAAAATACTTACAAAGGCACACACACTTAATACGTATCTTATCAGATGTACAAACAATGAAAATAGGAACTATGAGCCTAAAATTTTACAAGATCCATTTTTCCAAGACAGAGCTTCCTTGAAATCACGCCTAATAAATTCCATATAGCAATTAGACTGTACTTAAGCTTCTGCTGTTAAATAGTTGTTGTTTTTTTAAGATGAAAACTTGTCACCAATAACCTGACTGAAGTCTGACAGAAAATGTGCAGTAGCATGGAATTGATTATAACATTACAACATAATATGCAACAAAACCAGTCGCCATTCTCTCAGGTTCCCTCCACGGTAAGAGTATACACAAAAATATATGGATAATAACAATGACTACAGAGTATTGCACATGTGCCAATGACTGTTCCAAGTGCTTTACATGAACTGATTCGTTTCTCAAAACTCCGAGACACTAAGGCACAGAGAAGTAACTTACATAGATTTAATAAGTGGCTCGGCGGAGATTTGATCCCAAGGTAATTTGGCCCCATAATCCATGTTCTTAACTACTGATAGATGTGAACAAGAACATCTTGCAGTTCCCAGGCATTGTATTAGTTAAAACTGGTTGCTGCCCAGCCCATCGGAATGCAGAACTCATTCCAAACCACTTCTCAGAGAAATAGTAGTACTTTAGCTATCATTCAGGACCAAGGTCAGCAGTCACAGAACTTGCTCTTTCAATTCTCAGTTAAAAAAAAACAAAAACGGAAAGAAAAGAAAAGAAAAAAAACACAGACTGTGGCTATGCTTTCTATCAAGTTCCTATGTTTATACCTGATAGAAATGCAGGGCAAGAAATGTGAGGTATTTAGGCATTTACACCTACTATGAATTCTATTTGATGATCATCCCTTTCTGGTTCAAGCTACAACTTCAACTGTAACTCTATTATATACTTTCTTCTTTAAACGTAGTGTTAGTGAAATGTTAATTTGGTTGAGAAATTGGCTTTATCTGGTTAACACTCTCCCTGCCAACCATCCTGCATACTGCCACATTTAATTTTTATAAAAGGACATTTTGCCACATTGCTTCTCTGTTCAAAAATCCAAGAGAATCTCATTACTTTTACTTCTTAGCTTTATGTTTATCTAGCCAATCTCTGCCCTTCTAATTTTACCAAACACTTACTCTAGCTAGGCCTTTTGCTCCTATTCCTCTCTTCTCACATGCCTTCATCTCTTCCAATCTAAACAAATGAATAAAAAAAACCTTGCCCTGGACCTGACTTAGTCGATTTTACTCATTCTTCAAAGTCAGACTCCATTAAACCTTCCTTGACTACCAGGGCCCAGAATGAGTCTCCTAACAAACTTCCTTATTTATTGCTTATATCATTTGGGACTCATACTTTTTACTATTTTGTTTTTGTGTGCTTATTTGCAGCCTTTTCAACAATCTAGTGTCAATTCAAGACACGTTCACTATTGTCTTGTCTCCCAAAACTACTAAAACTACTCAAAATGCCCTTAAACATTTGTAAAACTATCAGAATGATCACACCCAAAATCCTCATAACTGACATAATTAAATTTCAAATTAGAATGAAACACAAAAAATACAATAAACATTACGGACTTCTGATTCACCAGACACAAGCAGCAGACACAAGCTTACTGAATAATGATATCCAACTTCTCTGTAAATAATGTTCACGTATAACTCCAGGTCTTTTTAAACAATCATAAATCATATGAAACTATATCTACCTTCTACAACAAAAATACTTCCAAGAACTTTTCTTTACCCAGTCCTTAAAAACAGTCATCGCTTATGAAAGCAGTTTGTCATCTAGTTACATCCTTTATGCACTATTTTTCTTAACTGGTAAAGACGCCTCTCACAACTTCAGGAGCACAAACTCTTCAAAATATTTTCTCCCCCATTAAAACCCAAAAAGGGACAGATTTCAGTCAGTCATCTAATTATCGCATGGAGCTGTAAACAAGTATCACTGAAAGTATCTACATTTTAAGTTTTTTAAAAGCAAAAACCAATGGATTTCCTAATGTGGCTAGCACTGTCTTACACATTGATGTAAGTATACATTTATAGAATGCAAGAGAACAGCCATTCACATACTATATACTGCAGACACTAGTGTTCTGTGAGACTGTAGGTCTTCTACAAAGGAATTCCCTGGTCAAGAAAGTTTGAAATGCATGCGCATGCTACCCTTGTTAGAGGGGCACAATACCTACTGCATACTAAAAGCTCTGAGGTGTCATGTTGTCAAAAAACTTTCATTTTGTATTTCCCAACCTTAAGTTTTTCATCCCAAGCGTGATAGCTGAAATATTTAGTAATTGGTAAAGCACAAGCAATGAACAATCAGAACAGTAATTTGTGCCTTATCGTGTGCAAGCTGAGTCCTCAGTCCATCTTTCCTCCACTTCCCTTAGTTGTTATGCACAAAGTGATGGCAGGGAGTCCTAAGGACTAAAAGAGTGGGGAAGTCAAGTCCAACCTTGGGGCAACAGCTACTTACTAATGTGGACAGAATTATTTCAATATTTTAACAACTGGCCTATCTGTATCAGTGTGTAGTCACTGGCTATCGGTCCTGAAAAGACACCAGTCTTTCACAGAACAATCTAAAGTATACATAAAGATAAGAATAAAAGGCCTTTTCCTAATTAAGGAATTTCAACTATCAATAAGCAGAAGTTTGGTTTGTTTGCATTTTTTAGGAGCCTTAAAAAAAATTATGCTAGAATTCTTGTATCATTAGTCCATTGTGAAGTCTAACATAATGAGAACAGAGTAAAATTAACAGCCATAGCTCCCCCAAAGATATCTCTCCCTCTCTCTTGGGTAAGACAAGTTAGAAGCCTGTTCAGCCATTGCTATTTATTAGCGTTCTGAATCCAGGATCTTCTAGCTAAAGAAAGTTTCTCTCTTGGCATGCATACCCTAGATAATCCATTATAAGTAAATATCACTTTCAGTAGGTCGCCTACCAACCTCCTTTCTGAGAACAAGTTTCATTAATCCTCCTGTACTTTAAGTCAACACTTCTCTTAACTTTTATCCCAAGATTCTTTCCTAATTTCAGACTTCTAAATCTAGCATATTTTTCCCTTTTAGTTTATATTTAACATTTTCAGATAGTAATCCACTAATGTAAAATCATCAAACACCTTCTTATACTACCATATCATTTCTAATTCTGGTAGAGAAGTTTCTGACAAAGTAGTCATCAAAACATTATCATTAAAAGAGAAATTATGGTAAGTTACTTTACATTATACATGTGTTCAGCTGTCTACAGTTCTATTCCAACAACAATGATGTGAATTTTAAATCAGAAGCATGAAATACAATGTTGAGCATTGGTCATTGGTAAGAACTGACAAATACATTTTTGAAACTGTAATAGTCTGCCTACAATTTTTATGCCAAATAACATCTTCAATGGCTAAAATTTTTAAAAGTAATCTTGTATTTTCTTTGTGAACAAAATTAAGTATGTTCATATTTCATTTGTGTTATTTTCATTTTATTTTAAAAGCATAAGCACATTTTTAATCATATAGGTAAGATACTGTTTAATCTTCTCAGAGCACATTCACCTCAAATAAAATGTTTTGACTAAAAAGATGCTTGTATTTATATTTCAAGCTATTTATAAGGCATTATAAATTACACTTAACAATTATATAATTCTGAAGCCCTATTTCTTCAAATCTAACTTAAGGATAGGCAAGGCCCACACCATCAGCATACTTTTTCCTTTGTCACTTAACTTTTCTCACCTTTCTCTTATTTAAATTTCAGCCCTATCAATGATGCAACAGGGTAAAATTACTTAATGCAAATTCTAACACCAGATACAAGCACAAGAATTTGTGGTATTCTCAATCGATCCATGGGAATACAAATTCCAAAATCAAGTATCAGGTCATTCGGCATAGGTTTTAAAAATACTAAAGAAAACTCAAGAGAAACTGTCTTAACAATCAGAGAGTAATTTCAAATCCAGCAGTTATCTACCCAGTTAACAAATAATGGGCATTGCTGTTCCAGGTGTGGAAGTAGCAAAGTTATTAAGTCAGAACAGATCTCTACCTTCACAGAGCTAACACTTCACTTTTTAAGATGGAGCTAATGTCTCATAAGAACTGGAGAAACCAATAAAAAAAAAAATTACAGAAACCAAAATAATAAAATTTAGTTAGAATTCTCCTAGAAATTTCCCTTCTCACACTTCTGCAATTTAAAGGGCTTGCAGTGACTGGAAACTGGTTGACTAAACTATGGTATATCTATATTATGCACTTGGAAAAAGAAATGCTATTATTCATTCATTAGGATAGACCTTAAGAACTAATGGATTAAAAAAACTCTTTAATTTTATATTAGCCTATGGACAAGAAATAAAATGCTGGTTCAAAATGAAATGCCCATTCAATAGTAATCCATACTACACTGTAAATATGTAAACAGTATAACATCACTACATCTAAAGTCAAATTGGTTTCTAATCCCAAAAGAGGAAATGTAGTATTTCAAATGTGCTATCAGAAGAAACCCAAGGTTTCACCAACAATGGCATTCACTAATTTGACAATAATTTTAAAATATTGCTAATACCACAGATATATACACTATCAAGGTAACAAGTGATGGCAAGATACTTAGAATATTTGATACAGTAAATATAATCTTTATTATCCATAACCATTAAAGAATATGCCATTTTCTGGATAACTGAGCTTCCTAATAGCTAAAAATTAATCCTTTACATTTCGATTTAAATATTTTTAAAACAAAAACTTCCTAATATGTGCTTCAACGAGGAATTTTAAGTTTTTCATTTCTTATTCTTCCGGCCAATGCAATATACAACACCCACTACTTTTGGGAAGAATATGGCTTAAAAAAAAAAAAAAATCAATGGAGGTTCTAAATGAAATTTTTTTCAGACACAGAGTACAAGCCACAGCATCGAAAGGCTTTTAATGGCTCGGGTCGGTAACCATCAGAAAAAATATGAAAACTCTTTCTGGGTTGGACAGGAGCTTCAGAATTTGGAGTTGATCGAGAACAAGTTGTTAATGTTGAAACCAGGGTGTGGAACAATACTCCAGAAATGTTTTGTTTTGTTTTTGAAAGGGGGTGGTGGTAGGGAAGCTGTAAATTCAAGCTGAGACATTTTATCATCCAACTTTCTTAAAAGGCCTATAACCCAAAAAAAGATAAGTCCTATTTAGGGGTTTCAGAATCTAGGCCTTCCTTCAAGGCCTAAATTTAGATGGCAGTGACAACTCCCTTTGCACTTCCTTCTGTATCTAATTTTTAGCTACGGGTTCTTCTGCACTGCCACATTCCTGATGCTTTTTGCTTTCACTTCTGTAAATCTCATCTTTGTTTTTTTGTTTTGATTTTCTGACAGAAAGAACCATCTAATAATAGGCAAGGTCAGAAGGTTAGAAAACAATGAAAAATTTCTTAGAAGTGTCCAAATCCTGTGTGCCATTGGGGGATGGATGAGTTGAGAATGGAAATATATTCAGTTGCTGTGGTCAGTAGGTTCTCATTGTTTTTTACCACCACAGATCTCTTTTTCCTCTTCTTTTTGATTTATAGGAAAGGGATAAATTCAGAATTGACATAATTTATTAAAAATTTTTTGAGTCTAATAACGACAGTCATTATGCTAGTCCCTTGAATTGTAAAGCCAAATAAAATAAAGCATGATTCCTATAGTCAAAGTGCAAGCAATCTGACAAAAACAAAAACAAAAAACAAAAAAAACAGTAAACTAACTGCAGTACAGTTTGTCAATAGTATATAACAAGGCTAAAGTATCAGAAAAGTATTTCTGGAAGAGGTAATGAATGCTTGAGTTGAGTTTTATAGGATGAATAACTTCCAGAATTTTGAGGAAACTAGAAGAAATGAGACTTCAGATAACAAGGTCTAAACATGTATTTATCAACTTGTAGAACATTTAGAATAAGCCTGGGTTAAAGATTCTGAATGAAATGCTGTAATGAGAGAGCTATACTGGAATGATTTTTAAAATTATAAATAAATAAACCTATTAACTGCATATTTCTGACAAAGCTACAAATTTCTGGACCAAAACAAAACATAGCTTCAGTTAAAACATTTGAATCTTTGGTAACCTCAGGACTACTTAATAAAATCATCTATGAACGCGGAAAAAAATACGTGATAGGAACCTATCTCTCTTATGCCAACTATAAGCTAGTTTATACTGACTTGCATTTTCTCTAAAAAACTATCAAATTTAAACCCTCTGCTCTCTACACCAATTCCCTCAATCAACAATGTTCCAATCATTTAATTTCTGATTATAAAATTCTACATATTCCTATAAATATTTTATACTTTTCCTTTCACCATCATCACCATCCTACAACACTCGACACCACAGCTGTCATCCATCCTAATTCAGTCACCAAATGCTTAGATCCTTAAAATATTTTAGTACCACTCTTCCACATGAAAATCTTTACCACTTTACTGCTGCCTGTAATACATTGTCCAAACTTATCAACCTGGCATTTAGTATATAACTTGATCCCAATCAACCTTACTAGTTAATAATACTTAAGACCTGCTACAGCCAAATCAGTCTATTTGTTATCATCTGACCACTTCCAACAAATTATTGCTTCCATAGTTTAGTCATACTCTACTACTTAGCATACTGCTACCTCTAAGAATCAAACCCATTCTTCAAGATACTTCTAAGCACCACCCCACAAGAACTCAGATAAAATATAAGTATGTACAGTGTCTGATAAAGAAGCTGCCCAGTAAATGTTAGTTTCACTCTCCCTCTCCTCACTCCTTCCTTGAGCAGAGGGCTTTTAAGGCTCACAAATCACACTCCTGAGCATCAGTATCTTTTAAATCTCTGCCTCTGCGAAACATATTAAATTTAGAGGGGAAAGGGGGTAAGAAACAAGAAAAGCAAAAATTATAAAAATAATTCCTATACCTGTTCACACACAACCTTTTTCAATCTTAACAGAGTCACAA
Source organism: Pteropus alecto (assembly GCF_000325575.1). NCBI lineage: Eukaryota > Metazoa > Chordata > Mammalia > Chiroptera > Pteropodidae > Pteropus > Pteropus alecto. The sequence goes on from NW_006434709.1 coordinate 1,268,483, forward strand.
AAATAGTTAAAGCTCTAGAAAACAAAACCCATCCTGTAAGGACAATGTAACAGGTGCAATCCAAAAAGACTGCTGCTCTTTATAAAAAAGTGTTTCGAAGCAGTAATTCCTAATAATGTAAAAGTCTTAAAAAAAAAAAAAAAAAGAAAAGAAAAGAAAAGAAAAAGGCTCAAAATGCAAAGAGATCAGAAAAGAGCAAACTCCCCAACTGCACAACAGTATACTCTGGTCTAAAGTTACACTTTTTCCTTGGCTATTATAAACTGAAAATCTATAGTTACCCATATAGATTCATTGAGGAACGGGCATAAAAATCAACTGTTACGGCTCAAGTACTTATTAAGAAGAATGATGAATTTGGGATGGCCTTTCAAACAATCTAGAAAAAAAGAGTGTATGTCTGAGTGGGGACTAGGGGTAGGTGGTGGGTGAAGAAGTTTGAGGAAGCAGGACTGGCAAAATATTTGCTGTGGAAGCTTAGTAACAGTTTCATAAGGATTTACTACTTACCTTCCCTCAACTTTTTTTTACGTTTGAACGTTAGCAAAATAAAAAGTTAAAGAGCTAAATATTAAGTATGACATTATTAATAAAAAAAAGGGGGAGTATAAAAACAAGGTAACTTCATACTTCTCAGATTATCACACCAAGGTCAAACAAAAGCCAAAATTGGCTAACTTATGATAAGCAGGCAATGTACAAATAAATGCAGATTTAAGTCTAAAAATTTCATTT